>NC_088649.1:6990502-7300502 GCF_964019385.1 Sycon ciliatum | reverse complement strand
CCGTTACCTTGTGCCAAGGTCATAAGTTCCCAATTCACTATAAGTCGCAGCATGGTTGGAAAAATTCGCCCGTTTCCAAGCAGAACTCTACGCGTAAATAATCTCAATCACAGTCTTAGACCAACCCGCTGTGACTGCCTGGCTACCTCATCACCTTTAAATTGTTAGTGTTTGAAAAAATACTGATTACATGGAAAACAATTGGTTCTTTCTAATGGGCGCTCCATCCTAGTTTTATTCTTGTAAAAAAAGTATATTATATATATTATACACATGGCAGAACAACAGAGACCAAAAAGCTTTCTCGTAACTCCGAGTTAGCATGTTTTATCGTCTGCTGAGTGTTTTTTTTTTGAAACACGAAACTCTGAGTTACGAGAAAAATTTTTGGTCTCTGTTGTTCTGCCTTATGTAGTAGGCTCTGCCCTTGTTAGGGTATTGAGCACTATTTGCAGCAAGGACTTCAGACACGTCGCCTATAATAAATTACCGAAGGACTCGATGTTGTACCCAGAGTGCTGACAGCGCTCAACATCACAAAGGCAGAGCGTAATACACAACGGAAGAACAAGGACAATGAAGGCTTGTTTTCTGCTACTGAGCATGAAACTTAGAGTAGCAGCAAACAAGCTTTGATTGTCCTTGTTGTCCTGTAATAAATTATTATGTTTATGTGGGACTCAGTGACCGATCGCGTCTCAGTGACCAATCACGTCTCAGTGACCAATGTTATGAAATGATGTGTTGTTTTCCTGTGTGATGGCCTTCCCCAAACTGTCTCGTCTAGTCGCGTGCATGTGTGATATGAGCATGCGCGATTTTGTAGTCGAGAGTTCTTTTGTCAGACTTCTTGTTCGTCCCCTTGAGTATAGTTTCCATTTCCGTAACGTCAAATATATAATGTAAAACACGAACTAGTCTTGTTCTTTGTGTCCTGCGTCCCGGGGAACGGAATGGCTGTGATTCCGTAACACCAATCACGGTCCCCGTGACCAATCATCCAGTCACAAACACCCGGTGAGCAGTAACAAACTGTCACTGAGTCACGGACTGGTTTTTGTCTCGATGACCAGTCACAAAGAGTACACGACTTTTTCCTTTGAGCGATCACAATATCAAGCTCCAATATTATGACTTTCTAGGAGGTATAGGCATGCGCAGCATGGCTCAGGGTCATCCACCACGAAGTTCTCCTTGTCATGTTGTGTCCACTTCGATATTTCCTTTTCCAATGGAATGGCAGGCAGTGTCGTGATGGCAGATGACATGCATGTAAAGGCTGGTGGTATAAGGATCGGTACGAAGGCCACAGCCGTTTCCAAAACCAAAGATCGTGGTGCAGACCGCTTTTGGAGCGTGATGGCAGAAACCACGCCGGCATGCCAAATAAAGGCGAAGAACCCCAAATGGTAGAAAAGGAAGATTTCTGTCGAAATCAAGACCAACACATCCCTGATCGTGACGGAGTCGCAAGTTCAAAGGTATTGCGATATATACTTATTTGACCTGGAAGAGAACGCACTGTTCTATAAGTCCACAGAACTGAATGAAAAGCATCGCCTTTGTGTGTTGCGAGAAAGGCTCGTGGAGTTGCTGCAGATGGCACACCAGCGAGACCACAACAGGCATGCCGAAACTTGTTACGGCACCCTGCGTTGCCACTGCTACCCGGTGGTCCGTGAGAACATCATCGCTCTTTATAAGGAACACGTTAAATGTATGGCATGTGAACGCCAGGCTCCCCTGCCGAAAATGGCGTTGGCCCGCCGATCCATCTTGACCACGTACCTAAATTCGCCATGGCAGATGGATTTGAAGAGGTTGCCTTCCATACGTGGCTTTGAGTATGTGTGCAACATCGTAGACTGCTACATTAGGTTCGCGATGGGTGCAGGCATCAAGTCGAAGCCTGCAAGGGATGTATGTTCAGTGGTGCATATATTTACTCGAAGTGCATATATATTGCTTGAGCAGATGACGTGGCCAGACAGAGGGTTTTTGTTGTCAGGTCAGAACCAGCTACAGTTGTTTTGTAGTGAATACGACCTTCGTGATTGTTCGGCTTGTGAGCAGTACTAGTATCTTGACCCAGGAAGGACTAACAAATGACCAGCCTTGCGACAAGAGTTAAAAGCGGGTAGGGCGAAAGTTTACTTGCCATAATCATGGAAAACATTGCGTTTGCAGCTCACACTACGAAGGTATTGTCATGTTGACAAGCCGAACGTCGCACTACATAGTTACACTTTCAGCGTTAGAAAGTGTTTGTTGTTCTGTTTTGCTTGTTTTGGGAATACAGCCCCATGCTGTGTGATCAGCCGTGTTGAGAACGAAAGTGGGTCCAGCCCAACACTCTCAGGGAGGACGCAGCGCCACATCACACTACTTTGGTTACAAGGCCGGTACAATACCGTGCTCAAAGTTCAGCTCGGTGTTGTTGTTCATGGACAGGTGGCGTGAGTGAAGTCATATCACAATACTACCGTGGCTCAGTGACTTTCCCGCTGAGCAACACAAAGGAATCTGGGAGGCTGACAGTGTGGCCGAAGAGGGGAAGGAGGGGACGGAACCATTATTTAGAAAGAAAAGGGATATGAAAACTGTTCTTGTGGTGGGCATTTTGCACGCATTCCGTACCTGTAGAGCCAGGGTTTGCAATGTCAAAATGTCCGATTGAGCTCTGGCTTTTCTTATTGGATTCTCTTTTATAGAAGAGAAAAGGACATATGGATACTAGTTAAGAGTAACTCTCCATCACTGTAACATGATACTATATACAGTCAGTTTGTGCCTAGTTTTGTGCCTAGTTATTGCACTTTCTGACTGTATATAGTATCATGTTACAGTGATGGAGAGTTACTCTTAACTCGTGTCCATATGTCCTTTTCTCTTCTACATTTATTTATGGCTCAACATCCGAGTTTCAAATTCTCTTTTATCCTCTCATTCGGAAAATATTGGTGCTGTGATAAGAATTGGGAATGGTTCTTCAGATATTTGATATTTTTAAAGGCGTATCAAATTTGACGAAAGATCCTGAACAGATTTCGACCTCTGAAGGGTTAATAGGAATAGAATCCTCAACTTACAATGATACCAAGTTTGTGAATAACGTCCAGTAACTGGGGTCAATATCGCCGAGATCATTGCGTGATATGTGCCTGTAGTAAAGAAAAAGATAGCAGTGCCCCTGTCAGATCTAGATCCTCTTCCTTTCGTAATAATCTGCAGCCTCCACAAATTCCTGTCCTTTCATTTCTAAATGGGGCTTTTCCATTCGCCTTTAGGCCATGGTAAAAATTGTCTTTGATTCTCAAGTACGCGCGCACCGATTTTTGGCGGCGTACCGACGATTTTTTTATTTCTATGCATGCCTATGCACGCATGAAAACGGTCAATGCGAAAGGCATGAATCAGGGAGTAGTAAAATACCGGTATTTTTCTACTCCCTGGCCTGAATAACGAGAGAGCTTGGAAGCTCAGGGCCCTACGCTATACTTTTTTGCCTTGATGACCTAGAAAAAAAAGCATAGAGATGTTACTTATTTATTCTTATACATTTCTCCTTTTTTTTAAAGACATAACCTGGGATTCGAACCCGCACTATCGCCCTGCATGCACCCCCGATACACTTCGCATACATACTATTTCTTCCATGTTGCTTCACGTTATGATCTTGCATTTGAAAGCCCTATTTGAATATGCATTGAGGCCAGCCGTCTTTGATGGTACGGTACGGGACAGGTACAGGACAGGTACGGTCGAGGGTAATACGACACCGTCTACCGCCTTGATGCCCTAGGCAAAAAAAGCATAAGGATGTTATAAATTTTTCAATTCTCCTATTTTTCAGGCATAACCTGGGATTGGGAACCCGCACTATCGCCCTACATGCATTCCCCCATACACTTCGCATTCATACTCATTCTTCCAAGTTGCTTCACGTTATGATCTTGCGTTTGAAAGCCTTATTTGAATATTTCGGCCAGCTGTATGTGGCCAGCTGTGTTTGATGGTACGGTACGGTACGGGACAGATACGGGATAGCGCCAGGCGTGACACAAACACACACACAAACAAACACCAAATTAAAGCTGTGTGGACCCTGGCTAGCGCCAGACGTTACTGAAGTAACGTCTTCTGCATAGCTACGGGAATAAAACGAGAGAGCTTGGAAGCTCACGGCCCTACGCTATGCTTTTTTTGCCTTGATGACTTAGACAAAAAAGCATAGGGATGCTATAAATTCTGGGATTCGAACCCGCACTATCGCCCTGCATGCATCCCCCGATACACTTTGCATACATACTAATTCTTCCAAGTTGCTTCACGTTATGATCTTGTATTTGAAAGCCCTATTTGAATATGCATTGTGGCCAGCCGTCTTTGATTGTACGGTACGGGACAGGTATGGGACAGGTACGGTGGAGGGTAATACGACACCATCTACGCCTTGATGACGGCAAAAAAAGAATAGGGATGTTATAAATTTTTCAATTCTCCTATTTTTTTCAGGCATTACCTGGGATTCGAACCCGCACTATCGCCCTACATGCATTCCCCCATACACTTCGCATTCATACTCATTCTTCCAAGTTGCTTCACGTTATGATCTTGCGTTTGAAAGCCCTATTTGAATAGTGCGGCCAGCTGTATGTGGCCAGCTGTGTTTGATGGTACGGTACGGTACACGACAGATACGGGATAGCACCAGGCGTGACACAAACACACAAACACCAAATTAAAGCTGTGTGGACCCTATCTAGCGCCAGACGTTACTGAAGTAACGTCTTCTGCATAGCTACGGGAATAATCATATGAACCTGTGCCGTACATATGTGTGACCCTATCTTTGGAAATAAAAAAATTTGTGGGAAATAAAATAAAAAATCGCTCGCTCGCACCGATTTTCACAGGCTCATGACCTGAGAATCAATTTTTTGTACCATGGCCTTATATCAAACGCATACAAGCTATGGGAGCGTATTTCTCTCTTGCTCATATCATTGGGCCTAGTTCCCATATTATTGTGCCGATTAAAATAGACCAACCAAACACCAAAGCAGGTACTCAGTACTCCTAAAACATGGCACGACAAACTGAAGGGTAGGGATGCCAAAATATGATTCTTTGCTGCAATGTGCAAGGATGAGAAATGTTTGACTCCTGAAAATCAGGATTGGTTGGGAATGGTGCAAGCTTGCAGACAGGTTGCATACACCAAGCCTTGCTATGGAAGACATGTGCATGAAGGCAAAACCATTGATCAGAAGCTACGAGGATACCGAACAATAGGCCTTTAGACTAGACTTAGTATATTTTCTACAATCCAACCCCTTCCTTTTCTGTACTTTCTATCCTCTTTCTTCTCTCTTTTTTCTCTTCTTCTGGCTGGCCGTCTAGCTTGAGCTGTCCCTTTGCGGGTTTGCCGAGTGGAAAGGGCGATGGTTTCTCTCTGGAGGGCAGTCATGAGTCAGTCAAGTTGCAAGCTCGGCAGGAAGCATGTGTTCCGAGTAGAAACAACCAATGTCATGGGCAAATATGTTAGTATATTTATGGCGGGCTTTGGCATTCCCACCCAACCCCTCGCCCCCCCCCCCCCCCCCCCCCAGTACCTGGCACCATTGTGTATATGAGCGATATATGAAGAAATGCTTTTAATAGACTGGGATGGAGAACCAAGGATAAATAATTATTTATAGTAAAGAAAAAATGACCAAGAAACTACAAGTTACACTATAGTGTCCACTAACACCACCAGTTACTAAACAATCAGCTCATGCGATAACATTGCACGACACTGACCGACGGTACTGACGTTCTACATCTAACTGGCTAACAGCTCTAGCACATCTTGGATGCGCACTCCCATATCCTTCCAACTTGGAAGGTTCTAAGTTATAGAAATAACATATGGAGGGGAAGGTGAGTGCAACCAAGATAAGCACGAGCTGAAAGTCTCAGCTGTGAAGGACGTTGGCGGATGTTCATGCATGTCGATGGCGATACTGGCAAGACCATTGGACAATACGGTCAAACCACGATTCAAGGATGCAAAGCAACATTCTACACAACTTGTGTGGCTGAAAAAGATGCGAAAATCTCAGCTTATCTTGGTTGCACTTACCTTCCCCTCCTTATGTTATTTCTATAACTTAAAACCTTCCAAGCTGGAAGGATATGGGAGTGCGCATCCAAGATGTGCTAGAGCTGTTAGCCAGTTAGATGTAGAACGTCAGTACCGTCGGTCAGTGTCGTGCAATGTTATCGCATGAGCTGATTGTTTAGTAACTGGTGGTGTTAGTGGACACTATAGTGTAACTTGTAGTTTCTTGGTCATTTTTTCTTTACCATATTTTTCAAAATGTATTTTTTCCAACTTACAATAGTTCATACGAGTCTCGTTCGCCATCTAGAATAATCGATGGTGTAAATTCAGGTTTGCGTTCACAGACATAACTTGACAGTAGCTTAGAGTCACTCGGCCTGGTTCTGTCAATTGCCATGCAGCGTGATTGTACACGCGCAGGTGTAATGACACAAATTAGCATTGCCAACCGAAGGCAACATTTCCACGCTGCTTGCAAGACAGACGTACGTGCACATGCACAGGCGAACGCAAAAAAAGTGGTCACCCCACATGCCCACACACATATCCACAAGCATGCATGCGTGAAGACACACACACACACATACACACACACACACACACAGTAAAACAGACACACACAGAGACATGCAAACTCCATCAGTGCTGGCAAAATGTGTTTGCCCCTGTGGATGAAATGCCTATTCCATAGGCAAATAGGCATACTGTGGCGTTCCTGGTGGTAAGGTGTGTTCTACAAATGAGCCTTTTCCAACTAGCAGTATTCCAAGGTGATCTAAAATTAATCATTTACTGTATAAGCAGAAATATTTGTCTGGAATATTATTTCGCCTTTTTCGTCCAAAGAACTTTTGGACTAAACTAAGTGCCGGACTAATGTCAATTCGTCCAGCTTTTCTATACACTATTATGATACACGGACGAAATGTTCAACCGGACGAACTCCCTTTCTTAGGAGTTGGACGAGATTTCTGATGGACGAAATGTTCTGCCTCTACATTCAGGTAGCTGGGAGATGATACGGACCTCGCTGGGGACAGCATTCCACAGCAGAGCGAGTTGGCAAAACAAATTATTCCCGTAGCTATGCAGAAGACATTACTTCAGTAACGTCTGGCGCTAGCCAGGGTCCACACAGCTTTAATTTGGTATGTGTTTGTTTGTGTGTTTGTTTGTTTGTTTGTGTCACGCCTGGCGCTATCCGTATCTGACGGCAAAAAAACATAGGATGTTATAAATTTTTCAATTCTCCTTTTTTTTCAGGCATATCCGGGATTCGAACCCGCACTATCGCCCTACATGCATTCCCCCGTACACTTCGCATTCATACCCATTCTTCCAAGTTGCTTCACGTTATTATCTTGCGTTTGAAAGCCCTATTTGAATATTGCGGACAGCTGTATGTGACCAGCTGTGTTTGATGGTACTGTACGGTACGGGAGACGGTGTCGTATTACCCTCGATCGTACCTGTCCCGTACCTATCCCCTACCGTACCGTGCCATCAAAGACGGCTGGCCACAATGCATATTCAAATAGGGCTTTCAAATGCAAGATCACAATGTGAAACAACTTGGAAGAATTAGTATGTATGCGAAGTGTATCGGGGGATGCATGCAGGGCGTGCGATAGTGCGGGTTCGAATCCCAGGTTATGTCTAAAAAAAAAAGGATTTTTTTAAAGAATTTATAACATCCCTATGCTTTTTTTTGTCTAGGTCATCAAGGCAAAAAAGCATAGCGTAGGGCCCTGAGCTTCCAAGCTCTCTCGTTGTCTTCTTCTTGCACAAAGGCACACAATGAAAACCTTTGCAGATTTGTTCCGTTGTGACTCAGAGTTTCATGGCTGAACCAATCATCAGACAACGATTGCCAAGGTTTTCATTGTGTGCCTTTGTGTACGCCGCTCTGCCTGAATCAGGCATTGTGCACTCTTGCAGAACCAAAGCATATTGCCTCTGTGTCTGTCTTCTTGGTCATTTTTTTCGGTGATGGATCAAATATGTAGGAAACAGCATAGAATCCCGTAGACGCAAATTGGCTTTGAAGGCACAGGACCGTTACTAGTTTTTAATACTATTCCCACTACGGAACCTCACAATGAAATATTGCAGCAGAGCTTTCGACCACACTAGACACCCTTAGCAAACAACGGTAACGATATTTTTTTACGGTACTCGTACCTTGACCACCCAAATAGCGTTGAAGCTGCAAAGCGAAAAAAGTAATGGGGGCTGATTAATCGTTATGACAAACGGTACGTTTTTTGGCCAAATATTGCATAGTCCGTACGCATTTCATCTTGTATCGCGTATATGGTGACATAAATGGTTGTACCGCGCGAAACGAGAGATCTTGGAAGCTCAGGGCCCTACGCTATGCTTTTTTGCCTTGATGACCTAGGCAAAAAAAGTATTGTAATTTTTTCATTTCTCCTATTTTTTTAAGGCATAACCTGGGATTCAAACCCGCACTATCGCCCTGCATGCATCCCCCGATACACTTCGCTTACATACTAATTCTTCCAAGTTGCTTCACGTTATGATCTTGCATTTGAAAGCCCTATTTGAATATTGTGGCCAGCCGTCTTTGATGCTACGGTACGGTACGGGACAGGCACGGTAGAGGGTAATACGACATCGTCTACCACCTTGATGACCTAGGCAAAAAAGCATAGGGATGGTATAAATTTTTCAATTCTCCTATTTTTTTCAAGGCATAACCTGGGATTCGAACCCGCACAATCACCCTACACGTATTCCCCGATACACTTTGCATTCATACTCATTCTTCCAAGTTGCTTCACGTTATGATCTTGCATTTGAAAGCCCTATTTGAATATTGTGGCCAGCTGTTTATGGCCAGCTGTGTTTGATGGTATGGTACGGTACGGGACAGATACGAGATAACGCCAGATGGAGGTCTGTCCGCCACAAACAAACAAACACCAAATTAAAGCTGCGTGGACCCTGGCTAGCGCCAAACGTTACTGAAGTAAGGGAGCATCTCATAAGTTCGCATTTATTTTGCAAACGTAACGCATTTCGAATAGACTTTACCCCCCTACCTCCCCCCTCTATTCGAAAGTCTTATCGCACATTTTCTGTGTTTATCTACTGTATACTACATGTACACGTCCATGCCCCATGCTATGGTATGCTTATGTACATGATTGTACATGTACATGGATGTGAATGTTTTGCTAGAGCGGTCGTGAATGGCATACAGTAGTACCGCATTTACTGAGTACAAGTAGAATCAATGACATGTACACGCACATAAACATAGTTCCTCCACAACAACTGTACTGCTGTAAACGCTGGCCAGGTACATGTACACGGTTTGATCAGGCTGGTGTGACATTTGACACCTCTGAGTAGCCTGATGCAGTGCAAGGGTTAGCTGATCTGCAAACACAGATAGATCTCCACCTAAACACACTCATTTGCTGCAGGGATCTAGCATGGTAGCAGATTGTACGTACAGTTCCAGAAAATGTGCGAACAGTCATTTTTCTATTCGAAAAGGGCGCTACCCCCCTACCCCCGTTTCGAAATGCGTTACGTTTAGAAACAAAATGCGAACTTATGAGATGCTCCCTAACGTCTTCTGCATAGCTACGAGAATAAAAGCTATTCTCGTGGCAACAGCGTACTAAAAATAGCTTGCTAAAGGTCGAAACCAAATCACGGTATTTTCCCCCTTTATATGGTAATAGCGTTGCAACATAACGTTTTTTGCTAAGGATGTCTATTCCTTGCTAAGAGCGCATGGTGGTGACGGGTTGAGAATGAAATTACGAAGGAACCTGGGAGGATTTTATACGGAACTGAGTAGGGAAGACGATCTAGCTACAGCCATTAGCTCAAATCGAAGTGATGAAGTTGGCTGTGGTCCGTGGATTATTGCACGAAATACATGTTAGATCAAATGTGCATACACAGTACACAGTAAATACACAACTGGGTATGGTCATATCAAGAGTAGTAGAGAGGTTCTGCACAACGAAAATTCGAACGAAGTTTCGCGCCAGGCCTTGCGAAAATGTGCACGAATTTTCGCACGAACTTTGTGTTCTGCACATTTTCGTAGTTTGCACGCGCCAAGTGCACGTACGACATGACCCAATCTCACGAAACTTCCTACGAAAGTTCATTTCGCGTTCCCTGCAAGTTTCGCGTCCAAAATTGCGAAAGTTCGTGCGAAGTTTCTCACTTCGTGACGTGGAGCGAAAGTTCGTACACATTTTCGTTTTGCAGAACCTCTCTATTATAACCCCCCAAGAGTGTGCAACTCTGCATATGGGGTGTTCGACGGTGAAAACTCACATCACATGTTTCGTACTACGTACAAACGAAGGATAGCGTGCGCGCAATCCGAATATCTGCCTGGAATCCCCAGGATCATGCTGGGGATTTGCATACGCGCAGTGAGTTTCTGCCAGAGAGTGCTTTTTTTATTACTCCGGTGCTCGCTAAAAACGGGCTGGAAACGTACAACTGGCATACTACACGACGTGATGTGAGTTTTCGCTGTCGGCGAACCGCACAGAAAGAGTACTGTAAGACATGTATATATAACGAGGAAGTAAATCTAACGGTTTAACGGATGACATTTCTTTGTTATAATAAGATTCATTGAGGCCATACTGCTTAATTATGTCGTGTGTGGATATGCCGAAATACTGCCAGATTGTTATCATAATATCTTCTCGTTAACCTATGAGTTTTGGACAATCGTTAAATTTGCGACTCGTTATAATAACATGTCTTTACAGTATCAGGAGTTTGCCATTCTTGTGATCTCTTGATTACATGCACAGCACACAGTGAACAAACAGCCTATTATGGGCAGTGGGCACTACTACGGGACTTCGTACAGCAGCAAACTCTAGCTCTGCATTAGTCATAGCCCAAATTTGCTAGCAATTCTTTGAGCAAAATATCGAGTTTTGGTGGGCTTTTTGAAAAATCCAAGGCTTCTTAGGCACTTCCTCAACACAATCAGTCACCAAGGTTGAAAACAAGCACAAAAGTTGTAGAAAACAGACTCATGGCTACATTTCAGTTGAAAGGTGTGCAGCAGCAGGAGCTCAATCAAAAATATCGTCGTCATCAGCGACAATTATCGTTGAGTTTTCCCGAAAACTCATTTCATCTCGAGCAAAACCAAAGCAAAATACCGACGGAGAAAGGAAATGCCAAGCAGAATATCGAAAATTTTGTGGCAAAATTGTGCGGCAAAGTATCGATGTAGGCCGAGCAAATTTGGGCCATGGCTACTCTGCATGTGCAAAAGCCGATTTAAATTTTTATTACTAGGAATTCGTACACAGCACCACGTGTTTCTTGCAATCAGATGAGAGGTGAACAACTTGAGTCAAAACATCAAAATTTCCAACTTCCCAAGACCTGTAGAGGTAGCCTCATTGAAAAACAAAATGATAACATATACTATCCACAGGCCAGCTTTCTATCCGCGCCATACGTGCCAAGTAAAATTACGCAATCATACTCCAGCGAACGTTATAAAACATACATGGACTAGACTCACATGACGGAAAAGAATGGCGACTGCCGCGAGTTGCCAAATAAGCCATTGTGCATGTGCTGCGGTCACTGGCTATCCGATATCTTCTTCAGGTCGCTTGCTGGTCGAGAAACCAAAACGACCACGACTCCACAAGGTGGAGAAACCTACGTATCACAACTGACCACTACACAACCTGCAGACAGTGCTGAAACAGGAAGAAAAGTGAAAAATCCATCCAGAACAGCAGGTATTCAGGTGGTGCTCGCGGGTACATGTACTTGGTTGTCGCCATGAGTACTAGTTGTGTAATACTGTACGCCGTGCGCCATGCGCCAAGCTGTCCATAGGACAGGTGTACGCGATGCTTGTACTGTTACAAGAGAATCGCATCGTTGTTGGCTGATAAAATGTAGTGAACCGTGCACCATGTTATGTACTCTTGGTACCATCAAGAGTACGTACTCTTGGTACCATGGTGTACTGTATCGCGCTTGCACATGTCATGGCATTTTGTCAGGTGCCGCATTTCTTTTGCCTTCCTGAAGTCCATTTATAGTGTGAACCGTATTTGAAAAATACCAGGGAGTCGTATTTTACGACTCCCTGAAAAAATACCAACATTGAACTGATCAACATGAGCCTCCCGATCCCGCAATGGGTACAACTTTCCATACTGGTATCCCCATATTTTAGCGACGATATCGGGAGAATGCGCCTGTTGCTGGAGTTCCACGTGTTGCGTTTTGCCGTGTGATCAATGATCAGAGCAGAGATATCTGGAAACTGGAGAAGGCGAGAAAGGAGACTTGACCATGGCATGTGTTTTCTTTTTGGTCGTGCAGCAGGACAGGACATTGCTGTCGGTCCCCGAAGAACTGGGGGGTCAGCCGCCTAGCCTAGACCATTCTTATTTTCATGTAGTACAGTCTATGCTCAGTTGAGTCACCGTGTAGACACTGGTATGCTATGTTTGATGAAATTCTAGTCTGGCCGTTCTTGGGCGTTCCGTTCCTCGGCGCCCGACAGTACTGTAGACAAACCAAAAACCAATCGGTCCAATGCTCCGGCACTCTTTACACAAGCGTCTCTAGACTGTAGTAATGTTGCAAATCTGTGTTCATGGCGAGTGTTGTTCATACTCGCACATCCCGGAGGTACTAGGTGATATGAGTTGGCCGAGGCACCGCCACTCGTCGCACGCACAAACAGTGTTTTGCGAGTCACATATGCAGCGAAATACCTACTACAGTCATGCCTCTTAAATCCAGCACTTTTAAGTTTATAAACCAGCACCCTCGATAAACCAGCACTTTATAATCCAGCACCCTCGATAAACCAGCACAATTTTCAGTAGCCAAAATGTCCTCTTCAAAAGACTTCATGCACATGGTAGCAGTAAATCCGATTTTTTAATCCAGCACCCTCCCTAATCCAGCAGAATTTCCGTGGCACAAATGGTGCCGGATTATAGAGGGACCACTGACACTGTAGTAGCTACACGCAGGTAGTACCCAGGGAGCCCTACACATATTATAGCAATAAAAACTGCTTTATGGCAGTTTTCTAAAAAAGGTTATTGTGTTCTAGTCCATGAATCCCGTCTAAAAAGTAAGAAATTAACGAAATGTGATAGCCGAAAATTATAATTTCACACAAAACCTCACAATAATCACGACACTTGAAGATCTAATAGTACGGCTTTCAACACTTGTTTATTCCGACACTTGTACTTGTACAAGTACATGTACTGCGCCAACATGCTTGCATGTGAAAGAGGACCACGAGGGGAAAAGGTCGTCTCGCATCCTGTGTGTGATTATTGTGAGGTTTTGTGTGAAATTTTAATTTTCGGCTATCACATTTCGTTAATTTCTTACTTTTTAGACGGGATTCATGGACTAGAACACAATAACCTTTTTTAGAAAACTGCCATAAAGCAGTTTTTATTGCTATAATTTCTTTTGTTTTTTGGCTAAAGGATATTACCGGTATTATTTTTATTTTATTTATTTTACTAGGGTGTTTCCCACAGACCTATGGTCTTCTTACGGGAGCCCCTAGAAAGGTTAAGCATGAACGAACAAATGGGCGATAATCTGTACAAGAGCGAACAGTGAAAGGCAGCATATTCCACCGATCAGAACCTATAATTGTGTCACCAATTGAATGCCCTAAATGGTGGCCTACATGTAGCGACTCTACATGTTATTATTATTATTTTATTTTACTAGGGTGTTTCGCACAGACCTATGGTCTTCTTACGGGAGCCCCTATGGCTATGTCCATGTACGTGTATCATTATCAATTTCAATACCGTATTATACGCATTGATGTGCAAGCCTTTTCTTGCAGAAAATGGAACTAGTCTTGCATACATGTATTCATGTTCTTCTGCAGGGGAATCATATGAGTAGTGGCGGTGATATTTTTTTTTATACGCAGGTCATTCTGTGGATGTTGCAGAATTCCATGACTCTGTCATAAAATTGTCTTGTCTTTCAGAAAATTCAGATGTCCACACCCTAAATCACATTTACATGAGAATTGTAACCAGGTGCGCGCCGCAGATGTTTTTGTTGATTCTGTGTTTATAATTGTAGTCATGGGTTGTCGTGATAAGGTCATCCGGCATCATATTGTAGTGAAATCGTAATCCTGTTGATGTCGGTAAAACTTTTGGAAGCAGTTCAATGACTTCAAAGTGTTACAAGTCCACGATTATCTAAAACAACACAGCAAAGTAGGAACAATAAACATGTATTAAAATGTAAACAAATACATTGCTGAGTCCGACACCTCGTTCCAACAACTACACTGATCCTGAGGATATAAGGGGCAAGGATATATGGTTGGAGGTACTGAGAGATAAACAAGGCACTCCATAATAATAACATGTTACACGACTTTGGGGGAGTATGAATGATATCCAGTCAAACCTCTTTAGGACGAACATCAAGGGACCGATGGCATTTTCTCTGTGAGTTTGTCTTAACCCTATTTTTATAACGAGTGAATACAATTATTTCTCCAATACTGCAATAGAGACACGAATAGATTTCTTCTACAGCGAAAGATTCTAAGCCAGACCAAACCATTGACTCGTCTTTTATGAAACAAATGAGTCACTGAACCTTTCTTTAGCAACATGACGGCAACTGAAACAACAACAGAGAAAATACGATACATGTACAGCACATTCTTGCAGGTACAACAAACAGATTGCAGATCGTAATTCTTGCTCTACCGGCACGCAACTTTATTTAGTGCAATCTCGGCGGTACTCACAAATCAAACAGCCCAGACTCGAGTAAACAAATCCAATCGTACGAGATTTTCACGAGACTGCACCCATTGGCTTGTTTCGTATGAAGCAAACAAGTCACTGAATGCATGAACCTCTCCATAATGGAGATTTTCCCTGATATGCGAATTTATTTTGCATACTAACGTTAGTACTCGGCCAATGCGTCCTTGAACCTTCGCCTCCAGATTGGGAACTGCCAACGATGCTATGCCACTGCAAAATTCAGATTCTACCCCATGATCGGAGCACGGAATGCCGGAAGCAATCATGACCAGTGCCTTACTTGTAACGTACCAATGTACAATGAACATGAGTATTTCGACAACACATCTAAGCCTTACCGTCAAGAAGGTGAACTCGCGTTCTTCGCACACTGTTGGCAAGTGCAAAGAGATACGAATGGATCTATTAAATCCGAATAAAATCAGCACACGTTTCCGTAAATGAAAGGGTGAGCATAAGCAAATGATTTGAAGGAAACTGGTCAACTCAGAGATCACCTGTCATTGAGTATTCCGTAAAAGGAGGCCTCGACAGCAGAAAAGCTAAATTTAGAAAAGAGATCCTGTCAGCTTTTCCATTATTATTTTATTGTATTCCACCTAAAATCAGCACACTTTTCGTAAATGAAAGAGTCAACACAAGCAAATGAATCAAAGGGAACTGGTCAACTCACCTGTCATTGAGTAATATTCCGTGAAAAGAGGTCTCAGCAGAGCCGAAGCGAAATAAGCCAGGACACGAAATATCCGAAACAGCTCATGCAAGAAGCAGTTCCAAAGAAGGAAGTTCCTCGCGCATGCACATCCGAAAACGGACTGCACGGCATGCAACACAATGTCTGCCGTGCACGTGCACAGCACGCGGCTACCACCCGTTGCCGTTTTTGGTAGATCTACCGAGCACCTTACGTAGAAACTTACGTAGCCTAAGTGAAGTACCGAGCACCTTACGTAGAAACTTACGTAGCATAGCGGTGTCGTTTTTTCTGCCATGTGAACACAATAATAGAAAAGCTGACAGGATCGCTTTTCTAAATGTGTAGGGCTCCCTGGGTACTACTGTACTACCATGGTATTTAGAAAAGCGATCCTGTCAGCTTTTCTATTATTGTCACATGGCGCTACCTAACGACACCGCTATTCAGACACGTCTACGTAGCTACGTAATTTTCTACGTAAGATGCTCGGTACCTGGTCCTGGACCAGGGAGCAACTCCATGGCTCCTACCATCGCGCGGCCGGCTGGTCGCATGCGTGTGCATTGCAGACTTTTTGTTGTTGCCTTTTCGGATGTGCATGCAAGAGGAACTTCCTTCTTTGGAACTGCTTCTTGCATGAGCTGTTACCGATATTTCGTCTCCTGGCCTGGCTTATTTCGTTTCGGCGCTGCTGAGACCTCCTTTCGCGAAATATTACTCAATGACAGGTGAGTTGACCAGTTCCCTTTGATTCATTTGCTTGTGTTGACTCTTTCATTTACGAAAAGTGTGCTGATTTTGGGCGGAATGCAATAAATAATGGAAAAGCTGACAGGATCTCCTTTCTAAATTTAGCTTTTCCGCTGCCGAGGCCTCCTTTTACGGAATACTCAATGACAGGTGATCTCTGAGTTGACCAGTTTCCTTCGATTCATTTGCTTATGCTCACCCTTTCATTTACGGAAACGTGTGCTGATTTTATTCGGATTTAGATCCATTTTTATCTCTTTGCCCTTGCCTACAGTGTGCGAAGAACGCGAGTTCACCTTCTTGACGGTAAGGCTTATGTTAGATGTGTTGTCGAAATACTCATATTCATTGCACATTAGTACGTTACAAGTAAGGCACTGGTCAGTGGCATACTATCGTTGGCAGTTCCCAATCTGGAGGAAAAGGTTCAAGGACTCATTGACCGAGTTTGCCAAATAAATTCGCATATCAGGGAAAATCTCCATTGTGGAGAGGTTCAGTAACTTGTTTGCTTCATACGAAACAATCCAATGGGTGGAGTCTCGTGAAAATCTCGTACTTGTATGATTGGATTTGTTTACTCGAGTCTGGGCTGATTGATTTGTGAGTACCGCCGAGGTTGCACTGCCCCAAATAAAGTTTCGTGCCGCCAAAGCAAGAATTACGATCTGCAATCTGTTTGTAGTACCTGTTACCTGCAAGAATGTGCAGTATATGTATCGTACTTTCTCTGTTGCTGTTTCAGTTGCCGTCATGTTGCTAAAGAAAGGTTCAGTAGAGAGGTTCTGCAAACGAAAATTCGAACGAAGTTTCGTGACAGTCCTTGCAAAAGTGTGTACGAATTTTTGCACGAACTTTGCGTTCTGCACATTTTCGTAGTTTGTGCGGGCCAACTGCACGTACGCCATGACCCGATCTCACGAAATTTCCTACGACAGTTCATTTCGCATTCCCTGCAAGTTTCGCGTCCAAAGTTGCGAAAGTTCGTGCGAAGTTTCGCACTTCATGATGTAGAGCGAAAGTTTGTACGCATTTTCGTTTTGCAGAACCTCTCTAGTGACTCTTTTGTTTCATACGAGATGAGTCAGTGTGGCTTAGGGTGTGTTCTTATATTCTCTAGCTTCTAGAAGAAGAAAAGAGAAGTCGAAGAAACTGGGATTACTCAAGAACGGGTCTCGAAGAATTCGGAGATATTTTGCACATGTCAAGCAAAATAAAGCGTCAAAGGGGCCGCGATCTTGAGTGATGAATGTATGTGCGTATGCGAAAAGGGAAATGCGTACACTCATGATGAACACGTGGCTTTTAGTCGTAGTTCGCATGCGCTGATCCCAAACCGCGGGAATCTCCAAGTTTCAACCACCTCTGAAGCTTGGAGAGCTCGGAGAGCTTTGGAGAGCCTCCTAAAAGTCGGAGAGGATATAAGAACAGCTCTCGAACTTTTCGGAGAGTCTCCAACTTTTCCGAGAGGATTTAAGAACGCACCCTTAGAATCTTTCGCTGTAGAAGAAATCTATTCGTATGTCTATTGGAGAAATAATTGTATTCACTGGTTATAAAATAGGTTTTACAAACTCACAGAATAAATACCATCGGTCCCTTGGTGTTCGTCCTAAAGAGGTTCGATTGGATATCATTCATACTCACCAAAGATGTGTAAGATTTTATTATCATGGAGTGCCTTGTTTATCTCTCAGTATCAGTACCTCCAACCAGAGCCTTGACCCTTTTATCCTCAGGATCAGTGTAGTTGTTGGAACAAGGTGTCTGACTCAGCAATGTATTTGTTTACATTTTAATTCATGTTTATTGTTCCTCCTTTGCTGTGTTGTTTTAGAAAATCGTGGACTAACAGTTTGAAGTCATTGAACTGCTTCCAAAAGTTGTATCGACATCAACAGGATTACGATTTCAGTGCAATATGATGCTGGATGACCTTATCACGATAACCCATGATTATAAACCATTATAAACACAGAATCAACAAAAACATCTGCGACACGCACCTGGCGCATGGCACATTTCTCAAATAAATCTGATCGAGAGTGGGGAAATCTGAAATATCTGAAAGCAAGACAAATTTATGACAGAGTCATGAAATTCTGCAACAGCAACATGCACAGAATGACCTCCGAATAAAAAAAGTATAACCACCACTACTCACATGTTTCCCCGCAGAAGACCATGCATTATGCTAGTGCCATTTTCTGCAAGAAAAGGCTTGCACATCAATGCGTATAATACGGTATTGATATGATCAAGAGTACATAAACCTCTTGATATGATGTGAAGGCCATCATTTACATAATTATTGATATAGGGGGTTATGTACTCTTGATATACATGTAGGCAAGAGTACTTAACCCCATGTACTCTTGATATAGGGCATTCCGGGGGGATATTCCATTGATTGGTGACAGAAAAAACAAAAGAAATTATAGCAATAAAAACTGCTTTATGGCAGTTTTCTAAAAAAAGTTATTGTGTTCTAGTCCATGGACCCCGTCTAAAAAGTAAGAAATTACCGAAATGTGATAGCTGAAAATTAAAATTTCACACAAAACCTCACAATAATCACACACAGAATTAAAAGCTACATGTAGAAGACCTTTTCCCCTCGTGATCCTCTTTCCTATGCATGCATGGTGCCATTTGTTGGTGCAGTACAAGTTAAAGTTGAAAGCAGCATTTCAAGTGTTGTGATTATTGTGAGGTTTTGTGTGAAATTTTAATTTTCAGCTATCACATTTCGGTAATTTCTTACTTTTTACACGGGGTCCATGGACTAGAACACAATAACTTTTTTTAGAAAACTGCCATAAAGCAGTTTTTATTGCTATAATGACCCACCGTCAAAAATTAATTTGCACTTTTGCTCACAAATTTAAACTAGCTCTACATCCTCCCCATCTTAGCGTGTATAACTGGTTCCGAATCACAGATGGCTCCCAGATAAGATGCTCTGTTGCCCTCCCCTTGGCTAAAACGTCCTCCCTTGTACGCTCTCCACTCTTTGTTGCTTACTCTGCTTGGCTTGCGCTGCCCGCTACTACGCGCAATGCCAGTACCCTGGACGCATTTAAATCTGCTCACTAGATTCACCATCACCTGTCCCTCCCATGCTTCTCCGTCTTGACCATTACTTTTCTTCTTTTATTCACCATGGTTGGTTAACACCCACATCTCCCGTACTGGCTGATTTTCTTATTTTATTATTATTATTTTTGTTTTACATCGGAAGCTCAACAGTGCAGCTGCACAAATATGAAGAGGCCGATGGGACCAAAAAAAATATATATAAAAAAATAAATAAATAAACAATGTATAATATACATCAGTGTAAATGTTCATACATCAGTGTAAATGTTCAAATGTTTAGCAAAAAAAAAAAAAGGGGATGAGTGGTGAACATAAAGAGAAAAGAAGAAAAACGTATGCTGAATGAACCTGGGCAATACATGTATATACATGTAGCTGGTGAGAGACTAAACGTTGCCAACGTTGTCAAACAAAATTGCACGATATCGTTCAAACCAAACTGGATCATCCAATAAGCGCTTAAAACCACGATCGAACTGAGAGGTAAACAAAGAGGATTTCAAGTCATTAGGTAGAGCATTAAAAAACAGAGCAGCACGAAGCACAAAGGATTTTTGACCGAGTGTTGTTCTGCATTTTAAATAAGGGATATCATGTGTGTCGCGATTACGCGTGCTCCGGGTAGATTGCGGGGCTGGGAATAACGATGTAAATACAGGCAAAGGGCGAAGAATATGATTAATGAAAATGAACTTCCCAGTTGACACCAGAAAATAGTAGTCCAGGGGCTTAACATCAAGGTTTTTCAGAAGACCAGAAATACTGTCCCGGCTCGAAGCCCCACAAGCCGCTCGAATAGCTCTATTGTACACGCTTAACGTTACTAGACGATTGTGATCCTTCGCAGTAATGAGTGTGACGAAGGAACAGATGCAGTACAGAATGTCAGGAAGAACGACAGACAGGATGTACTGGCGGCGTGCAAGTTTGCTCAGTTGCCGGAAGGTGCGACGTAAGACACCCACCTTCTGGGATACTTTTCTAACAATTACATCGATATGCTTGGTCCATGACAGGCAGTTGTCAACTTGGATACCAAGGAGACGAGTTTCGGTCACAAAATTAAGTGGCTCACCTTGAAGGCTAATGACACTTGGGTGCGTCGTGGGGTTTCGGCCGGGGGAAATGATCATAACACCTGACTTTTTAACATTGATCATCATGTGGAGCTTTTGTAGCTCGTCACATAGTACATTCAAGCAGGGAATGACGGAGGCAATACACAGTTTGAGTGAGGGGGCACTTCGGTAGAGGGTCATATCATCTGCGAACATGGGAAGGGAACAGGTGAAGGAATCCGCTATGGTAGGGAGGTGGCTTATATAGACATTAAAGAGTACAGGACCCAGAACAGTACCTTGCGGGACTCCACGCGAAACTGGGAGGACTCTGGATGTAGCATGTGGCAGAGTGACTTTCTGCCGACGATCATACAGGTATGAGGCGAACCATGCTAGTGCTGTCCCTCCAATACCCTTGGCTTGCATTCTTCTCATGCCATGAGGTGTTGTCTATAATAATAATAATAATAATAATAATACGGATTGATGACCAGCTACCGTTGGGCGCCTCACGTCGATTTTCTGACACGGAAGGTGACTACGGACAGTACCGTTACTAGTCTATGTATGTGTGAATAATCCATAACCATACTGATCGTAGGGGCGCCATGCGTGTCATAAGGCAGCAGCATCAAAAGAGCAGAAGAAAAAACTAACTACACTGAGAAACAAGCTGCCTATACCCATCACGATCAGCAGCAACGAGAGAGAGAGAGAGAGAGAGAGAGAGAGAGAGAGAGAGAGAGAGAGAGAGAGAGAGAGAGAGAGAGAGAGAGAGAGAGAGAGAGAGAATTTTATTGGTCCAGACCAGTCTTTGATGTTGGTGAACCAACTGTGACGGGGGCGACCACGGGGCCGTGATCCAGGCACCATTCCATCCAAGAAAACATTTAATAGTGGGAGTAGCTATCCTGATGCCTTGCTACATGTCCATAGTATTTTTGACTTCCTGCAGTACTGACTCATTTGTGCGATGATGATAGTACTTGATCATGATGCCAGGCAGCTTTACGCAGATACGGCCTGAGCTCAAAAGCACTAATTCGATTTCGGCTAGCTTGTGAGATGGTCCAGGTCCAGCAGCCATAGAGTACAGTATCAAGAACAATAACGTTAGCAGTACCAGTCTGACCCTATTTTTGCTTTCAAGAAGGCTCTTCGAAAGCAATTATCTTTATAGCGACAGCAGCACAGACTGGCCAGTCTGTACCAATGTTACTATGCAGTATACTGTACGTTCCCCGATCCGAGGAAATCGCGAAAGCTCAAAATTCGCGGCTAACTTGCGGGCAATATTGGCACAATTTGCGGCAAAACTGTGGGCAATTTCCGACCATTTCTGGTGAAGATTGCAAGTAGATTTGCCAATCGATCGGTTTGCCTGCCACAAAACTACCTATCTTTCATAAAGAAGAAGGTTGACAGAGTGAAAAGGAAATACTCAATCTGCAGACAGAACTGTTTCGTTCTTTGTGGACTTATCAGCGCAGCACAGAGAAATTGAGGCAGATTTAAACTAGTCCCGAACGTAACTTGCCAGAGTGCTCAAACTTACAAGTCAGTGAGCTCTGCGTAATGCAAACAGGAAAAGCTCCGCCCCACACGAGAGTGCTCAACTAAATGTCCTACAAAAACAGGAGCGAAATAGTCAAACTGCGGACAGAACTATTCGTCCTTTGTGGACTCATCAGCACAGCACAGGAAAATGAGGCCGAACCTGATAGAAATGAAAAAAATCCAAAAAAATTCACGGTTCGCGTGAGACTCGACTGGAAGCCGAGTTTTCCGTATCCGCAGGAATGCCACTGCACCGCCCTCTTGGATCAAGGCGCGGATGCAGCTTCTAAAGCGGTGAGAGGTGAGTAGATCAGACACATCACAAACTCACAAAGTGGTCAAAGACCGAAAATCCCATTCACTGCATCCATGTTTCCCTCGTGCCAGGCCACGAATTCCCAATAATTAACTGTTGGTCGCAGCACGGATGGAAAAAATCCTTCCGCTTCCAAGCACGACTTGAACCTGGAACTCTCTGTTTCTCATCATGGTCTTAGACCATACCACTATGCCTACCTGCCGGAAATTTTCCAAAGCCAGATTTAAAGCTGGCCCAAACGTACCTTGTCAGAGTGCTCAAACTGACAAGTCAGCGAGCATAACACAAACAGAACATGAGAGTGCTCAACTGCTGCAGGATCAGGAGCGAAATACTCAATCAGCGGACAGAAATGTTTCGTCCTTTGTGGACTCATCAGCGCAGCACCGAGAAAATGAGGCCGAACGTGACAGCAATGAAAAAATAAATTTTCCAAAGCCAGATTTCAGCCAGGCCCGAACATACCTTGCCGGAAAAGAATATCTTACCTCTCTTACGAGATAGTGGTAACGACATCGGCCATGATTTTGTACCGAGGGTGTTCCCTTACCACACCGGAGCCAGCGCTTTTCCGCGACTTGACTTGACTGTCTTACGACTGCCAACCGGAGCTCACGAGAAGTCCATCGAACCTTCGATTCGGCAAACCTGCAAGACAACACCACTCGCTGCTCAATACGCAGTGTTTTGGGGAATGCAAACCTCATCAGTTTAGTTTGAGTAGGCTGAGGAAGATTGTGCCTGACTACTTATCACTGCTCTCCAGGCCAAACCATCACCAGGGATACAAGCTTTCTGAGACGCTCCGTTTCCAGCGTGACAAACACCTCGTGAACACCAGATAGCAGCGTGAGTCAGAGTCGCTCCAAGATGGTGAGAACAGACGTTGAGGACCCTTGGTCATTCGCAACGCTGTCACTTCCAAGCCAACTAGTCGCTGGAAACGGGGCTTCTCTGTACATTTGTATTCCTGGTGATGGTTTGACGTGCGCATTCAAGACGTGATGGAGTTCTAAATCCATCACGTCTTGAATACGCACGCCAACAGGTGTGGAATTGATAATAACAATTATAACGTCAGGTCAGTGAAAACCTGCACAACACAAGTGATTATTGTGCATTTTGTGACTAACCAATATCTTGCTTCTGGTATCATAAACGGGATTATTCAAACTATGCGACATGGAAAGAACAAAGAACACGAGGGGGGAAACTCGACGATGAAATGAAAATGAAAATTTGAAAGAGTCTAATCCAAAGAAACTCAAGGCAGATGTATTGTATTAATTTTGTATTGCGTTTTATTATTTTTCTTGGGCATTCCCAACAGACCCTGAGGTGCACAGGATGAATGAATTTGTTAAAAGTATGATAATTATAGCAAAACAGTACGCATAATTATACTTAGAAGTAGGACTCGCGGCAACTTAGTTTTCTGCACGTGAACCATGAAAGGCGACGTCAATGTAGACTTCCTGCATCAGGCATCCAGCGTTTTCCAACACCTCAAGAACACACTTTTACTCCCGTGCGGGATGGCCAATAAAGTCCAGGACGCAACCAGAATCACTGCCTCGACACGCACGTCGATTGACTGCATACTGACGAACATAGACCTCGTCACGTCAGCATCCGTTATAGACTGTGAGTTCTCAGACCATCGCCTGGTCCTCAGTACTGTCCCATTGCCCACAGCGGGCACACGGAACTCCGACACCGATGGTCAGCAACCAAGCAGACAACGAAGAGACTACCGAGGCTTCGACGCAGACCGCTTCTGCGGTATGTTGTTGTCTTCCAATCTTCATCACTTTGCAACCACTGACACTGACCTGATGTTAGACGAATGGGCCGAGAAATTTAATGCTGCACTTGATATTGCAGCGCCTTATGTGCCCAGGAAGCGACCGAAGCGGAATCGGAAGACTTGCCCTTTCATGACCAAGGCTCTTCTTGACTTGATCAGGGAACGCAAATCAGCCTTCAAGAAGTTAAAAGCAGCCAACTTTCGTGACATGGTCATAATGGCGCAGTTCAAGAGATTACGTAGTCAGTCCAACAACTTGTACCGTCATCTTCAGAATCGTTACTTCGCGGATCGGTGCAGGATGTATGAACGGGAACCTCGACAGTTCTGGAAAATATTGAACACGATCACCAAGCGTACGCCACAGAGGCAAACAGTTACTATCCCAGCTGAGAGACTAAACGATTACTTCCACGCTATTGTCACCGATAATCATGCTACCTATGATCTGCCAATGGGTCCGGCTAACTCTACGGACCTCAGGACGTTCGAGGCGGTAACTGTCTCAGAAGTGAAAAGGCTAATCAGTGCCCTCCAGAGCCGCAAAGCTCCTGGCCCGGACGGAATTATGCCTTTTTTGCTAAAGGTATCGAAAGACGTAGTCGCCCTTTCACTTACCATTTTGTACAACACTTCCCTCTCTTCTGGACACTTTCCATCCCGGTTCAAAATTGCCCACATCACCCCGATATTGAAGTCAAAACAAGGCCCCCGTAATTGCCCTTCCAATCACCGCCCGGTGTCTCTAACATCTATTCTCGCCAAACTCCTTGAGCAGCTCGTGTTCTCTCGTCTCCAGGTGTTTTTCCAAGAACGTTGCCCGTTCCATGAAGATCAATTTGGTTTCCGGAAGCACCGGTCGACCGAGCAACTCCTCACGAAGGTAACGAATGATTGGCTGCTAGCCCGCGAAGCGGGTCTGCATACAGCTGTTGTTTGCGTTGACCTGAAGAAGGCATTTGATACCGTGCAACACCAGCAACTTCTCATCGCAATCGCGGCCGTGGGTATTTCTGGCATAGCCCTGGCTTGGTTGCAGTCATACCTCCGTGGACGGCAGCAGCGCGTGGTTACCTACATCGGAACGTCTCCTCTGGTACCAGTTACTAGTGGCGTACCTCAAGGCACCATTCTGGGCCCTGTGCTCTTCAATTTATATGTGCGGAAGCTGCCGCTCACAGCTGATGCTCTTTCCTGCAAGCTGCCGATGTTCGCGGATGACATGACGCTGTATGCCAGTAGAAGGTCGCCAAATGAAGCTGTCGGTGCCGTCAACAAGGTACTTTCAGTGCTTGCTCTAGATCTTGCGGACCTAGGGTTGTCAGTCAACTCTGCCAAAACTGTCGCCATGTTCATTTCCAAACTCCCCCTGCACCTGTCTGTTCCTGTGATACTCAACGATCAGGTATTGACCCACGTTACCAGCACCCGAATCCTGGGAGTCATCATTGATGACCGCCTAACGTGGTCGCCTCACATTGACTTTGTAATTCGCAAGACATGTGCTAAGGTTGGCGCTCTTCGTCGGTCCTTTCGGCAATTGAGCAGGAAGGCCAGGAGGCAATTTATTGTATCAGTCATTCTACCTGATCTTTTGTACTGTTGTTCGTGTTTTGTAACGAAGCTGTCCGCTAAGGACCGCCAAAGGCTCTCTACTGTGTTCCGCCGTGCTGTGCGAGCTGCCTGTGGTGCTAAGTCACAGGACGACATCACGCCATTATTGACCACATTGGCGATTTATCCATTTGAACACTATATGATTCTCAACTTTGCCCAGTTTATTCATAGAAATCATGTCATCATCTCACTGCCTACCCTAACGGAATTATTTCCACCGATCACAACAGGCCTTAGAACTAGAAGCCACTCTAATGCTTCCATTGCCATATCTAAGCACCGGACAACTGATGGAGTAAATTCTTTTTCTAATCGTGCCGCAATTTTCTTTAATACACTACCTGCCGAGTGGCGCAGACACCACCGTACCTCTACATTTGCAAACCAACTCAGGGATCTTTTTAAAGACCCAGTGGCGTTTAAGAAGTATTTTGACCTTCTTTTTGGAATCTGTTGAGTTTCTCGATGATCTTGATAGTTCTTGTACTAAGATTGAAGTTGACTTGGTGTTTGATTACTGTACTGCTTGATGTCTGAATTCCAATTTTTTTTCTATTTTTTCTTTCTTTTCCTTTCCTTTCCACTTATCCCGTTATCGGCCCTCTTAAGAGTTGTGTGTATCACTGTTGAGGCATCCGATGGTAAATAAAATAAATACTACTACTACTACTACTACTAGGACACACTTCAGGCTCAACATTTTGAACGTTTTCACTAGTATACAGAAGTATTTTCATGCCTTATCATCAGGTGAAATACAAGCAAAATCAAATGAACGTGGACAATGGACTAAATACAGCAGAGAGGTGATAGAAACAGCGCAAGCAAGAAGAGCCAAAATAACAGCGTCAAATGCGTGACTAGGCATATGCGGATAATGCCGGCAGAAAAATTGGCAGAATTCGGTACTTTTTCTGGTAAGTTTCATGTATGTTTGGTATGTGGATAAAGAAATAGAGCAGAATTCGAGGAATTGCCCGCCATAACTTGCCCATAAGGTTTGTATGGTTCTGCCAATTTCACCGCTTTTCGAGCAGATTCTCCCACCTTTTCGAGCATTATCCGCACACCCCTATGCGTGACCCATACACATACAGTAGAACGTATTGGGGGAAAGGTGCAAGTGTGAGTAAACCCAAAAAGCGTGAGGTGCGGTGCAATAAAAAACAAACAGACAACATAATTATGGACAAAAAGTAACGAGTTGTTGTAGTTATAAGTTGGGAAAACTTTTGGCCGCTTTTATTGATTACAAATCTGCTTATGCGAAGTACATAATCCTTGTGCTGTGGAGTGGGAAACAAATGCCAGCATAATAAGTATTAAAGCCATTGGTTTGTAATCCTTGCTGGCGTCACGACAGGAGATATCAGTGAATAATGAACAAAGTACCCCGGTGGACGCATTGTGATCTAGACGAGGATCCACCACCCCGCCCCGATCTGAGATTCTGCAGTACTCCTATAAGCCAGTGTGTACTTGGACAACTAGCATCACAGTGTTCATCGCCTGAATATGAGTTTTCCGAACATGAGAGTGCATCTGACGGGGAAAGGAGTGACGATTGTCCTCAAACCCCGGGACGCCGCCACGAATGTCTGGGGTTGCAATCGGGTGAGGCTGCAGCCAGCGGACATCCTCCAGTCACACCCCGCAGGGCTCTGGAGAACTCGCTTTGTTGTTTGTTGAGCTCCTTACGTGAGAAGGAGCAATTGGCTGCGAGCAATGAGCCTGTACGCGACGACAACGACAAAGACAACACGCACACGAGCACAGTAAGAGAAAGCGAGGGGACATCATCAGACGTTGCGCCCTGTACAGAAACTCATTCAGACTCGGAGTCTGAAGACAGCGTTGAGGACACATCACTGTTGGACACTGCTGACGATGAAAAAGTCTACCAGGCGGCGGCAGGCGACGTTCGACGTTGGGAGTGCAGCCGTGGCTGCGTTGTGACCTTTTCAAGCAAGAGGCATTGGAGAAGACATGTCCGCTCCGTCCACGGTGCGGATCGGCATGCGTTCAGGTGCCAGAGCTGCAATGCGCGATTCAGCAGGAAGGATGCGCTGACACGGCATGTGAAGGGAGCAAACCTGAGCTGCAAGCGGACACCGTGTATTACGCGCAAATATCCCGCATATTATTGCAAAGCGTGCGAGAAGACCTTCCCATCCCAGAGAGCAATAGCTTCTCACCGCGACGCAGTTCATCCCAAGGTGAAGAGAAAGTGTCCCGCTGAGGGCTGCGGTAAGTTGTTCAGCTCTTCCAACCTCTTCTACCGCCACGTAAGAGGTCACCCGGAGCTAATGGGCGCGTCTCTAGCCTGCAGTACGTGTGGGTACGTATGTGTCTCGCCACTCGGTCTGAAGATACATGAAAGTAGGCAGCACAAAAATTGGTAGACTGACTTCTTTCGCCCTGTGGGCATACCCAGGCTTTTGTTGTGCCTATTGTTAACGTTATGGTACCTCCCTACCCCACCCTCTTCCTGCCTATTACGGAGGGATGGTACCTCCCTACCCCACCCTCTTCCTGCCTATTACGGAGGGAGAGTGGAGTACTAAATTTGTACCGAATGAGGCGATATGCAGCACTGTCATGGTACATACATTGTACATGTACATGACTATTGTATATTAGTGTCAAGAAGTAACAGTCATAACGCAGTACATAACGCAGTACATAACGCAGTGCATAACGCAGTACATAACGCAGTGCATAACGCAGTGCATAACGCAGTGCATAACGCAGTACATAACGCAGTACATAACGCAGTGCATAACGCAGTGCATAACGCAGTGCATAACGCAGTACATAACGCAGTACATAACGCAGTGCATAACGCAGTGCATAACGCAGTACATAACGCAGTGCATAACGCAGTGCATAACGCAGTGCATAACGCAGTGCATAACGCAGTACATAACGCAGTACATAAAACATTGCGCAAACGCCACTTGCTGATTCCTGTACACTGCAAATGTGTTGTTCTCGCGTCTTCACCGCTGTGACTGCACTCCGATACACATGCTTTCAAAATGCGCGTAGTAATAAGGCTTAAACCACAAGGTTTTGCTGATCTTCTGCTGGTACTAGGTCATACACCCTTCAATCTGGATGTTTGTTTTGTTTTTGTGAATCAAGGACAAATGCTTCGCTGATCTGGAGTTCATGAGTGGGTTTCAATAGTGCACACATATAGGCTTATAATTTTAAAACAGAGAGGTTCCAGACTGTCCAAGAGAGTGCTCAATACCGAGGGGCAGAGCTAGTTCAAACAATAATAAGAGGCAAGAGAAAGTGTTTTAACTCTGAGTTTCACGCACTAAGCGATCATCAGAAAACATTTCGGCTATTAGGCCTTTAGTAGTATAGTGTTCATATTTCTCTAGGGCAGTCCCCACAGACCTATGGCATAGCCTGAGGCTATGGTCGCCTTACGGGGTAAGCTAGCCGATCTAGGATTGCGACACGAAATTGACTTGGTGAAGCAGCAAGGAGGACCGGTGCAGGAACTGCGTTCCAGCGGTCGGCGGCTAGATTAGAAAGACAGGAATAACCAAATCGAGAGGAGGCTCGTGGCAGTACAAATCCAAGCGAGACTTGAGACCTTGTGCAGGTGCGGCTTATAATTAAAATACTCACGCGGAAATGACACAAGCACGTCATTCTCTGGTGTTGCTCAGGGTTTCGTGTTAAAAAATCAGGCAGCAACTGCCTGGGCTTACAATAATATAATAATATATTATTATTATTATTATTATTATTATGACGACTTTATTCACTCCCAAAGCAAAAAAAGAAAGCTTGAAAGGAGGCATGAAGCACAGCACCGGGATCCATATGACCCAAGGGTGAAGCACCAATCAATGAAGATAAAAGAAAATCCTGAACAGAATTTTGATAAACTTCATGAGAGAAAAAATTCAACTATACCAACTTCGATACTCACATAAAATCGCAGTCATGTATAACAGAACTACTCAAGTAGTAAACACCAAGCATGCTGCACATGGGACACTCCAAGCAAGACAAACTCAGACGAGATAAAACGGCATATGCAGAGAAAGAAAATACATGACTGGGGGCATATGGCAGAAATTCACGCCTCTAGGCTCGTCACACAGCACATGATGCACCACAATCATAAAACACACAGACTGAGACACATCGAGACATTACGGGCAGGCTAACATAAGGTCAACCGACCGTTCCGACCATGCCACTCTCCCATCCATGACCAGTCACCGACCGCACAATTCTCAGGGTGCCCAGAATAGCACATTGCTGCAGCCGCTGGATCACGGACGCGTGGAGCCCAAGGCTTAAGATGTGGCTGCGGCTCGTTCCTGACACACCACCCAGAGCACCAATGATAACTGGAACAATAGTTATCTTTTTGTTCCAGATCCTCCTCAGCTCTGCTGCCAAGGGCAGGTATTTGCTGATCTTCTCCTGCACCTTCTCATTGACCCTGTGGTCCAATGGGACACTGACGTCCAAGAGCAGTGCCCGATCATCCAGAACCAGCACCAGGTCTGGTCTGTTCGCTTTTATTACTCGATCTGTGGGAATGGAAATCTCCCACATAAGCTTGCAACTGGCAGAACTTGTGACCTGTACCAGCTGCTTACTGCTGGGTAATCCATGCTGCTTACACAGCGCACGATGCAGGGCCTGGACCACAAAGTTATGCCGGGCAATGTATGCAGTCCGTGCCAGGGCTGGACAGCAGGCGATGAGGTGGTCCATATTTTCTCCGGGTGCACCACATACACGACAGAGGTCCACGACATCATGCCTCTTGTGGATATGGCGCATATTGTTTCTCGTGGCAATCACCTGATCCTGGCAAGCAATGAGAAAGCCTTCCGTTTCAGGACGCATTGTCTGGGATCTGAAACAGGAAAACGAGAGCTGCATGTCCAGGATGCCATCAACACGCGCCCATTATTATTATTATTATTATTATTATTATTATTATTATAGTTACGAAGTCTGAAGAAAATGTTGAACGGCCTCTGCTGGGATGACGACTACACCATAGCTCAGTGGTTAGAGCATCGCTGGCTACAAGCGAGGGTCCCTGGTTCGAGTCCTGGTGGTGACAGTCAATTTTTTCTTCAGACCTTTCCCGTTTGTCTCTTTCCCTCAAACCAGTTAATATTATTATTATTTTTATTATTAATACGTTGACAAACGGCTTCTAACACACTCAACTGCAACTTATAACCATGACGAGCACGGCACAAAACAGAAAAAGAAGAATCAGAATAAACCTTACAACAATCAGGACGAGATGCAAGATGCTTATACACTGATGACTTCCTACTAGAAAACACACGCTCGCACCCACTCTTACTCACACAATCATTCTCGCTCTCACACTCACCGGAATCACTGGACTCACTGGCCGAATCCTCCTCAACGACTTCCTGCCTCGGAGCAATCAGGTCCCGTCTCCTCCCATCCCTCGTCTCACGTTCCTGTTGTGTATTCCGTTGGTTCGGTACTTCCGTACTGAAATAGGTCATGGTGTAATTAGCAGTTGTTCTTCTGGGTCTCGTTGATATTGAGGTAGGTATTGTTGTCGTCTCTGCCGGTGATGCAGCAAGCGATGCTGATGCAAACGTGTCTGCATGCAACACACGTGGCGTCGCCAAAGCCACATCCACCTCCGCTGGTGGAGGGAGTGACTTGGTCATGGCCACGGGCCACGCCGAAACATGAATTGATAGGGCCTGCTCGTTGTCCTGTCTTTTTGTGCTTACCATGGAAGGGCAAGAAGTCTGACAATGTGAGTCGTGAAGTTCGTGCGATCATTAAACAAACCTACTATGCGGTACACTTCATACCCGTCTACACAACGATGCGTTCGTTCACGGTGTTGAAGGACGTCCTACCAACCCATCATTTAAGTCATGTAATCTACAACTTTGAATGCCGGAATTGTGCTAGCCGGTATGTTGGTAGGACTGTTCAGCACCTGAGCGAACGCATCAAGCAACACACTCCTTTACACATTATCCCACGTAGCGCACAACTGGAGCGTCCCACGCGGGGAAGACCCCGTAAACAACCACTACCTCCGCCAACACAGGACCTAGCGTCTCACTCGACAAGTCCACCATTGGCTCCCGTGGCCATGACCAAGTCACTCCCTCCACCAGCGGAGGTGGATGTGGCTTTGGCGACGCCACGTGTGTTGCATGCAGACACGTTTGCATCAGCATCGCTTGCTGCATCACCGGCAGAGACGACAACAATACCTACCTCAATATCAACGAGACCCAGAAGAACAACTGCTAATTACACCATGACCTATTTCAGTACGGAAGTACCGAACCAACGGAATACACAACAGGAACGTGAGACGAGGGATGGGAGGAGACGGGACCTGATTGCTCCGAGGCAGGAAGTCGTTGAGGAGGATTCGGCCAGTGAGTCCAGTGATTCCGGTGAGTGTGAGAGCGAGAATGATTGTGTGAGTAAGAGTGGGTGCGAGCGTGTGTTTTCTAGTAGGAAGTCATCAGTGTATAAGCATCTTGCATCTCGTCCTGATTGTTGTAAGGTTTATTCTGATTCTTCTTTTTCTGTTTTGTGCCGTGCTCGTCATGGTTATAAGTTGCAGTTGAGTGTGTTAGAAGCCGTTTGTCAACGTATTCATAAGCCTAATCTGTGTGTCCAGAAGGACAGCATTATTCGTTTGAAATTATTATTATTATTATTATTATTATTATTCAAAGGATCAGTCGGGGAAGTGAAGTGCCTGAAAAGAGAAAAAAACGCCAGACCCACCAGGACTCGAACCTGGGACCCTGCTTGTCATGAGCAATGCTCTAACCACTGAGCTATGAGACCAGGAGCATTGCTCATGACAAGCAGGGTCCCAGGTTCGAGTCCTGGTGGGTCTGGCGTTTTTTTCTCTTTTCAGGCACTTCACTTCCCCGACTGATCCTTTGAATATGAAGTTCTCCCAATCCTTTCCAAATTATTATTATTATTATTATTATAAAAATGCAATACAACATATACTGGAGAAGAAATCAGGAAAATAGAATATGAGCTCAAAAATGGAACGAAAAATAGCAAATAGAATCAAAACTCACGATGGAATCAAACTCACGATGGAATCAAACTCATGATGGAAACTACAAAACCCAAGGAGTTGGAAAACCAACCACAGAATTAGATATTGGGAATAGAGTCAGACACAACAACGACCGAAATCAGTACACCAAAAATCTGTCCTACAAAAAACAAAGGAACAAGAAAAACAAGAAAGACGAAGTACAAAGAATACCCAAAAAAGAGGGGAGAACGGGATGAAAGAGGACCGGAGAGCGGCAAACCCCAGGAGGACTTAGCGCCGGCCAGGCCTTTGCGCTTGGCAAGTGGGTTTTTACCGGCTCGTATGAGACTGGTTTAAAAAAAATGGACGTGTTTCCGTGCTTCTGTAGCACCAGTGCACTCTCTATGATCAAGGCGTGGATGTGGCTGTAAAAGGTCGTGGAAGGTGCGTAACTTCGTACAGTAGACACCCTTAGCAAAAACCGTTACTAGTATGTTGTAACGGTAATACCGTGTTTAAGGGGGAAAATACCGTGATTTTGGCTCGACCTTTAGCAAGATGCATGCTATTTTCAGTACGCTGTTGCCACGAGAATAGCTTTTATTTCGCGCGGTACAAATCCATCCTGGTTGTGAAACCTCAGTTCCTCGATGAGGCTGTCCGTATTTTCAACGGCACAGGTGTCACCATCCAACCCGATGGTGCAAGATACCTCGGCGCTGCAATCGGCACGCCAGCCTTTGTCACCAGCTACCTGCAGCAGAAGGTTGAGGAGTGGAGCACACAAGTTCACCGCCTTAGCCAGTATGCTATCACTGAGCCGCAAGCAGCCTACTCAGCGTATGTGTACGGCCTGCAGAGCAAATGGACTTTTCTCTGTAGGGCACAACCTGGTATGGCTGAGCACCTAGCTCCGCTTGATGCTGCTATCACCAACACCTTCATTCCTGCTCTCCTAGGTCGCCCCGTCAATGCTGAGGAGCGCACCCTGATAGCCTTGCTATGTCGCTTTGGAGGCCTTGGCATACCTCATCCGTCGTCCCGGGCCGAACAGCACCAGTCCTCCCTTGACATCACTGCCTCCCTCACCTGCCGTGTTCTCGCCCAAGATCCAGTTCTTGGCACGGCCATCCATGATGTTTGCGCTGCCAAGAAGCGCGTGATGGCGACAGCCGGGGAGTCAATTCGCGCAGCAGCCCAGGTCTTCTCTTCCTCCGCCAGTTCAGAGCTGCAGCGAGTGATCGCTCTGGCTTCGGAACCGGATGCCTCAAGCTGGCTCACGTGCCGACCCCTTCAACGCCATGGCTTCACCCTGACAAAGTCGGAGTTTCGGGATGCTGTTTGCCTTCGCTTCAACTGGCTGCCGGTCCGGCTACCATCACTGTGTGCGTGTGGGCAGCAGTTCACTGTGTCTCACTCCCTCTCTTGTCCGAAGGGTGGATTTCCGTTCATTCGTCACAACGAGGTGAGGGATCTCACTGCTCGTCTGCTCAGGCGGGTGGCCCATCAGGTGGCAGTTGAGCCACACCTCCAGCCACTCTCCGGAGAGCAACTCCGTTATCGCACTGCTATTGCTGACGACCAGGCACGCCTAGACGTCGTGGCTAGTGGCATTTGGGGAGGACGGTTCGAACGCACCTACATTGATGTACGGGTATTCAACCCCCATGCGTCTTCGAACCGTTCCAACTCACTTGCTGCTACCTATGTCCGTCATGAAAAGGCTAAGCGTCGTGCGTATGAGCAGCGCCTGAGGGAGGTGGAGCATTCCAGCTTTGTCCCCGCCATCTTCTCTACCACCGGAGGCATGGGAAAGCATGGTGCTTCGCTCTACAAATGCATCGCCTCTCTCCTCGCTGCCAAGACTGGGGAGCCATACAGCATCACCCTAGCTGCCATCCGCTGCCATATTGGCTTTGCACTGGTCCGTTCAGCGCTGATGTGCTTGCGTGGTGCACGCAAGGCATTCTTACCAGCAATGGCCTCAGACTCGGCAGCGCTTGTTGTTGCTGAAGCAAGAATCTCAGCTTGAGGCTTACATTATTATTATTATTATTATTATTATTATTATTATTATTATTATTATTATTATTATTATTATTATTATTATTATTATTATTATTATTATTATTATTATTATTATTATTATTATTATGAGTCTTTATTCCACTCCAAATTGAAAATAAAAATAAAAATTGGAGGTATTACACTAACTCACCGGACTTATCATAGCCAAAGGTAAGCAGCACGGAATAATATATGGAAAAAATAAGGTAGAGAGAGAGGAAGGGAGAAAGGCGCATGTACCATCACAGGCATTAAAGCTCAGAGGTATCATGGCAACAGGTATTGGTACCATCACAGGCATTAAAGCCCAGAGGTATCATGGCAACAGGTATTGCAGAAAGGGGAGCATCAGAAGTTGGCGAAAAATTCAGGCCGGCAAAGCTCATCACTGGGCACAACCTCCAATGCGCACCCACAGAAAGATCAAATACGAATACCCACAGAAATACCACAGTGTTTCAATTACAAACTAAAACGAATACAATAACATACAGAGCATAAAAAGCCCACCAGGGACAGCGAAGAGCCCTATGCTGCACCCAAAACAGATCTTAGAATGGCCATCGAGCCAAGGATAGCAGCCTGCTGCAGTTCATGAAGGTGCCGCTCTTCTCCACATAGCTGCTTAATTGAGGTAGCCGCTTCCTTCGTCAGGCCACCAAGAGCACCAACTATGATGGGCACTACGGACACTGCCTCTCGCTGCCAAATCTGCCCAATTTCCACTGCGAGGGGCAAGTACTTCGCTCTCTTTTCAGCATGTTTTAGTGTTACTCTATGGTCCAGTGGCACACTGACATCAATAAGTTGAACTGACTTGCCATCGTCCCACACAAGATCCGGCCGATTTGCTCCAACCATCCTATCTGTAGGGATTGGCATTTCCCACATTAACTTACGGCCTTCACTATCCTCGACGTAGTGTGGCAAGTGGCCAGGGGGAGCAGGAGATACCAGTCTGTAGCGATGACAGAGTGCCCGGTGGACTATAGCGGCAAGACGATTATGGCGAGTAATGTATGCCGTCCGTGCCAACACGGGGCAGCATGCCAAAATATGGTCAACAGTATTATTATTATTATTATTATTATTATTATTATTATTATTATTATTATTATTATTATTATTATTATTATTATTATTATTATTATTATTATTATTATTATTATTATTATTATTATTATTATTATTATTATTATTATTATTATTATTATTATTATTATTATTATTATTATTATTATTATTATTATTATTATGAGTCTTTATTCCACTCCAAATTGAAAATAAAAATAAAAATTGGAGGTATTACACTAACTCACCGGACTTATCATAGCCAAAGGTAAGCAGCACGGAATAATATATGGAAAAAATAAGGTAGAGAGAGAGGAAGGGAGAAAGGCGCATGTACCATCACAGGCATTAAAGCTCAGAGGTATCATGGCAACAGGTATTGGTACCATCACAGGCATTAAAGCCCAGAGGTATCATGGCAACAGGTATTGCAGAAAGGGGAGCATCAGAAGTTGGCGAAAAATTCAGGCCGGCAAAGCTCATCACTGGGCACAACCTCCAATGCGCACCCACAGAAAGATCAAATACGAATACCCACAGAAATACCACAGTGTTTCAATTACAAACTAAAACGAATACAATAACATACAGAGCATAAAAAGCCCACCAGGGACAGCGAAGAGCCCTATGCTGCACCCAAAACAGATCTTAGAATGGCCATCGAGCCAAGGATAGCAGCCTGCTGCAGTTCATGAAGGTGCCGCTCTTCTCCACATAGCTGCTTAATTGAGGTAGCCGCTTCCTTCGTCAGGCCACCAAGAGCACCAACTATGATGGGCACTACGGACACTGCCTCTCGCTGCCAAATCTGCCCAATTTCCACTGCGAGGGGCAAGTACTTCGCTCTCTTTTCAGCATGTTTTAGTGTTACTCTATGGTCCAGTGGCACACTGACATCAATAAGTTGAACTGACTTGCCATCGTCCCACACAAGATCCGGCCGATTTGCTCCAACCATCCTATCTGTAGGGATTGGCATTTCCCACATTAACTTACGGCCTTCACTATCCTCGACGTAGTGTGGCAAGTGGCCAGGGGGAGCAGGAGATACCAGTCTGTAGCGATGACAGAGTGCCCGGTGGACTATAGCGGCAAGACGATTATGGCGAGTAATGTATGCCGTCCGTGCCAACACGGGGCAGCATGCCAAAATATGGTCAACAGTCTCCCCCGGACCTCCACACAAACGGCACACGTCCACCACGGAAGTGTCGCCAATAACCGATCTTTGGTAGTTCCTGGTATTAACCACCTGATCCTGAGCAGCAAATACGGATGACTCAGTGGATGGACGCAATGTTGGAGACTTTAAGAAGCTGAATGAGAGAGGCATGTCCAATACACCGCCACTCCTCTGCCAATAGCGACCATGCAGGGGCTTCTGCCGCAGAGAAGCTTGGGTGGAGGTTCTGATAGCAGACTTAACAACGTCAGTTGTTGCACCTCCGATGTCCAGGATGTTGAAGTGCTCCATTGCCGTGGCCGCCCGGGAGATGATCGACTTTGTAGGCGGAAGATTTTCATGATGAGCATGCAGCGCAGCAATCAGCGGCAGGTCAGAGTGCGCCTGGAGATACCTAGACAGGCGGATGTATTTCCTCTCCAGCAGGTGCTCAACTGATACAATCCCTCGGCCGCCCTCAGATCTCGGCAGGTGAAAGCGGATGGTGGAAGATCGTGGGTGGTGTGCTCCCACTGCGCGGAGCGCACTTCGGACATTCCTGTCGAAGGTTGCAATAGCATCCTTCGTCCATGGCACAATGCACAAGCCATACGACAGCACTGGGATGACATAAGAGTTAATAGCACGAGAGAGGTTGCAGGCGTTGAGAGATGTGTGGGTCACCAGCCGCAAGCGCCTCCTATTATTATTATTATTATTATTATTATTATTATTATTATTATTATTATTATTATTATTATTATTATTATTATTATTATTATTATTATTATTATTATTATTATTATTATTATTATTATTATTATTATTATTATTATTATTATTATTATTATTATTATTATTATTATTATTATTATTATTATTATTATTATTATTATTATTATTATTATTATTATTATTATTATTATTATTATTATTATTATTATTTAAACACACGGCGAGGAGACAATAATTTGATAACCGCAATCAATAAAACTAGCTGAACCGACATTTGTGTACTTTATTCATGCAATGTAAAAACGGTGGAGACGATGTGCAATAAAACGATGAAAATATGAAGAAATGGTGTAGGGAAAAAATATATGGATTCAAACAAGTTTTCGTACAACACTCATCAGGAATCGTCGTTGTACTAAAGGACACTGAAACAAAAATTGAACTATTATAGAAAATCTAAGTTACAGAAATAACACTAAGAGCAACAACAGTGAAATTTACAAGTGTGAATTTTAACAATCAAAGCGAGAAATGAACAAAGGAGAAAGGAAGGAAAGACAACGTGATAACACATAACAGCAGTACATTACACCTAGAACATTAACGGCCAAGCTTGGCCGCACTAAACACGACACGTTACTTGAACAATTTCAACCCAATTATACTATCTTTCTGTACACACAAATTAGGCTTGTACAGACGCTGATAGATAGCTTCCAACACTTTTAACTGTAGTCCATAACCATGACGACCACGGCACAATACAGTGAACGAAGAGTCGGAATACGAATTGCAACAATCAGGACTAGCTAGCAGATGATTGTACACTGAAGACTTGCTACCACGAAACCTACGCACAACACTAACACTCTCACCGGCATTCTCACCATCACTCCCATCACTGCTCCCCGACTCACTGCTCCTTCCGCCGTCCGCTCCATCCTCCGCTTCCTCTGTACTCTCTCTGTCTCGTCCATCCCGCCTGACCGGGTCCATTGAAGTCAACTCGGCCGTCACCCTGCTATCACATCCCTCCTTTCGCCCTTGTCCGCTGAGTGCGTAGCTTCTGTTGTAGTTGGCTGTTGATCGTCTTGGTCTTTCAATTGTGGGCTTGGATGGTGGATTAGTTGTGGTTGCTGTAGGTTGCGTTGTTGGTGTTGGTGTGGGAGCTACTGATATGCAAGGTGGGTCTTTTTGAGTCGGCATTTGTAGTGTTAATGCAGCTGTCAGTGTTGCTCGCGGTCTCCCACTGGCAAGCTCCACCGCCGCAAGAACCGATGGTGGAGGATCGGGAGGAGGCAGTGGGACCGGGACCGCAAGCGGCACCACCTCAGCCAAAGCCGCCGGGGGCACTGACGAGGGAACCACCGACGGCCGGAGCAAAGGCGGCGACACAAGCCGACCCGATGAGCCACCACGCCCATTCTCCTCCCCCACCGCCACCAGCGACGGCGGAGCAAGCACAGTCCGTGAGCCAGGGTCCGCGGGTTGTGTAGGCAACGGCTGTGTGGTTATTGGTTGTTTTCTAGGTCGCCCTCGCTTCGGTCTTTGTTGTTGTGCGCAAGGTGGAAGTATGTGACGTGGTGTGTGTTGTTTGATGCGTGCGTTCAGGTGCTGAACAGTCCTACCAACATACCGACTAGCGCATTGTCGGCATTCAAAGTTGTAAATAAGATGACTTAGGTGATGGGCTGGTAGGACATCCTTCCGCACCGTAAACGCACGCATCGTCGTAAAGACGGGCACAAAGTGTACTGCGTAGTATGTTCGACGAACAACAGACTTGACTGCACTACAAACTTTAGTCGACTCCTGCCCTTTCCACGGCAAACATAAATAAACGGGACAACGAGCAGGACCAATCATAGGAGCCTTCGTAGTTTGTTCGACTTTCAACAACTTCTGCAACAAAAACTCAGGGTACCCGTTCTTGACAAAAACTGACCGGAGAAAATCAAGCTCTTCCTGCAGCTTACAGGACGAACAAATACGCTTCGCACGATCTACAAGGTTACGCACTAAGTTTACTTTATATTGAGACGAACAATAAGAGTCATATACAATGTACTGACCAGTAAACGTCGGCTTTCGATAAACGGTGGTCAGAACGTCACTACTCGTTTTTTCCACAAGCACATCTAGAAATGACAATTTGTTGGACTGTTCATGCTCACATGTAAAACGAAGGGCAGGGTGAATACTATTTAACACGTCAAGAAACTCGTTACTACGCTCCTCATTATCAAAATATGTGAAGGAGTCGTCCACGAAACGTACATAAAGGTCAGGCCACAATGAATCATCAATTTTCGACTCACAGTAACCGACAAACACGTTTGCCAATACCGGACCAAGGGGCGAACCCATCGCAACACCATCGACTTGTTTGTACATGACATTGTTGAACGAAAACTCAACACCAGTTGTGACCAGCAACAACAACCGTCTAAACGCACTTTCAGATATCCAAGGAGTGTCAACGTCATCATTACGGTACAAAACATCCATGCAGATGTCGACAGTTTCTTCAATCGGCACATTAGTAAATATACTGACGACGTCAAACGAACACATGTGTGCGTTGGGTGGTACAGGCTTGTTGCGGAGCTTCTCAACGAAATCAAAACTGTCTTTTACAGTGCGCTTGCAGTAGTGGTCCTGCACTGGTTGTAAGTAAATACACAGCCACTTGGAAATAGAATATTGGGGTGAAGCCGTCATGGAAACGATGGGACGTACTGGACATGTGGGCTTGTGTATTTTTGGTAAGCCATATAGCCTAGGCCGGAGGGTGCCTGTCGGTTTAATGCGATCGAAATCATTTGAGAATATTTCACCGTCGTCTTTCAGTTTCTTTAGGTAAGCTATTAGTTCTTTTTCTACTTTCTCTGTTCGATCAAAACTTTCAACTGGGCCGAGGGTCTGGAACTTTGATGTGTCATTTAAGATGACAGACATCTTGTCGATGTAATCGGTTCTGAGCATCAGAACTGTAGCCCGCCCTTTGTCCGGGCGCGTGACGATGATTTCCGTGTTTTTGCGGAAGTCACGGAGGGCTTTCATGTGTTCCTGGCCTAAGGAAAATGATCGCTTATCTGGAAGTTTGTCCGCATGCTCCTCAGCCTCAGCTCGGATCTTTGCTGCGCATATTGATTGCTGGGCCTCTGATGTCGGCGTAAAACGTAATAACTTTCGATAAAACAATTCAAACTCGGTCATGATAACTTCCTTTTTATTTGATGATGGGGGAACGCCAAAATCAGTGCCACGGCAAAGGAGCTCCTTCTGCACGGTAGTCAATTCCAATGGTGTGAAGTTTATTATTGTTGTTTCAGGATCGATGTTAACTTGGCCGTAACGTTTCCTTCTGAGCCAGTTATATGTCTTGTCATGTTTGGTGATAAGTTTGACTCGTTGTTTCTGGTCGTTCTCAGAAAGGAGCACTGAGAAACGAAGGAAGTCATGAGATGACAAAAATGTACGTGCACGATCATACAAGGACCTAAACTGGGAACGAGACTTGCACACCGTGTCACCGGACCTGGCAATCTCATCCTTCATGAAAACTCGCTCGATGTTCAACGTGTGGTATGCCTTGGCTCGGTGAACACGCTTTTCTACACCGCTAGGACATACGCCATTGTCTAAACACCGTCTAAGAAAAACTACATTAAGGGCGACACTACGGTAATGAAAACGTGCTTTCAGCGTTAGATTCAGAACATCTATCTGAGGCTGGGTGTATCTCGATTTAAAATATTTAAACACACGGCGAGGAGACAATAATTTGATAACCGCAATCAATAAAACTAGCTGAACCGACATTTGTGTACTTTATTCATGCAATGTAAAAACGGTGGAGACGATGTGCAATAAAACGATGAAAATATGAAGAAATGGTGTAGGGAAAAAATATATGGATTCAAACAAGTTTTCGTACAACACTCATCAGGAATCGTCGTTGTACTAAAGGACACTGAAACAAAAATTGAACTATTATAGAAAATCTAAGTTACAGAAATAACACTAAGAGCAACAACAGTGAAATTTACAAGTGTGAATTTTAACCCTTTGAGGCCCATAGTACGGATATATCCGTACCAGTGTACAGTGCATACTTTTCAAAGCGCAACCTGGCGTAACTCGGCCGTCCCTTGACCAAATCGGACAATCGAAAGGGCTATCGACATTAGAATTGTCTCAGCTATCGGCTCGAAAAAACCTGAAAGCGATCCGAGTTCGGAGAGCGAAGATACGAGACTCGAACTAAATTCGCTCAGCAGAGTCAACTCGAGCGCGTGCATTTTGAACTCGTTTTTAGGGGTTTTCCCTGACTCGCGGCCCACGCAGCTACAGATAGTTCACGTCATCGCAAAGGCATGTTTCTCAGCTCTCCAGTAAAAAAATTTGAGCGATCTGCGATGCAATTTGTTGAAATGGCAGAGAATTTGAGTTGGGCGCTCGCAATGCTGGCTTTGGAGCGCCGTATCGCGCTGCGGCGCTGGTTCTGTGGATCGAGTGATGTATTGCTGGCTATCGCTGTGTTCCTCTGGCCAAGAGCTTTCCAGAAAGCCTAAGATCACCAAAATCGGCCAAAGGACACCAAAGTTACGACCAGATAAGTACCCGGGCTCGCGTATGCAGTGCATTTCTTGAAATAATTGTGGGCCCTAAAGGGTTAACAATCAAAGCGAGAAATGAACAAAGGAGAAAGGAAGGAAAGACAACGTGATAACACATAACAGCAGTACATTACACCTAGAACATTAACGGCCAAGCTTGGCCGCACTAAACACGACACGTTACTTGAACAATTTCAACCCAATTATACTATCTTTCTGTACACACAAATTAGGCTTGTACAGACGCTGATAGATAGCTTCCAACACTTTTAACTGTAGTCCATAACCATGACGACCACGGCACAATACAGTGAACGAAGAGTCGGAATACGAATTGCAACAATCAGGACTAGCTAGCAGATGATTGTACACTGAAGACTTGCTACCACGAAACCTACGCACAACACTAACACTCTCACCGGCATTCTCACCATCACTCCCATCACTGCTCCCCGACTCACTGCTCCTTCCGCCGTCCGCTCCATCCTCCGCTTCCTCTGTACTCTCTCTGTCTCGTCCATCCCGCCTGACCGGGTCCATTGAAGTCAACTCGGCCGTCACCCTGCTATCACATCCCTCCTTTCGCCCTTGTCCGCTGAGTGCGTAGCTTCTGTTGTAGTTGGCTGTTGATCGTCTTGGTCTTTCAATTGTGGGCTTGGATGGTGGATTAGTTGTGGTTGCTGTAGGTTGCGTTGTTGGTGTTGGTGTGGGAGCTACTGATATGCAAGGTGGGTCTTTTTGAGTCGGCATTTGTAACTGGTGTTGAGTTTTCGTTCAACAATGTCATGTACAAACAAGTCGATGGTGTTGCGATGGGTTCGCCCCTTGGTCCGGTATTGGCAAACGTGTTTGTCGGTTACTGTGAGTCGAAAATTGATGATTCATTGTGGCCTGACCTTTATGTACGTTTCGTGGACGACTCCTTCACATATTTTGATAATGAGGAGCGTAGTAACGAGTTTCTTGACGTGTTAAATAGTATTCACCCTGCCCTTCGTTTTACATGTGAGCATGAACAGTCCAACAAATTGTCATTTCTAGATGTGCTTGTGGAAAAAACGAGTAGTGACGTTCTGACCACCGTTTATCGAAAGCCGACGTTTACTGGTCAGTACATTGTATATGACTCTTATTGTTCGTCTCAATATAAAGTAAACTTAGTGCGTAACCTTGTAGATCGTGCGAAGCGTATTTGTTCGTCCTGTAAGCTGCAGGAAGAGCTTGATTTTCTCCGGTCAGTTTTTGTCAAGAACGGGTACCCTGAGTTTTTGTTGCAGAAGTTGTTGAAAGTCGAACAAACTACGAAGGCTCCTATGATTGGTCCTGCTCGTTGTCCCGTTTATTTATGTTTGCCGTGGAAAGGGCAGGAGTCGACTAAAGTTTGTAGTGCAGTCAAGTCTGTTGTTCGTCGAACATACTACGCAGTACACTTTGTGCCCGTCTTTACGACGATGCGTGCGTTTACGGTGCGGAAGGATGTCCTACCAGCCCATCACCTAAGTCATCTTATTTACAACTTTGAATGCCGACAATGCGCTAGTCGGTATGTTGGTAGGACTGTTCAGCACCTGAACGCACGCATCAAACAACACACACCACGTCACATACTTCCACCTTGCGCACAACAACAAAGACCGAAGCGAGGGCGACCTAGAAAACAACCAATAACCACACAGCCGTTGCCTACACAACCCGCGGACCCTGGCTCACGGACTGTGCTTGCTCCGCCGTCGCTGGTGGCGGTGGGGGAGGAGAATGGGCGTGGTGGCTCATCGGGTCGGCTTGTGTCGCCGCCTTTGCTCCGGCCGTCGGTGGTTCCCTCGTCAGTGCCCCCGGCGGCTTTGGCTGAGGTGGTGCCGCTTGCGGTCCCGGTCCCACTGCCTCCTCCCGATCCTCCACCATCGGTTCTTGCGGCGGTGGAGCTTGCCAGTGGGAGACCGCGAGCAACACTGACAGCTGCATTAACACTACAAATGCCGACTCAAAAAGACCCACCTTGCATATCAGTAGCTCCCACACCAACACCAACAACGCAACCTACAGCAACCACAACTAATCCACCATCCAAGCCCACAATTGAAAGACCAAGACGATCAACAGCCAACTACAACAGAAGCTACGCACTCAGCGGACAAGGGCGAAAGGAGGGATGTGATAGCAGGGTGACGGCCGAGTTGACTTCAATGGACCCGGTCAGGCGGGATGGACGAGACAGAGAGAGTACAGAGGAAGCGGAGGATGGAGCGGACGGCGGAAGGAGCAGTGAGTCGGGGAGCAGTGATGGGAGTGATGGTGAGAATGCCGGTGAGAGTGTTAGTGTTGTGCGTAGGTTTCGTGGTAGCAAGTCTTCAGTGTACAATCATCTGCTAGCTAGTCCTGATTGTTGCAATTCGTATTCCGACTCTTCGTTCACTGTATTGTGCCGTGGTCGTCATGGTTATGGACTACAGTTAAAAGTGTTGGAAGCTATCTATCAGCGTCTGTACAAGCCTAATTTGTGTGTACAGAAAGATAGTATAATTGGGTTGAAATTGTTCAAGTAACGTGTCGTGTTTAGTGCGGCCAAGCTTGGCCGTTAATGTTCTAGGTGTAATGTACTGCTGTTATGTGTTATCACGTTGTCTTTCCTTCCTTTCTCCTTTGTTCATTTCTCGCTTTGATTGTTAAAATTCACACTTGTAAATTTCACTGTTGTTGCTCTTAGTGTTATTTCTGTAACTTAGATTTTCTATAATAGTTCAATTTTTGTTTCAGTGTCCTTTAGTACAACGACGATTCCTGATGAGTGTTGTACGAAAACTTGTTTGAATCCATATATTTTTTCCCTACACCATTTCTTCATATTTTCATCGTTTTATTGCACATCGTCTCCACCGTTTTTACATTGCATGAATAAAGTACACAAATGTCGGTTCAGCTAGTTTTATTGATTGCGGTTATCAAATTATTATTATTATTATTATTATTATTATTATTATTATTATTATTATTATTATTATTATTATTATTATTATTATTATTATTATTATTATCTGTCAAGTGTCATTAATGACATTGTACATGATCATCACGTCGTGCGCTCGATCTAATCATTGATTGTCCTTATTTTATGTTTTGCCCGTGCAAGAGGCATGGTTTGAGTTATTATTATTATTATTATTATTATTATTATTATTATTTATGTAGAAGAGAAAAGGACATATCGATACGAGTTAAGAGTAACTCTCCATCACTGTAACATGATACTATATACAGTCAGAAAGTGCAATAACTAGGCACAAAACTGACAGAGTACTGAAACATTCGACGTCCTGACACCTAGCTTCAACACATCTCCGTAGCGCTAACCGACAGCCTTCCAACTTGGAAGGTTCAAGGTTCTTTCTGACTGTATATAGTATCATGTTACAGTGATGGAGAGTTACTCTTAACTCGTATCGATATGTCCTTTTCTCTTCTACATTTATTTATGGCTCAACATCCGAGTTTCAAATTATTATTTATTAAATTTTTAATAGGGCATTCCCACAGGCCTGAAGCGGGATTCACAGAAGCTTTTTTGCGATGCGACACACGATGCGACGCGATCTGCGATGGATGCGTGCGATGCGAACTCGCGAAATACCATTCACAGAAGAAGTCAGCGATGCGACAAAGTTTTGCTGATTTAGGTACGTCACCATGATATTCGCGCGGTTTGCCACAACTTGTAAAAATTTATAGGCAACTCTTGCACCTTTGTACAACTTTGCTGTAGAAAAGGTCAAAATCGTACCCCAAATCGCTTGTCGCATCGCATCGCATCGCAAAAGTTGAGCCAAGCTCAACTTCTGCGATGGCCTGCGATGGCCCTGTTGCGGCAGTTGCGTGGGGTGCGACATGGCTGCGATTTGGGGTTTTCCCGGTTTCGCGTCTGTCGCATCGCGTGTCGCATCGCAAAAAAGCTTCTGTGAATCCAGCTTAAGGCCTTCTTACGGGGTACCCTATATGTTCAAAAAAAAAAAAAATTCGCGCGGTACAACCATTTATGTCACCATATACGCGATACAAGGTGAAATGCGTACGGACTATGCAATATTTTGCCAAAAACCAAAATACATACCGTTTGTTACAACGATAAATCAGCCCCCATAACGTTTTTACGCTGCAGCTTCAACGCTATTTGGGTGATCAAGGGTGCGTTTGGTTGGTACGATCTAGAACAGGATCGAACAGCTGGTGCACATGGAGCAGCCTCATGCCAACCAAACGCTACTCCAGAAACAGAGCACATTTTTGTGGAAAAATGTGCCAAACTTGGTGCATTCTTCAAAATGTGTATGGATCACCATGGTCACTTTGTACGGTACGACGAGTCCAACCCAAAAGCGTATGCACGTGATCATTTGGGAACAAAATCGATGTTCCCGCCAGGTTTCACTGTGAAAAAGTGAAACTGCTCGGTCTGCTCCGGCCTCGAGGCCGGAGCAAGCAGAACATGTTCTGGCCGACCCAGAACAGGTGCAGTCCCAACCAAACGCGCTGTTCTGGTGAATCCTGTTCTAGTTCGTACCAACCAAACGCGCCCCAAGGTACGAGTACCGTAAAAAAGAGCGTTACCGTTGTTTGCTAAGGGTGTCTAGTATGACTACTATCAGTCCGTGCGCCAAATTCAAAAAAGTCGTCTAGAAGTTGCACTTTTATTTGCAACCGCGGGAAATTTGAGAAGTCTGGAGAAGAAAATTCTCAATGGGACTCAAAATTGACAAACAAGACGACGACCAGCGCTCGAGCATAGTACCTTTTCGTCATTCCTTCGTGCATGATACCCATTCTAATTGATAAACACTACCCTCATGTTTCGTTTCATGCGCAACGGACGAAGCGAAGTGTCTTTTTTCGTCCACAAAAGAAAGGTAAGGAAATTGTCGTCTTCGCGACACCCTTCGGATTATTTAGTGGGGCATTGTGGGCCAAGGGTATTTTTTCTTTTTCTTTACAACTGTCCCCAGGTACTGAGACGGCGCTGATATCCTAGAAGTTCTGTTGGTGCAAAATGCCAGGTTACTGACTTATGGCGAGGTTTGTCCACCCAAAAATATGGGAGATTTCTTCGATAACATACACACATAATACAGTGAATGGTATTGCAGTGGGCATCCAAAACGGTTGAACCAAACAAATATGGTATGATACCTAGAGGCTAGGCACACAAAAATCACTCAGGAATTGGACGCAAGTCCCGGGGCCTTGGTGTGTCATTACACCCGGACATTGAATGTTTGCCGGCGCACGGCTTTTGCTTCACCACTTCATACAAGTTTACGCACTCACTCAATTCGAAAGACTGGAACGAGACCAAACCGAATGTGACAACTAAGAGCGAGTTGTGCATTCGTTGGAACAACGTTCGGGCAGTGCGAGAAGGATATCAGCAGGGTCCAACAATGGCAGCAACAGCACCAGGTGATGATGGAGTACCAAGGAGGTTGTATCATGCACATTACAGTGAGCAACAAGAGAAACCGTACTGTGGTACGTGAGATCAGAGCCTGGGCAGGATGATCAACACTGTACACTGTGCTACAGCGCCTCAATTGTGCGAGAGAAAACAAACAGACCAGCAAGCACAGATCATGAACTGGTACACAACATTGACAAAGCACAAACCGCACAGCAAAGTTACACGGCATAGCCGAGCGTTTTGTTGCCAATGAATTGTTTGAGAAGGGAGCAGTATTCCTTGTAACATTGCATGGAGTATACGAGAACGCAGAGTCAGAACCAGGCGTAACAAGGCAAGACGGCTACTGTACAGGGGACAGGCTTGACGATCATTTGCATACTCGCAATTTTGGTACCAGGGAATTAGGCATCACGTCATACCGAAGTGGCTTCGACACGCTACATTGCATTCATAGCTGTACGGTGAACCTGTTACACGAGCTGTGAAACAGACAGCATGCCAATGACCTGCAAGCACCAACAAACGCAGCCGGTAAAACAAACGCTACATAGGTGCCCAACATTATAAACTTGTACATGCTGATGAGAAGCAAGAATGTGCTTGATGTTGGAAGTTATGCTCGCATATTCAAAAACATGCATGGAAAAACATCAATGACATTGTTCACGAATACAACAGATACATCATACAGGGAGAGTAAGTAATCCTTCCTCCGTTTTGTATACGCGCACGCGTGCGCGCGTGGTAGATAAATCCGTTCGGCATGACTTTCAATCAAGGTTGCGTTCACCGTAGGGATAGGTGAACTCGAAGCCAACACCTCTCACTTTCCCTCTACTGCCCCTTTGGGGCCGATGCGATCCTTGTGCCAAGTTGTGGTAGTGGCTCAACAGAACAGGACAGGTGTGTGTGTGTGTGTGTGTGCGCGCGTGCGCGCATGTGTGTGTGTGTGTGTGTGTGTGTGTGTGTGTGTGTGTGTGTGCGCGCGTGTGTGCGTGTGTGTATGTGTAAGTGTGGTTTCTGAACTTTTCTCACAATCGTATAAGTTTCATTTTTTCGTGAAAACCCAGCTACACTGTGACCGGTACAATCGCATGTCGTTTATCTGGCGGTCAGTCACATGGCATGTCGGGTATCCAACAGCATCGCACTGACAGCTTATAGACCTTATAATATTTAGTATTAATTTATAGTCCTACTTCAAGTAAATGTAGACAGTCAGCATCATGAAAGTTGCCATTACGTAGAGTTAAATACAAGCCAGTCTCTAGAGATGAGTACGACTGTCTCAGGGTAATACTAGTGATAAATACAGGTACTTCGAAGTACTGTCTTTTTGATCTGTTAACACAAGATGGCTTTGTAGCTTCAGTCGTCCAGAATATTCATTTTATTCCGAGGGTGCCGCATAATTGACACGCAACTGTACTTGTGCAAGTCTCCAAACGCTACGTAATTGGCCGACATTTACTTGTCCACGGTGATGAGAAGCATGGCTCCTAATTTTTAAATCATGAAAGGATTACATGCGCAGGTACATCCACACAATGTGCACTATCCTGAAGTCGTACGCAAATATTCAAAATCATTCACCAAACACAGAGAGGCGCACATACCGTTAAGTACAGCGAGAGCGCCCCACCTTGATTTTGCCGCGACAGATTTCACAGCCAGGGAAAGGAAAATCAGATGGCAGAGTGCAACGAAGTTCGTACGGTGTGAGCAACTTAGTGTACTAAGGTCACACTAAGCAGGTTTTTGTGTGGAGCTCGTGTCCGCTCGAAGGTACGGATTGTCTGCAGAACGTGCAATAATATGTGTACAAAGTTCGTGTCGTATAACCTACAGACAGGAGACCACCTCCACAATACGACCACGAAAGGACGAGATGGTGGGGCGCCGTCTGGCGGTACGTTACGGTACATGTTAATACAAAGGAAGCACATGCGCAGCAAGGAGATTAGTCATTACTTTACTTATGAGTTGATGGATAGAAGTTTCCTTTCAGCTGACCATTACCACTCCTGAAAGCAATAGTGAGTGCTGTTGTTCTGATTCACAGGTATATATTCGGCCCTTAGCGCAATGTGTTTTCGAAGCTAGGCACACGATTTGCATGAGGAAATCATGCAAAGATGTGGCATAAGGCCCTACAAACATGACCTAGGTAAAGGGATGCCATTATTTGCATTTGCAGTACTTTGGCATGGGATAATTTGTGGATGATTGTGTTGATCAATTTCACATAATTTCACGACAGGTCATAGTTTATTTAGTGGGGTGTTGTGGGCCAAGGATCTACGACCATCTCTTTTGCATTTCGAACAAGTAGACACTTTCAACAATTCATACAGAAAATGCCTTCAGTGCAAAACATACCGTTCGGACACACCAGGCAGTCCTTTCCAGCCTTGATTGTCAAGTGCAGACGTATCCACGATGACCTTCGAGTGAACTGCGGCTTGGAACACTTTGAATACGAACCACACACTCAAACTAACTAGACCACCGCATAGCTAGTGTATTCACGGAGCCAAAGAAGTCTCCTTCTGCCCCCACAGGGTCTTGGTTAGTTCTCTAGATGGGACGACAGCCATACCTAAATTCAATAAATTCTCCAATTCCAAAAGCCTCAAATGAAGGCGTCTTGGTGACTTCGTTTCCCGCGGTTGCAAATAAAATCAGCCCTTGAGTACCCCTTGGCGCACGGACTGCTATTACGGTATTCACTTCGTCTTGGGGGTTTGACATGGGCAAGTTAGTAGTTAGTGCGGGGCAGGTTCTGGCACACTTTTTGACCTTTGACCTTTGGGCCAAATAAGGCACACTGTGTCGGTCGTGCTTGGTCTGGCCCCGGGACTCCCCCAGGGTTTGACCTTTGACCTTTGGGTTAAATAAGGCACACTGTATCGGGCGCGTTTGGTCTGGCCCCGGGACTCCCCAGAGTTTGACCTTTGACCCCTGGCATGCCATAAATGTGCCATAAAGGTTCTTTTCCGTGGCGAACGTGCACTTGTGCACGTTCGGTGCATTCGCACCGGGGAGTAGTAAAATACGTACTATTCCCTGATTTGCACATCGTAGATGTGCATTGCATGCAGTGACATATTGCGCATGCGTGCATATGCACGCGGAGCGTGTGACCTTCAGTGGTCCTATGCGTGTGGAAAAGACGCAGTGCAACACAAGGTGTACTAGTACACGTGTCATTATACTACTCCCTGATTCGCACTTCGTAGATGTGCAGCAAACAAGTTCACGTTCCTTGCATTCGTTTTATTCGCACATCGTAGATGTGCACTGATTGACAAGTTGCCCATGCAGAGCATACCTAATCGGCTTTTCGATCGAGAATGTTCAAATTCGGCCATATTATGAGCTCCAAGATCAGAATTCGGCTCAACATAGTACTTGAAGTCACCGCTCCCATTACGTCATGTACATTTACATACACCCTGTTGAAGCACTGAAGCATCGGTTTTCGGGGAATTCAACATGCGAATTGTTGAAAATTCGGCGAAAAGATGGGTAATTTCTTCAAAACCACTGTTTTCGGCGAATTTTTCGCCCGGCCGATTAGGGAAATGCCTACTGTCCATGCAGGTCCATTAGATGCAAATTTCTATTTTGATCAGGATACAGTTAGAATCAACCGGCTACGCCCGGAGTATCATGCATTAAAACAATTATTGAAGGGGTGTCACAGTGAAGCAGTGTTGCTACGCACCACAAATCCCCTCTGCACTGCATCGAATCTATACTGGAGAATCCAGAGTGACCAGCAAAGAGTCACAACCCGCGGGTATCCAGTCACACCAAGGCATATCCACCATTCCCCACATATTAACTGTAACAAAACACAATACTGTTCACTATAATACACTTTTATTTAAATGGACTTGGATGAGTCTGTAGAAGAGAACACAATGCACGCACACGCACGCATGCGCGGACACACACACACACACACACACACACGCGCGCGCACACACATCTAGGTTATAGTGCTATACACGTATCTAGGATTTAGGAAGCACGAGAATATGTCGAAGCACCCACACATATCCCTTCATGCAGTGTACTTCAGTAGCCCAACACATTACGACCGCTATAGCACAGGACCATCACAAAACACATTACGACTGCTATAGCACAGGACCATCACAAAACACTACACACTGTTACTACACTGCATACACAGTTACTACACTACGCCTGTTACAAGTACTTACAAATAATTTTGAAAACAAATGGCACATCCCGAAGACGGCAGCTAGCTCCAGACCTTCATACATCATCATCATCTGTAAAACCAAGCATGAGCGCACACAAACACTATTAGTGTCACGAATACGGAAGCAGGGTAAGACAAGAGGATACGAAACAAGTAAGTATCGCTATAACGAGGGGGATAAGTATACATGTAGACAGAGCAGTGCTTACTTACAGGGTCCGGATACGCTCCATGGCGTCCCGGTAGTCGGACTGCAACAGCAGCCCGACCTGCCGGCCCTCCCAGTAACGGGTTCGATGGGCCGCACCCGCCAGGTGTGCGGCCACGGCCTGGCCTCCCACCAGCCTTTCTCCACTGTAAAAACGAAAGAAACCGCAGAAAGCACAGTGTCATAGAGCTCTTTTGTTGGGGGAGAGAGCTAGGAGCACTGCACACTTACCATTTGTCACAATATATTATAAGAAAGAGGCGGCGCTTGACGCACCGCCTCAGGTGCTGAAACAGGGGTATAACCCCTGTAAGTTCCACACCGCAGTGACATGTGAAAGCCATACTCACCATGCGCCGTAAGAAAGCCAATTACTTTCAGGCCGAGTTCATCAACAACAGACGGAACCCTAGACGTCAGTGGAGCGCTATGAACAGCCTACTTGGCAGAACGAAAGTCAGCCGTGAGCCTGGAGCTAGTATTGCAGACATTACATCTGTATTCTCAGAAATAGTTGGACCTTTGCCGCCAACAGAGACTTCTGACGCCCTGACGCTGGCATCCGTGCCTGATCAACCATCCAACATTCTACCTGGTCTGCCGTGTGGCCCCCAGTCAGACGGCACTCTAGTTTCTTTTACCCGAATCACAGCGGAGGACGTTAAGTTCCATCTCCGTGCTATGGACAGTCGCAAAGCAAGCGGTCCTGACGCCATCCCCCCGCTCGTTTACAAACTTGTGCCTGATCAAATTGCACCAATGCTTGCCTCTCTCTTGTCGTTATCCCTCGAAACTGGAGAATTCCCAACGCCCTACAAGCTAGCACATGTCCGTCCGATCCACAAACGTGGGGACGCTTCCGACCCTCGCAACTACAGACCCATCTCCCTCCTTCCTCTCATGTCCAAACTTCTCGAGAGGTGTGCGCTAGAGCAACTTACGCAATACATGGATAGCGCCAGTCACATGGAATCCCTCCCTGCAGTTCAGTTTGCGTACCGCAAAAACCACTCCTGCGACGATCTTCTCGCTCTGGTGGCAAATGATTGGAGTCAAAGTCTAGACCAGAACGAGTATGTAGCTGCAGCTTTCCTCGACATGTCCAAAGCCTTCGACACTGTCAACCACAGTTTGCTCCTCCAAGAACTGTTCGAGATTGGTGTGGGAGGGGTCGCACTGCGTTGGTTCGCATCATACCTTACTGACCGGCAGCAGAGAGTTGTCACCAAGTCTAGCAGAGGTGCCTGTTATTCTGCCTCCAGAGGTGTACCTCAAGGATCTATCCTTGGACCTGTCTTGTTCAATCTTGCTGTCCGCAAACTGCCAGAGTGTGTTGCTAGTACCAAGGTCCGTCAGTTTGCTGACGACGTTTCTGTCTACAAATCCGGAAGGGATCCACAGAAGCTCACTGCAGACTTGGCCAGAGACGTTCTGTCAATCCGCAACTTCCTCCGGGACCACGGCCTTAAACTCAACGCGGAAAAGACACAGTTCATCATATTCCGCCCAAAGTCCAAGGCGGTCCCAGCTAATCTCCAATTGTCAATTGACAGCACTAGCATTCCGCCTTCAGCCACCATCAAATACCTTGGCCTCCTGTTCGATGAGCATCTTACGTACCGAGATCACATCACGCTCCTGGAACGCAAGATAGGCGCTAAACTCGCTGTGTTCAGGAAAATCAAACACAATCTAACACCTGCTGCCAAACGAGTCTTCTACTGTTCCTTCATTCAAGCCCAACTTGAATACGGCTCTAATGCATTTGCGCACAGCCTCCAAGTCTCGCAAATGGACCGCATTACTCGCATCTCCAACCGTGCTGTTCGGATTGTCTTCGGCTACCCGAAGTACTACGATGCTTCTCTTGTTCTAGCTAGGAACTATCTCGCTGCTATCTCCCTTAGATATCAATTTCGCCTGTTTGTACTGGTGTTTCGAGCCCTCCATAAGTTGTGCAGTCCACTACTCTCGACCTGCTTCCTCCCTCGCACTGCCACTTCACAAACCTCAGCCCGTACACGCTCTCAATCCACTTTGTCACTTAGTCTTCCTTTAGTTTCTCGCCGCTATGGTTTATACTCGCTTAGCTTTCTTGGTTCTGATCGTTGGAATGCGCTTCCTGCTGATATTCGCACAATCTCCTTGCTCAGAAACTTCCGTTCATCTATTCAACAATTCATAGGGTACCCTGTAAAAAGGCCCTAGGCCTGTGGGACTGCCCTATTCAAAATTTAATAATAATAATAATAATAATAATAATACTGTAATGATACTGAAGTGAAGGTGTGAACCGCAAAGCAAGGCCTTTACCTTCTTCCTGTCGAATTCGCTCTCCAGCTGCATAACGACATCATCCGCTAAAATCCAATCATACCAAGTAATGCAAAGGTCATCAGTTGACCTTTTGGACTTTTCAACTCTTATCCAAAACCACCAAGAGGAAAAAAAACCAGGATAATAATAATAATCTTTATTTCAGGATTACCCAAAGGCTAACGCCTATCTGGGGATGAAGAAGACGTCAGTTGTAGAAGCGTTTGTGGAGGAGTTGTTACATTATTCTCAGTAAATAGATATGGCTGATACATTCGGTGTAGACGTGGACGACCGGTCGTGGTCTCTCACCACGGGTCCTTTACTAATAGAAAGGCGGACGCCAATAAGAACTGTTGTGGACTTGGCAGATCAAAACGCGCAGCAAGAAATTTGGCACGTCGATGGTAGACTCCATCGGGAGGACGGACCAGCTCTTGTTGATAGTAGGGGAGTGTCCGCCTGGTGCTATGGAGGTCGCCTTCATCGCATTAATGAACCTGCTTGGATAGGACGGGGTAGCATCGAGTACTACCTCAACGGCGTCTAGAGCCGGCGGTCCTGCAGTCAGTTATTGTGACGCCACATACTGTATTCTACGGTGGTATCACCACGGAAGGCTCCACAGGGAGAATGCGCCAGCGGTGATACGCAGGGAAGGTAACAATCGTGTACGGGAGTGGTACCGATACAACCTTCGGCATAGGGAAGATGGACCTGCTTTCATCTCTCAGGAGGAGGAGGGTGTCTATCAGTGGTACCTCAACGGGGTGTATTACGGTGACCACCATCAAGACCAGGCAATACACCCCATGGAGCTGCAGTACACCAATGTAGTACCTACTAAGGTAGACTCGTCAGCAATAAGTCATGGGTTCATTTGTGTGATTTGTCAGGATACCCTGGACCGTCCTCTATCCAAGTTGGAGCGCGGTCATGAATTTCACTTCCACTGTATCAAGGAGTGGATCAGTTCTGCCCCTAAGCCCTACTTGCCCAACCTGCCGCTACTCCATGACTGCTGAGAACTTGGTTGAGTTCTTGTAGTAATACATGACACAGTTGCATGTAGGCGACTACGAATGACGAGTCATGTGCAACTGATGGACATGAACACGCCACCCTAAGTAGCCATGAGCGGCTATTTGGGCAAGGGCAACAAAGCACCTCGTGGGCGGCCAAGGTTGACACTAGCCACAAGTCTGGTCGCTCAGTTGAATAAGCTGGGTGTGCCCATGAAGACCATGGAAGCCCTTTCCAGGTGCCGGCAACAAGCAGAGGACAAGACAGACTGGAAGAAACTGTGCAGCTCGACACTCGAGGACAAATCAGTATCAACAGCTTCTACACCTTGCTGATGATGCTCACAAGACAGAAGTGGGAAAAACCACTGAATTTCTTTATTTAGTGCTCAACTACGCGAAATGTGCTATTATTATTATTATACATGTTCAATTGTACACAGTCTGGCTGACTGCCATTCTCTACCACACATTACCGGACACTGTTGTGGTTGTCGTCGCTATCGTCGTCGTTGTTGATGTTGTTGTTGGTTGTTGTCGTCGTTATCGTCGTCGTTGTTGATGTTGTTGTTGGCTGTTGCTGTCGGTTGTTGTCGGTTGTTGTCGTTTGCTGTTGGTTGTTGTTGGTTATTGTCGGTTGTTGTCGGTTGTTGTTGGTTGTTGTTGGTTGTTGTTGGTTGTTGTTGGTTGTTGTTGAGTGTTGTTGTTGGTTGTTGTTGATTGTTGTCGGTTGTTGGGTGTTGTTGTCGGTTGTTGGGTGTTGTTGTTGGCTGTTGGGTGTTGTTGTTGTCGGTTGTTGGGTGCTGTTGTTGGTTGTTGTTGGTTGTTGTTGGTTGTTGCCGGATGTTGTCGGTTGTTGTTGGTTGTTGTTGGTTGTTGTTGTCGGTTGTTGTCGGTTGTTGTCGGTTGTTGTTGGTTGTTGTTGGTTGTTGTTGGTTGTTGTTGGTTGTTGTTGAGTGTTGTTGTTGGCTGTTGTTGAGTGTTGTCGGTTGTTGGGTGTTTTGTCGGTTGTTGGGTGTTGTTGTTGGTTGCTGGGTGTTGTTGTTGTCGGTTGTTGGGTGTTGTTGTTGGTTGTTGTTGGTTGTTGTTGGTTGTTGTTGGTTGTTGCCGGATGTTGTCGGTTGTTGTTGGTTGTTGTTGTCGGTTGTTGTCGGTTGTTGTCGGTTGTTGTTGGTTGTTGTTGGTTGTTGTTGGTTGTTGTTGGTTGTTGTTGGTTGTTGTTGGCTGTTGTTGGTTGTTGTTGTCGGTTGTTGTTGGTTGTTGTTGGTAGTTGTTGTCGGTTGCTGTCGGTTGTTGTCGGTTGTTGTCGGTTGTTGTTGTTTGTTGTTGTTTGTTGTTGGTTGTTGTTGGTTGTTGTTGGTTGTTGTTGGCTGTTGTTGTTTGTTGTTGGTTGTTGTTGTCGGTTGTTGTCGGTTGTTGGGTGTTGTTGTTGGTTATTGTCGGTTGTTGTCGGTTGTTGTCGGTTGTTGTGTTTTAACCCTTTGCGGTGCATCAGTCATTAACGACTGATATTGTGTACATACCGTAAAACTGTCGTAACTCCATCGATTTTAGTCCTGTTGCAAATATCGAAATATGTAGATTAATCGTTATTTTGTTCATTATCCAGGAGGATGTTGCTATGATTCAGTACCATTTTTTCGCATAATGAGACAAGTTTGTGTAACGTTAGTGTGACGTGGGTATGCTGATTGGATGTGAGGTGGTGAGAGTATGCTGATTGGCCGATAACAATTAGTGGAAGGGATAAAGCAATGCGCTGCTTGTGCAGCGTAACCAAACACATGGTCTGTGGGAAACACCCTAGTAAAATAAATAAAATAATAATAACATGAATTGCCACCGGCACTTGAGAGACTCGAGCCCCGCCACCTTGTTCAAATCGGACTTGGTAGCTTCGTATTGGAACTTTATCTTCTTATTCTTTTTGAGGTATGACCGTACAAAACGCGCTTGGAGTTTTCATTTATTTTATTTTTTTATTTTATTTTTTCATTGCAACTTTTTTAGCAGATGTCCACTCGTGAAACAACGGTGAATCTGGAACGAATAAATGGTCCATGCCAAAGGCATGACGAGTCTCGAAGTCTTCACATTCATGATGGAACCTTGTCATGATTGACGCATTCCTTGATGGTGCGCACATGAAATCAACCTGGCTCATCTTTTCCAATTCCATTCTTTTCACATCCTGCAACCCATACCCTACTAGTATCAGTGGGGACGCTAGAATCAGAAGAGGCAAGGCAGCACTCTTCCGTGGATGTATTACTCGACACAACACCACCCATACTTGTTTTCTAGAAGTTTTGAATATAATGATATATTGCAGTAGGAAGTAGTATACAGTCAAATAGGATAGGATAAGAATGAATGATCAGCTGTCTGATAAAGAATGCAGTTCATTAAAGACTTATTGGAAGCTCTCTACCAGCTGATCGTCTTGTTGAACGGCGACACTGCATAATGATATGAAGCTCTCAGTTAGCTGTTTCAGTTCCGTGGTAGAAAGTGTCATGTGCGCGTCCAGAGCAGGATGAAAACATCTGGGCTCCACGTGGATGCAGACGATTGGAGCAACAGTAAGACGTACCTTCAACGCCTGCTCGTCAATGTCGAGGGAGACTGCCCCGGGGTAGATGAAAACATCTTGTTCCACATCCAGTTCGAACGAGCTGGTCGGGACTAGCTTGCTTTCACCGTTGATGTACACCCGACATTGACCGTCGGACGAACGTGATGGGTAGAAGTTGGTCTTGATCTTCTCCACACGTCCTCTTCGGAGAGTGTCACGGAGCGATGGACAAGTCTTGATCAAGTTCGTAATGATGAACTCAGTGGACTCATTCAGTTCGATGTAAACCTGTCCTTGAGCATCTTTGCGAGCTGTTGCCGTACTACCACAGGCTGGTAGAGCTCCTGAAGGGAAGTACATCTTATAACCAGGCTTGTAGAAGGATCTACCTGATGACTTGTAGGACAGTTGCATGTCCTCCTGAAACCCATCCACCACAATCTCTTTGTGGAGCTTGGTAGGAGCAGGTGGCACATAGCGACGCTTAGCCGGTACTGCGTTCGAAGAGAGCACAACTTGAGGAGGGTCAGCAGGTAGATCCTTCTACAAGCCTGGTTATAAGATGTACTTCCCTTCAGGAGCTCTACCAGCCTGTGGTAGTACGGCAACAGCTCGCAAAGATGCTCAAGGACAGGTTTACATCGAACTGAATGAGTCCACTGAGTTCATCATTACGAACTTGATCAAGACTTGTCCATCGCTCCGTGACACTCTCCGAAGAGGACGTGTGGAGAAGATCAAGACCAACTTCTACCCATCACGTTCGTCCGACGGTCAATGTCGGGTGTACATCAACGGTGAAAGCAAGCTAGTCCCGACCAGCTCGTTCGAACTGGATGTGGAACAAGATGTTTTCATCTACCCCGGGGCAGTCTCCCTCGACATTGACGAGCAGGCGTTGAAGGTACGTCTTACTGTTGCTCCAATCGTCTGCATCCACGTGGAGCCCAGATGTTTTCATCCTGCTCTGGACGCGCACATGACACTTTCTACCACGGAACTGAAACAGCTAACTGAGAGCTTCATATCATTATGCAGTGTCGCCGTTCAACAAGACGATCAGCTGGTAGAGAGCTTCCAATAAGTCTTTAATGAACTGCATTCTTTATCAGACAGCTGATCATTCATTCTTATCCTATCCTATTTGACTGTATACTACTTCCTACTGCAATATATCATTATATTCAAAACTTCTAGAAAACAAGTATGGGTGGTGTTGTGTCGAGTAATACATCCACGGAAGAGTGCTGCCTTGCCTCTTCTGATTCTAGCGTCCCCACTGATACTAGTAGGGTATGGGTTGCAGGATGTGAAAAGAATGGAATTGGAAAAGATGAGCCAGGTTGATTTCATGTGCGCACCATCAAGGAATGCGTCAATCATGACAAGGTTCCATCATGAATGTGAAGACTTCGAGACTCGTCATGCCTTTGGCATGGACCATTTATTCGTTCCAGATTCACCGTTGTTTCACGAGTGGACATCTGCTAAAAAAGTTGCAATGAAAAAATAAAATAAAAAAATAAAATAAATGAAAACTCCAAGCGCGTTTTGTACGGTCATACCTCAAAAAGAATAAGAAGATAAAGTTCCAATACGAAGCTACCAAGTCCGATTTGAACAAGGTGGCGGGGCTCGAGTCTCTCAAGTGCCGGTGGCAATTCATGTTATTATTATTTTATTTATTTTACTAGGGTGTTTCCCACAGACCATGTGTTTGGTTACGCTGCACAAGCAGCGCATTGCTTTATCCCTTCCACTAATTGTTATCGGCCAATCAGCATACTCTCACCACCTCACATCCAATCAGCATACCCACGTCACACTAACGTTACACAAACTTGTCTCATTATGCGAAAAAATGGTACTGAATCATAGCAACATCCTCCTGGATAATGAACAAAATAACGATTAATCTACATATTTCGATATTTGCAACAGGACTAAAATCGATGGAGTTACGACAGTTTTACGGTATGTACACAATATCAGTCGTTAATGACTGATGCACCGCAAAGGGTTAAAACACAACAACCGACAACAACCGACAACAACCGACAATAACCAACAACAACACCCAACAACCGACAACAACCGACAACAACAACCAACAACAAACAACAACAGCCAACAACAACCAACAACAACCAACAACAACCAACAACAAACAACAACAAACAACAACAACCGACAACAACCGACAACAACCGACAGCAACCGACAACAACTACCAACAACAACCAACAACAACCGACAACAACAACCAACAACAGCCAACAACAACCAACAACAACCAACAACAACCAACAACAACCAACAACAACCAACAACAACCGACAACAACCGACAACAACCGACAACAACAACCAACAACAACCGACAACATCCGGCAACAACCAACAACAACCAACAACAACCAACAACAACCAACAACAACACCCAACAACCGACAACAACAACACCCAGCAACCAACAACAACACCCAACAACCGACAAAACACCCAACAACCGACAACACTCAACAACAGCCAACAACAACACTCAACAACAACCAACAACAACCAACAACAACCAACAACAACCAACAACAACCGACAACAACCGACAACAACCGACAACAACAACCAACAACAACCAACAACAACCGACAACATCCGGCAACAACCAACAACAACCAACAACAACCAACAACAGCACCCAACAACCGACAACAACAACACCCAACAGCCAACAACAACACCCAACAACCGACAACAACACCCAACAACCGACAACAATCAACAACAACCAACAACAACACTCAACAACAACCAACAACAACCAACAACAACCAACAACAACCAACAACAACCGACAACAACCGACAATAACCAACAACAACCAACAGCAAACGACAACAACCGACAACAACCGACAGCAACAGCCAACAACAACATCAACAACGACGACGATAACGACGACAACAACCAACAACAACATCAACAACGACGACGATAGCGACGACAACCACAACAGTGTCCGGTAATGTGTGGTAGAGAATGGCAGTCAGCCAGACTGTGTACAATTGAACATGTATAATAATAATAATAGCACATTTCGCGTAGTTGAGCACTAAATAAAGAAATTCAGTGGTTTTTCCCACTTCTGTCTTGTGAGCATCATCAGCAAGGTGTAGAAGCTGTTGATACTGATTTGTCCTCGAGTGTCGAGCTGCACAGTTTCTTCCAGTCTGTCTTGTCCTCTGCTTGTTGCCGGCACCTGGAAAGGGCTTCCATGGTCTTCATGGGCACACCCAGCTTATTCAACTGAGCGACCAGACTTGTGGCTAGTGTCAACCTTGGCCGCCCACGAGGTGCTTTGTTGCCCTTGCCCAAATAGCCGCTCATGGCTACTTAGGGTGGCGTGTTCATGTCCATCAGTTGCACATGACTCGTCATTCGTAGTCGCCTACATGCAACTGTGTCATGTATTACTACAAGAACTCAACCAAGTTCTCAGCAGTCATGGAGTAGCGGCAGGTTGGGCAAGTAGGGCTTAGGGGCAGAACTGATCCACTCCTTGATACAGTGGAAGTGAAATTCATGACCGCGCTCCAACTTGGATAGAGGACGGTCCAGGGTATCCTGACAAATCACACAAATGAACCCATGACTTATTGCTGACGAGTCTACCTTAGTAGGTACTACATTGGTGTACTGCAGCTCCATGGGGTGTATTGCCTGGTCTTGATGGTGGTCACCGTAATACACCCCGTTGAGGTACCACTGATAGACACCCTCCTCCTCCTGAGAGATGAAAGCAGGTCCATCTTCCCTATGCCGAAGGTTGTATCGGTACCACTCCCGTACACGATTGTTACCTTCCCTGCGTATCACCGCTGGCGCATTCTCCCTGTGGAGCCTTCCGTGGTGATACCACCGTAGAATACAGTATGTGGCGTCACAATAACTGACTGCAGGACCGCCGGCTCTAGACGCCGTTGAGGTAGTACTCGATGCTACCCCGTCCTATCCAAGCAGGTTCATTAATGCGATGAAGGCGACCTCCATAGCACCAGGCGGACACTCCCCTACTATCAACAAGAGCTGGTCCGTCCTCCCGATGGAGTCTACCATCGACGTGCCAAATTTCTTGCTGCGCGTTTTGATCTGCCAAGTCCACAACAGTTCTTATTGGCGTCCGCCTTTCTATTAGTAAAGGACCCGTGGTGAGAGACCACGACCGGTCGTCCACGTCTACACCGAATGTATCAGCCATATCTATTTACTGAGAATAATGTAACAACTCCTCCACAAACGCTTCTACAACTGACGTCTTCTTCATCCCCAGATAGGCGTTAGCCTTTGGGTAATCCTGAAATAAAGATTATTATTATTATCCTGGTTTTTTTTCCTCTTGGTGGTTTTGGATAAGAGTTGAAAAGTCCAAAAGGTCAACTGATGACCTTTGCATTACTTGGTATGATTGGATTTTAGCGGATGATGTCGTTATGCAGCTGGAGAGCGAATTCGACAGGAAGAAGGTAAAGGCCTTGCTTTGCGGTTCACACCTTCACTTCAGTATCATTACAGTATTATTATTATTATTATTATTATTATTATTAAATTTTGAATAGGGCAGTCCCACAGGCCTAGGGCCTTTTTACAGGGTACCCTATGAATTGTTGAATAGATGAACGGAAGTTTCTGAGCAAGGAGATTGTGCGAATATCAGCAGGAAGCGCATTCCAACGATCAGAACCAAGAAAGCTAAGCGAGTATAAACCATAGCGGCGAGAAACTAAAGGAAGACTAAGTGACAAAGTGGATTGAGAGCGTGTACGGGCTGAGGTTTGTGAAGTGGCAGTGCGAGGGAGGAAGCAGGTCGAGAGTAGTGGACTGCACAACTTATGGAGGGCTCGAAACACCAGTACAAACAGGCGAAATTGATATCTAAGGGAGATAGCAGCGAGATAGTTCCTAGCTAGAACAAGAGAAGCATCGTAGTACTTCGGGTAGCCGAAGACAATCCGAACAGCACGGTTGGAGATGCGAGTAATGCGGTCCATTTGCGAGACTTGGAGGCTGTGCGCAAATGCATTAGAGCCGTATTCAAGTTGGGCTTGAATGAAGGAACAGTAGAAGACTCGTTTGGCAGCAGGTGTTAGATTGTGTTTGATTTTCCTGAACACAGCGAGTTTAGCGCCTATCTTGCGTTCCAGGAGCGTGATGTGATCTCGGTACGTAAGATGCTCATCGAACAGGAGGCCAAGGTATTTGATGGTGGCTGAAGGCGGAATGCTAGTGCTGTCAATTGACAATTGGAGATTAGCTGGGACCGCCTTGGACTTTGGGCGGAATATGATGAACTGTGTCTTTTCCGCGTTGAGTTTAAGGCCGTGGTCCCGGAGGAAGTTGCGGATTGACAGAACGTCTCTGGCCAAGTCTGCAGTGAGCTTCTGTGGATCCCTTCCGGATTTGTAGACAGAAACGTCGTCAGCAAACTGACGGACCTTGGTACTAGCAACACACTCTGGCAGTTTGCGGACAGCAAGATTGAACAAGACAGGTCCAAGGATAGATCCTTGAGGTACACCTCTGGAGGCAGAATAACAGGCACCTCTGCTAGACTTGGTGACAACTCTCTGCTGCCGGTCAGTAAGGTATGATGCGAACCAACGCAGTGCGACCCCTCCCACACCAATCTCGAACAGTTCTTGGAGGAGCAAACTGTGGTTGACAGTGTCGAAGGCTTTGGACATGTCGAGGAAAGCTGCAGCTACATACTCGTTCTGGTCTAGACTTTGACTCCAATCATTTGCCACCAGAGCGAGAAGATCGTCGCAGGAGTGGTTTTTGCGGTACGCAAACTGAACTGCAGGGAGGGATTCCATGTGACTGGCGCTATCCATGTATTGCGTAAGTTGCTCTAGCGCACACCTCTCGAGAAGTTTGGACATGAGAGGAAGGAGGGAGATGGGTCTGTAGTTGCGAGGGTCGGAAGCGTCCCCACGTTTGTGGATCGGACGGACATGTGCTAGCTTGTAGGGCGTTGGGAATTCTCCAGTTTCGAGGGATAACGACAAGAGAGAGGCAAGCATTGGTGCAATTTGATCAGGCACAAGTTTGTAAACGAGCGGGGGGATGGCGTCAGGACCGCTTGCTTTGCGACTGTCCATAGCACGGAGATGGAACTTAACGTCCTCCGCTGTGATTCGGGTAAAAGAAACTAGAGTGCCGTCTGACTGGGGGCCACACGGCAGACCAGGTAGAATGTTGGATGGTTGATCAGGCACGGATGCCAGCGTCAGGGCGTCAGAAGTCTCTGTTGGCGGCAAAGGTCCAACTATTTCTGAGAATACAGATGTAATGTCTGCAATACTAGCTCCAGGCTCACGGCTGACTTTCGTTCTGCCAAGTAGGCTGTTCATAGCGCTCCACTGACGTCTAGGGTTCCGTCTGTTGTTGATGAACTCGGCCTGAAAGTAATTGGCTTTCTTACGGCGCATGGTGAGTATGGCTTTCACATGTCACTGCGGTGTGGAACTTACAGGGGTTATACCCCTGTTTCAGCACCTGAGGCGGTGCGTCAAGCGCCGCCTCTTTCTTATAATATATTGTGACAAATGGTAAGTGTGCAGTGCTCCTAGCTCTCTCCCCCAACAAAAGAGCTCTATGACACTGTGCTTTCTGCGGTTTCTTTCGTTTTTACAGTGGAGAAAGGCTGGTGGGAGGCCAGGCCGTGGCCGCACACCTGGCGGGTGCGGCCCATCGAACCCGTTACTGGGAGGGCCGGCAGGTCGGGCTGCTGTTGCAGTCCGACTACCGGGACGCCATGGAGCGTATCCGGACCCTGTAAGTAAGCACTGCTCTGTCTACATGTATACTTATCCCCCTCGTTATAGCGATACTTACTTGTTTCGTATCCTCTTGTCTTACCCTGCTTCCGTATTCGTGACACTAATAGTGTTTGTGTGCGCTCATGCTTGGTTTTACAGATGATGATGATGTATGAAGGTCTGGAGCTAGCTGCCGTCTTCGGGATGTGCCATTTGTTTTCAAAATTATTTGTAAGTACTTGTAACAGGCGTAGTGTAGTAACTGTGTATGCAGTGTAGTAACAGTGTGTAGTGTTTTGTGATGGTCCTGTGCTATAGCAGTCGTAATGTGTTTTGTGATGGTCCTGTGCTATAGCGGTCGTAATGTGTTGGGCTACTGAAGTACACTGCATGAAGGGATATGTGTGGGTGCTTCGACATATTCTCGTGCTTCCTAAATCCTAGATACGTGTATAGCACTATAACCTAGATGTGTGTGCGCGCGCGTGTGTGTGTGTGTGTGTGTGTGTGTCCGCGCATGCGTGCGTGTGCGTGCATTGTGTTCTCTTCTACAGACTCATCCAAGTCCATTTAAATAAAAGTGTATTATAGTGAACAGTATTGTGTTTTGTTACAGTTAATATGTGGGGAATGGTGGATATGCCTTGGTGTGACTGGATACCCGCGGGTTGTGACTCTTTGCTGGTCACTCTGGATTCTCCAGTATAGATTCGATGCAGTGCAGAGGGGATTTGTGGTGCGTAGCAACACTGCTTCACTGTGACACCCCTTCAATAATTGTTTTAATGCATGATACTCCGGGCGTAGCCGGTTGATTCTAACTGTATCCTGATCAAAATAGAAATTTGCATCTAATGGACCTGCATGGACAGTAGGCATTTCCCTAATCGGCCGGGCGAAAAATTCGCCGAAAACAGTGGTTTTGAAGAAATTACCCATCTTTTCGCCGAATTTTCAACAATTCGCATGTTGAATTCCCCGAAAACCGATGCTTCAGTGCTTCAACAGGGTGTATGTAAATGTACATGACGTAATGGGAGCGGTGACTTCAAGTACTATGTTGAGCCGAATTCTGATCTTGGAGCTCATAATATGGCCGAATTTGAACATTCTCGATCGAAAAGCCGATTAGGTATGCTCTGCATGGGCAACTTGTCAATCAGTGCACATCTACGATGTGCGAATAAAACGAATGCAAGGAACGTGAACTTGTTTGCTGCACATCTACGAAGTGCGAATCAGGGAGTAGTATAATGACACGTGTACTAGTACACCTTGTGTTGCACTGCGTCTTTTCCACACGCATAGGACCACTGAAGGTCACACGCTCCGCGTGCATATGCACGCATGCGCAATATGTCACTGCATGCAATGCACATCTACGATGTGCAAATCAGGGAATAGTACGTATTTTACTACTCCCCGGTGCGAATGCACCGAACGTGCACAAGTGCACGTTCGCCACGGAAAAGAACCTTTATGGCACATTTATGGCATGCCAGGGGTCAAAGGTCAAACTCTGGGGAGTCCCGGGGCCAGACCAAACGCGCCCGATACAGTGTGCCTTATTTAACCCAAAGGTCAAAGGTCAAACCCTGGGGGAGTCCCGGGGCCAGACCAAGCACGACCGACACAGTGTGCCTTATTTGGCCCAAAGGTCAAAGGTCAAAAAGTGTGCCAGAACCTGCCCCGCACTAACTACTCAAGTTGCCATAGAGGGGTGGTGAGCCCGCCTTTCGCCACCGGGAATTAGGCACTGGCAAATTCTGCTCGAAAAGGTGGCAGATTCTGCTCGAAAAGCAGTAAAATTGGCAGAATCATACAAACCTTATGGGGGGCAATTCCTCGAATTCTGCTCCATTTCTTTATGCGCGCTTTCTTTATCCACATACCAAACATGCATAAAAATTACCAGAAAAAGTACCGAATTCTGTCAATTTTTCTGCCGGCATAATCCGCCGGTGCCTACCGGGAATACAGCTCGATCAACTCTGTCTCCACTGAGTGAAGAGGACCCACACCTTGATCTGGTAAGCTGCGTCATGGGGATTTGTAGTCAGATGTGCCACCGTGGGGCTCGCACCCGCGACCTCTCGGTTCGCAGGCAAGTGCAGTACACAATTTGGACCGGGGAGCCCCAAGTGTGTAGATCAGACCCACTGCCAAAGTGGTCAAAGGCCGAAAATCCTTGATATGGGTGAAGACAGGAAACAAACGGATGCTGTCCATGACAGTAACATACATTATACGTAGAATGCAGGCTTGCTTTGCTCAGCTGCACTCTTCTGGCTAGGAAATGTGAACGACAGGCAGACGCTTGTGAACGTGTAAGCAATGCGAATATTTTGAAAGCAGGATAAAGGTCTGAGAAGTTCTGTTCTCTTGGTGAAATTACGGTGAAGCAGTGATTATCCGAACCCGTCCTTTTCAGTTCGTTTTATGTCCCCATGACGGCGAGACCTCAGGTCGCCGGATGGCAAAAGGCCTCACCACCACTTTGCTCCCAATACGCAAATTGTTTAAAATTCAGTTCGTGACAATGGCTATGAATGGAATCAATCAAAAGTATGAAGGCAAGACCAGCGCATACATACCCGACGAGCTTCGCTCGTCGGGTATGTATGCGCTGGTCGCGCTTGAGTACGAATGTTTTGGTTGCAGTTATGAGATGCACCCAGCGGATCTATTTTTTTGGTCTAGTTATGTCACATGTACAATATCTGCGCTGCATGCTGCCCTCCTTAGTCCTTGGAGGGTAGATATCGCGAATATCTGCTCGGCGAGCGCTTCTCACTATCTCAGGGCAAAGAGCACGCTATACGTGCCCTGCTAAATGCATCGTGATTGGCTTCTACCATGGTGATTGTCATGTGACATGTCCTAAGCTATTATCACGTTCAACCCTATTCCATCCAGTACGTGTATAATGTACCACTAGTAGTAGTACTCTAGTAGTAGTACCATGATGACTTGGTGGCTTTTGCTGTCTTGTTAGTTCTAGTGTGCACATGTGTATCAAAGGCGCACGTTCACGTAAGCGGGGGGGGGGGGGGGGGGTGATGGTCACTTGGCAGATCTACTACACGTACATGCAGATCTACTGGCAAACTGCGTAGCTACACAGTGCTGGCAACTGAAATCCGACCCCCTGAGCGGTGGGTTCACATTCTTTGCGATGTGAGCTCATGGGGACAGGGGGTCGGATTTCAGTTGCCAGCACTGGGCAATGACTATTATCGCTAGTGTCTGTGTGCTGCGACTCCCACGCATGCACGCACGCACCAGCCTATCCGTTGACCTGTAGCTGTCACGGCCAGAAAAGCGTGATGATCATTTTTTTCTCTTCTTCACTTCAGTTCAAGGCTATTTCAGGTTGGTTGGATGTTAATAGAAGTGCATAAGGTCTATCCCAAAACTGTTAGTACATTGCCCGAGTCCTTGGCCTTTTTATTATTACCTGAATTACCCCAGATGGTGTGCTACTACTACTAGTAGGTCGCTGTATGTGTGTACATGTGTGCATCAACTCGATTGTTCACTCTTTGCGCCCCCAGACAGGTCTTGCTACTGTAAAAGTATTTTAGAGCATAGTCGGTAGACGGCCAATATTGAAACGGAGTTCTCCGCTAGACAGACTGCCGGTAGTCATCGCGGCTATGGATACTGCTGCAACAGTTGCTAATTCTCTTCACTGGGCGCTGTGCAACCTGATGTCTGCCGTGCAGCGCACTATGGCTAGGTTAGTGGAAGATGTTTTTCGGCATGAGAAGCGCTTAGCCGTGACTTTGTGAGATCAAGGGCTGTTTTCTGTTTTCTTTTCTTTTTGCAACACAACGGGTGAACGGGTGAAGACACAATCGTGCATGCATGCATGTGAACTGCTTCTCAATGAAAATGCGATCGGCTTTGCACCCTCGGCTAGTGAACATCCCAGTTTTTGCAGGTGTAGGGCTGCAATACAGATGCATACAGATGGCGCTAGAACTTAGACAAGCGTCATCATTCTTCGTCACTTCACTATGACCCAAAGATAAAGTATGGGACCGTCACTTCGAACTGTCATTATGCATGTATGTGTTGCAATGTTAGTGCGAACTTCTAACAGATTGTGTGCTCCACGTGCTTGTCCAAATTCTAGCGCCATCTGCATGCATGTTCCAGCAGCACTGTGCGTTTCGTAATCAGTATCACCTTTAGAACTTTTGTCACCCTCAACTTCTTTGGTTGGGTATGCCACTTTTCTATGTAGAAAGTGCTCAATTGCGCCACTTTACCCTACGAATATACTCATTGCTTTATCTGCTATTCATTCGCTATCTACGTCCACTGAGGCGCTCTTTCGAAATGAGCGAAACAGCTGTCTGGAGGATATGGAACATCTACCGAAGAACGAGCCTCCACGCTATGGTGTGGCGGTGTGACTGTGGGCCAAGAGGGCAGTGTGGAGAGGTGGACGGTTCAAATTATTTTCAAATGGCCGAGTTAGTTTGTCGCTACTTCTGAGTTCTCTAATAGTAGCTACTTCGAGGACAACAATAATATAACTGAGTGCTCTGAACTGCATGCATTTCTAATGTAACTTCCACTTTTGCAGATTGGTACATGCTCAGTCCGCTGATCAAGAAAAGGCTCAACACGCCGAAGAGCGTGTGGCGACGCCTTCACAACAAGCAAATTCGCAGGCGTCCCCTGCCAACTCAAATCTAATGCCGGCCCGTTCCCATCCAATGCGTACCCGTTCGCAAAAAGGATCCATAGTCAGCTGAGAAGCAATGAGAAGAGGCCAGGTCCACGGACCATCCTACCAGTGTTGTAGGGCCTCAAATCTATTCCGAATGAACAGTACCTCCGAATGTATCAGCCACAAATTTGCATCTTGACAACATGATGCATGCGCATGCGCGCGTGTGTGTGTGAGTGTGTTTGTGTGTGCGTGCGTGTGCGTGCGCCCTGCAAGCGTGCGCGTTGGTGTGACACTGTGTGTTGCGAGCCTTGTTTGAAAAGTGCAAACGGCGTCTTCTCACCACATCTGTGTCTGCTTAGTCTGCTTGTTGCATTTGCCGTGCGCTGGACAGTAGAACTTGATCAATCCAAGGTGCAGTTGTCTTTCGCTTTTACGCGAAGCCAAGAGAAGCGGTGTTTGATGGAGAATACAATATGTACAAGGCCTAAAACTGCTGCTTAATATTGTTTAAATACTATTATCCACTTCCTACGGCAAAACAACTTCACATTATTATACGCTCTTTACCAGCCTAATCATAAATCAGAGATTTCACATAAACCCGTTTTCAGGGTATCGACTTCAGTAATAATTTTTTCCTCCTCCCTTTTCTTTCTTGTGTTGTACCTTCTTGGAGATCACGTAGTGAGGCAAATATGCCTGTTTGTCCATCGACGCTAACACATCAACCCGTCAGTGTAAGCTACATTGTAATACGAGACAGCATGGTAGAGGTGGCTGTAGTGGCAGCTTCGACTAGCCCATGGCAGAACCGTACAACCCTCATGGCAGGCGCTTACTAGTAATTGAATTCTGGTCTCATTTCTTTATCCACGTCAGTAACCAAACACATTTCGGCCGGCAACTATCCGCCAAAAGCTTTGGCTGCAGCCACCTGTACCATCTACATCTATTTACTTCTCACCACGGGGGCACCTTCCGCCCATTGGAATTCCTAAGTAAAAAGATAAAATTGAAATGCAATGCAATGCACTGCTGTGGCCATTTCTAACACTGAAGAACCACGGAAAAAGAATGTCGAAAGTCTCATTGACGAGTAACAATTCCTGATCAACTAGAATTGCTCTTACAGGTTTGAATGAATGAAGACTGTGAGGCCATAAAGAGAGTTCGGCTGAGTGTAGTGTGGGTTTCGATGATCAACCACCAATGCCCCGTTTGCTCAAATCAATGAGTGACATCGTGGGAGAGTGTGAGCAATCGTCCGGTTCACCCTTCCCTGACATGCAAACCGTGGAGGAATACTCATGCCATGATAAAGATCAGCTTTTAAAGGTACAAGTAATGGCACAAATGTCAGGTTCACCGTTTACCCTATGGAGTTGACGTCCGCATCATATCGGAGAGGGACCATTCACGTGTAGTAGTAGTAGTAGTAGTAGAAGAATTTATTATTTTACTAGGGAACTCCCAACAGGCGTTGCCTTTTTACTGGGAACCCTAGGAATGACTTGGTGCTTGTGACAAATGCAGAAAGGGGCTTAGCTTGACGACATCCAGGTGGAAGCATGTTCCATCTGTCTGCTGCCAAAAATGAAATAGCATTCAGGCCGTAACGAGACGTAGCTCTGGGTAGGTTCAGAGCGGCTGAAGCTTGACCGCGGGTAGCAGCACTTGTGCGGCATGATGCAGAGCGGGGGGTAAATATCGTGCTTAAAAGAGGACTGGTGCAATGAGATAGACACCTAAAAACAAACACAAACAGCTTCAAGTTTACACGGCGAGAGAAAGTATACAGGTTATATTTGGTGAGAATGAAATCGATAGAAGTATACTGATCATGGCCAAACACTCGCCTTAGGCACCTATTGCTGGTTGACTCAAGTTTGTCTCTGAGTTTAGCAGACAAGCAGTGAACATAACATGTGCTGGCATAGTCCAAGGTACTCTGGACAATTGTCAGGTAAAACATGCGGCGGCCGATCATGGAGACATCGCGGCGCCCGTGGCGGAATGAGGCAACCTTGCACTGTGCCTTTGCGCACACACGCTCAACCTGCTGCTCGAAGCTGAGCGACGAGTCCAATAGGAGGCCAAGGTACAGAACATGGCTGGACTCGGGGATTACGGTGCCTTTGCAGGTGATGCTGGGGATCACGTCCAGTTGCGCAGTAGGTCGTCTGAGCAGCAGTAGCTGAGACTTTTTGGGATTCAGCACCAGTCCCCGCTCGCTGAGGAAGTCCTCCAGATTCAAGAGATCTGTCTGCAGCATTCTGAGCACGGTTGAAGCCTTGCGACCAGTGACGTAGAACGCGATGTCGTCCGCAAACAGGAGAGCACGGCAATGTTGAAATTTCTGGGGGGTACGCCGGATATACATGCAGAAAAGTAAGGGGCCTAACACGGAGCCTTGTGGTACACCACGTGAGCAGGGCTCTGTACTGCCTCGGGCATCGCCGACAACGACCTGCTGGGTTCTCCCAGTAAGGTAGTCTGCGAACCAACGCAATGCCATACGTAACGCCATAATGTCCACTAGCATCACAAGCTATTTGTTAATCATCTCTGGAGATAACATTGCACGATACGGTCCAGGGACACTTACGTGCTACGAGAACCTGGCAATCAGTTATAGCACGCATTGGATGCGCACTACTACAGGATATATTCACAGTGGCTTCCAAACCAGATTACGTTGCCCTCGGAGTATCAGTATTTTACTCTTCATTCTGAAATAGTGAATTTTTTGGTGAGTGATCGATCCTTCACCTGTGTCAGAATCAGAATAACAGTTCAGCGCTTCAAAACATAGTGTTATGTTGGTCACGACATTGACAATGAAAAAATTGATAGTAATGTTCATTTAACACTTATTTGTAAAACCACAAGATTTTCCTTTGGCAAACCAACATTGGTTTGTGCAACAGTTGATGCATATTAAAGCTATATCTGTTGACAGCTTGAGACAGCAAGAACATGCATTTTGTTACTGAATCGTTACCAGCTCAAACTCTAGCGCCCACAAAGCACTCGCACATCTACAACAAGACACTCTTTCTTGATGTGATACATAGTTTCATACAACAATGGAGGAATAGAAGAAGAGGGAAGAGAGGGTCATTGTTACAGTACTTGAACAGAAGCCAGCAGCAGCTCACGACGCCATCAGGACCGAAGAGAAAGAGAGTGAAATGAGGAGAAACCACTGTCTTTATACCAGGGCCAGGCACTGGCGCCTAGCAACAGCCAATCAGAGAAGCTCATGTGACTACTCTATCTACTACAATGAGTAATGATTACATCATTGGCATAAATGGGAAAAGACACAAAAAGGTTACACATGCAATTGTGGGATTCGAACCAGCAACAGTCAGTCATTCCAAAGGTCAATGAATTAGCAGTAACTTCTATCAAGGCCTCACTGAGTGCCAGCATGCTTTGTCACTACTACTACACGCCCCCCCCCCCCCTGGTGACATAAGGCAAAAACAAACCAAATACAAACAAACAAAAAACAATAAAGGACCCAATTGCAAATCAAGCAGAAACAGGCAATCTGGAAACTGTAAGCACAATAGTCAAGTGTACCGTGCAGGCTGCCGTAGCTAGTGTCGGTCATGCGGACCATAGCGAGCAGGTTCACTGATAGACGAATCGAACACAACAGCCAGGTTATCATCATCAGGGAGATCGTCAACATCAGAGGTATCTGGAGACTCTTCCAGTGACTCACCAGGGTCCAGCTTCAGCAAGTCTACGTTCACACGCTTCGAGTGTCGCCTATTGTCAGCAGTGTACATAATAGCAACTGTGCTGGGGGAAATAACAGATTCAACTTTCCAGCCTGGCTCATAAGGAGAAGTACACTTTTGCCTGCGGGCAGACCTACGCAGCATGACACAGTCGCCAATAACATAAGGATTATTAGTGACATCTTCAACAAAATCAGTAGTCGACAATTCAAGCTCAAGATAATCACGAATTCGTGCAGCTGCAGCTTCAATGTAATCAGCCCAAGTACTACCAGACTTCTCACACTGTACGTTTTCAACTAGTAACTTGCGTGGTTGCCATCCCATCATAGCCTGGAATGGCGAAATGTGTGTTGGTGCATGTGGACGTACAGTGTCAGTGATTTAGCGACCGATATTAGGTGGTGCAAGCGACCCCGAAGACGTAACTCCTTGAGAGAGTGAGGATGCAGCCATGGCTGACCTTCATGAGTTCGGTCTGGGGCTGAGAACCTCGGTATTCAGCTGAAGAAATGGCCGCGCGGGCCGGTCACGAGTGAGCGTGTGTTGTGTGTGTTGTGTTTTCTTTATTTGATTTCGCTAAAACCAAACGGACAGAACTGTCCAGTGACAAGGGAGTGAATGAGCGCTGCTGAGTTTCCGACTGATGAAGAAGCAGCAGCTATTGCAGACGAGGCTGATATAATTATCAGATCGCTGGAGAGCAGAGTCGCCAAAATGGAGAAGAGTGATGCGAGTGCTCTAAAATGTTGTTCCATACCGATTCGCTTAGACTCCAGTAGCCTGCTACATGGTGATGTTTTGGTGTGAACTTGGCATATTCGGACTACTCAATTGGAGAACAGTGCAGGCTCTTTGAACCACGGGCACGACTCTTCGCTCACAACGCTACGGAATCTGAAATTTCTACATCCGCGAGCTGTTTGCTGTTTTGTCACTTGTCACGGTAGTGCACTCATCGCTGTAGCATAACATAATGAGGCGGAAGCGGAAAACTAAAATGTTCTTTCTCAAAGCACAACCACCGGTACCGGCAAGGAGAAACGCGCGTTCTCTGACTACACGACTGATACGAGTGTAGTACATGACAAGTCCGTGTGTTGGCTAGTTTTCTGAGTCTTGAATGTTAAAATAAGCTTCCCAGCAAGGCAGTGCGGGAGTAGTTCGTGTGTGATGAGTAAGTATTAGTTTGTTGACTACACTATCACGCAGCGCATTGCTAGAGCCTAGTACTAGTACTAGTAGTAGTAGAGGTCCGTAGAGGCCAGTGCCTGCCGACGGAAAAGTCCAACTCGGAAACGGCTGAAAAACGGTTTAATATCGAGATTTACCGAGCTGAACATCACAGGGTACGTAGTGTTTGTAACACTGAATCGAATGGTCTTGGTCCGAAGAAGCTGCGACATACGGTTCCCCAATCTAACGCGCTCCAAATATGGCCATTTTGTACACAACTAGATGGTGTGGCTACCTGGCTGCACGCTGTGACGTCATCACCTGGATCTAGTTGATGCGCGCTCAAATTCGCAGATGTTCGATTGGGCGTATCTGACGAACCGGTGGCCACAGCCTTCTCGGACAAAGACCATTCGACTCAGCGACTCGAAGTCTACGGACTGTGAAATTTAAATCTTTCACCGGACTTCCCCTTTAACTTGGGTGTGGATCCACTCTTCAAACCTCTTGCAAAGGTGTCCAAAGTGAACCTTGAAATAGACTTACGCCTACAAAATGGTCAACCCATCACACGATTTATGATTCTGCAAGCGAGCCACGCTACAAATGAAGCTCCATCAAGCCAACATTGCCTTACCTTAGAAGACGACCTGGGGCAGCACAGCGTAGCTACGCAAGCATTCCAGAAGACGAGGGATATTACTCCCTGACGCCCCAAATTATGGTCTTGAAAATGGCAAAATTGCAAGGGCTGAAAAAATAGAGAGCTACGCCCTCACCTAACAAGAACTATACACCGGCAGAAAGTAGAACACGTCTTTTAGCACTGAGGACATGTCCCCCGTCCTCCTTTTTGAGTTTTCTTGAAATAAACAATAATTTTGGGGTTTTCGAAATCGAACCATGGACTCCAAAGGTTTAAACACCATGCACGTGCAAACTCATACCTGCGCAGGAAAGCTCACCCCTCCGTGACGTCTACTCAGCAAAAGACCAATTGTACAACAAGTCAAAAGGTTTTAAGCTTAAAAGACGCCGCAAGGCTATGGTCACGAATACTGGTATCCTTTCCCCACCGATCCAGCATTCATAATTATGGATAACATCTTCCTATAACAAAGGCACTTGAAATCCTTTCCACCACGGACAGCCTACAAAGTCATTCGCTAAGGATTGATGTAGAACATTCTGAAGGTAATAGCCTAATTAGCTCGAGAGCAGGTAATGATGATGATGATGGTGATGTCGATGATACGCACTACAAAGGGATTATTCACAGTGGCTTCCAAACCGGATTACGGTGCTCTAGGAATATCAGTTTTCACTCTTCATCATGAAAATGGTGAATTATGGGTGAGTGATAAATTTTACTTGTGTCAGAGGTCGATTTCGTGTCATTCGACGAAAATCCCACGCCTCGACAAAGGTTGTCGATGAAAATACCTTTCGTCTAGCCTGTCACTCGGCGAAAAGTCCACACGTCGAAAATGACAGTCACCTAATGTGCCAGTCAACGAAATAGCTTTGGGACGAACAGGATTCGACGAACAGTCGTTCATCGAAAATGTTTTTTGCGAACTGTTGTGGAAGCAGCAGTTCAGTGCTGAAGAACAAATTGTACTGTTGACACTGACAAAGAAAAGTAGGAATGTTCATTTATCACTTAAAACGACAAGATTCTCCTTTGACAAATAACATCTCTTTTGTGCGACAGTGGATGCAAAAGTCCACGATAACTTGAGATGGGGACATCAAGGTGCCATGTACTTGAAGTTGAGAGCATACGTAAAATTGTCACGCATTGCCGGCTGCCAGAATTATTTCAAATCCATTGTCATCCACAAAATATTATTATGGCTTTTGGCACTCTGGAACACGATATTACAGTACACAGAGCAAAAACATTTTGCATTCGCAGTTTTCTTCACTGCGCGAAGTGGTTACGAGTAATATTGGCTCTGTTATTCAATTTTCCTTCGAGAGTTGTTGCAGTTCTGTGAGAAATGGAAGACTTTGAGGAGTCGAAGTCTGACTGTTATCTGGAGTCTAATGACCTACCACAAATGCCGCCATTGATGAAGTCGAAAAGGAATAAGCTTGACCAAACCTCTAGAGAACATGGTCCATCGTCCGTTCCACCATCTTCGTGGTCAAACATTGGCGAAGAAAACACAGAGAAAGCGTCGTGTATGAGATCCGCTTCGCTGGAAAACAGGGAGGACACGAGTAATATACCCCGTGAGTGCACCAGTAGCATAATTCCTGTTTCTCCTACGCCATTGATAAAATGGACGAGGAACACAATTCATTCATCCAGCATTTCTAAACGTCAGCCAGTTTTCGAACAGACATTTCGAACCGCCGAAAAGATTGAAAGGGATGAAGCAACGTCTAGTACACAGCCTGAAATGGAAGACGTGGTGAACTGGACTTCAACGTTCAGCGGGTATGAGAAACGTGCATCGCATGTGATTCCACCTCTTAAGTTTGAAATGGACGTTTCAACTTCTGCCACAGCGTCATATACTGGCGTTTCTGCTGGAATGACCCCTGAAACATGGGAGCAACCTGATGTGTTTGGCATGCCAGTTGAACTCAGGCGTCCTATCGGACAAAATGCTGACTCTTCTAAAGTTACAACTTGTAATCAGGATTCAGACAAGCGTTCTAAGTGTAAAGCAATACGGAAGTGTCATTATTGCCATAAGGAGTTCAAGAAAGATTCTAAACTATCCCAGCATGAACGTGTTCATACTGGAGATCGACCATTCAAGTGTGATGTATGCGGGAAGTCTTTCACTCAGTCAGGCAATCTACGTCGTCATCAACGTACTCACACTGGAGAGAGACCGCACAAGTGTAACACATGTGGCACGTCGTTCACTCAATCATGTAGTTTACGCAGACATGAACGTATCCATTCTGAATAAAGACCTTTTACGTGCTAGACTTTTGTAACGTCAATCACACAGTCATCCTAACTACGTGACCATGAACGTATACATACAGAAGAACGTCCATATAGGTGCAGAGAGTGCGCAAAGTTCTTCAGAACATCATCATGTTATCCTAGACACCAGTGTATTTATAACCTACAATGAATAGCCTAAAATTCGTTACATAGTGTTTTGTATGGGTGAAAATGCCATTCTCCTCTTCGCGCTTATGAATTGTGAGAGAAAGAGTGTTTATATGTCTGTTGGAAAGATAGTATACATTCGCAGCATTTAAAAAAAGAAATCACTCTTTGATGCTAATCACACAAGTCTGGTCCTTGCCACACACGATATAGACTATGATAGTCTAGAATCGCAATCTGATATGGATTATGTAGTTCTGTAATTGCGTTCTGTTCCATGGTCTAATTCTCATGTATTATTATCTGAAGTTAATATTCTTATTCTATCTTAACTATCGATCTGGAAAATTCATTCCGATCGTAGATTTGTGCGAAGCGTTTGTTGACTTTTAAGAGACCATGTTTTAGACGACCAGACAATGTGTGCAAGTGGATCTCTCAAATTTAGCAGGTACGTTTCCTTGGGAAGGGGGGGGGGGGTAGATCGACTGTTCAAATCCTTAGAAAAGGTGTCCGAAGGTAACCTTGAAATGGACATACCCCTAAACATTGGTCAAAACATCATATGATTTATGGGTCTGCAAACGAGACATGCCACAGCGTATAGGACCAAGCTACGAATAAATCTCCATCAATCCAATATTTACTCAATTTAGAAAAATACATAACTGGGGCAGCTCCGCTTAGCCAAGCAAGCATCGCAGAAGATGAGGGCCATCACACCCTGAGGCCACGAATGATCGTCTTTAAAAGAGCCAATTTTGAAGGGCGGACAAAATGGAGAGCTACGTCCTCATATAGGAAGAACTATTCATCGGCAGATAGTCTTTAATACTTCATTCTCCTTTTTAGTCGATATCATGGAATTAGGCAAATTTTGCCTGTATGGTCTTCGACTCTAAATAAACAAACAACAACAAAACAACAAGATAGCAGAACACCTCTTCTATCACTGAGGACATGTAGCCCATCCTGCTATTTGCGTTTTCTTGAAAAAACAATTTGAATTTTTCCACTCCACCATGCTGAAATACAATGGACATCTAAACTCACACCTGTGCAGGAAAGCTCATCCCTCCGCAACGTCGTGTCAGCAATAGACCTTTTGCATTATGAAAAGTACCGTATTTTCCGGGGTATAAGCCGCACTTTGTTTCGCTAAAAATCGGACCAAAATCGCTTTAGGGTTTCACGTCGGGCCCTAGACGACGGCTACTTTGGCGAACCGGACAACGAAGAAGTTGTGACCAAAGAGAATGATTTTATTTCTTGCGCATGCGTTTGTAGAATGACGTAATACTCAGTGAGTCAGGTCGCTACAGTACTCCCCCGCCAGTGGTGAGGTCGGGAGGAGCGAAGCACGATCAACAAAAAAAAGAAAGGGAAGAGAAAGGAAGCGCAGCATGTACAAGGCGGAAAGGCAAAAATATAATAATATGATACATATGTACAAGCGAGAGCGCTGCGTGTGTGAAATTTGTTAAACAACGTGGCACAAATGCCGAAACAAAAATCAGAAAAGCAGGAAATAGAGAGATGCATGACAGAGGCGAGTTAACGTGTCAGAGGTGTGTTATCGTGACAGAGGTGGAGAGCATGTCAGAGGCAGAAAGACAGAAAAGAGGAAACGTACGCATGACAGAGGAGAAGTGTTATCGTGTCAGAGGCGGCTGCATGTTGCAGGCTTTGCATGGGACCAGCAGAAACACTACACTGGGACGAGGCGTGCCGAGTGAAGTGGGGATGGATGGAGGCAAGCGCAGCTCCAAGAAATCCGATAAGCCGGGCGTGTGCCTGCGTGCGTGCACGAGAGTTAGCTGGTACGATGATGGAGGTGGCCAATTTCCAGCTTGAGGCCAGGACGAATACGGACGACGACGACTAGACGATGCCGTGGCTGGATAGCGGGGTATCTAGGTGGGCCGGGGAGGGTGGCAGGGGCCACAGCAGCTCCGAGGCAGATCCAGTGACGAGTGGTGGTGAGGCTCAAGTTTTATGTCAACAGCCGGCGATTGACGGGTTCCCGAGAGTCGAGGCGAGCAGGAAACTGCGGCGGGCCGACCTCAGGGATGGCATGCTCAAAACTCCGAAGAGCGCAGCGTCAGGGGTCACCAATTTAGGGTGTTACGTCGGGCCCTAGACGACGGCTACTTTGGCGAACCGGACAACGAAGAAGTTGTGACCAAAGAGAATGATTTTATTCCCGTAGCTATGCAGAAGACGTTACTTCAGTAATGTCTGGCGCTAGCCAGGGTCCACACAGCTTTAATTTGGTATTTGTTTGTGTGTTTGTGTCACGCCTGGCGCTATCCGTATCTGACGGCAAAAAGCATAGGATGTTATAAATTTTTCAATTCTCCTATTTTTTTAAGGCATATCCTGGGATTCGAACCCGCACTATCGCCCTACATGCATTCCCCCATACACTTCGCATCCATACCCATTCTTCCAAGTTGCTTCACGCTATTATCTTGCGTTTGAAAGCCCTATTTGAATATATGCTCTCTGTGTTGCCACCGCGCCACATCATCTCTACCAACCCCAGAACTCGCAGCGAGCACGGTGCTGTCAGTGGACATGACCACCAGCTCCAACACCAGCTGCCTGCATCTGCCCCGCTGGCACTGAAGCGCTCGTTCCCACACTGCAGCATCAGCGATTGGAACTCCCTCCCTGCCGCTCTCCTATCCCAGCCTCCCCACAGCAAGAGAATGCAATCATTCAAAACGAATGTTTACCGCCATCTTCGCAGCACAAACTGGCTCTGGGCAGTCGATTCCCTATGAATAGTATGACGCTAAGACAGTTTCTCCCCCACAATCGCTCGTGTTAAGCCTTGGGTTTTTGCATCTTTCTCACCTGTACAGCTCTATCTTCTTCTTTTTTCATTGTTTTTGGTGCGTGTTTTTGGCCGTGACGCCGAGACCTCAGGTCGGCAGAGTCATCAATGCCCCACCATCACTGCTGCGTCTCGGTGTAGCGCCTGCTCATTAGTTGTCACGTTTGTCCTAGTCTCCGTACCATTGTCTTTCCTTATTCTTTTCGAGCTGGTTATGTGAACGTAGTAAAAAAAAAAAAAAAAAAAAAAATTGCGGGCAGCTAGACGGTGTCGTATTACCCTCGATCGTACCTGTCCCGTACCTATCCCCTACCGTACCGTGCAATCAAAGACGGCTGGCCACAATGCATATTATAGCAATAAAAACTGCTTTATGGCAGTTTTCTAAAAAAAGTTATTGTGTTCTAGTCCATGGACGGACCCCGTCTAAAAAGTAAGAAATTAACGAAATGTGATAGCCGAAAATTAAAATTTCACACAAAACCTCACAATAATCACAACACTTGAAATGCTGCTTTCAACACTAAACTTGTACTGCACCAACAATTGGCAATATGCATGCATAGGAAAGAGGATCACGAGGGGAAAAGGTCTTCTACATGTAGCTTTTCATTATGTGTGTGATTATTGTGAGGTTAGGAGATAGAGGAAATGACATCCTACTCTCCCGGTATAAAACAGCCCGGTCTCAGGCATCCAACGCAATCCGCAAGAAAAGAAACGCTTTTTTCACCAGACAATGTGAGCAGCACTCTCATGATCCAAGGAGAATGTGGTCAACCTTAAACGCGGTAACCGGCCGCTCCAAGGCAAGGCAGGACCCAGTGTGCGACGTTTCTGCGGTGAGCAGCTCCTTCAATAGTATTGTGACTGATCCAAGTCGTCCGGACACCCTACAGATACCCCATGGTCCCTGCACCCGCACCTCACTATCAGCTCTCACGCCAACGACCTGTCCCGCAGTACAGCGATTACTCGCCACAATCGATCCTGACAAGGCTACAGGCAGTGACGAGATCCCTGGCCGTCTGCTGCGAGCCTGCAGTGATATTGTTGCCCCGCACTTATGCGACCTCTTCAATGCCTCCTTGCATTCCGGTCGCCTACCGAAGCCGTTCAAACACGCCCTGGTAAAGCCGCTTTACAAAGCAGGGGACCCAACAGTCGCCACTAACTACAGACCTGTGTCATTATTACCAATTGTTGCGAAACTGCTTGAAAAGGTAGTACATCGCCAGCTTACAAGGTTCCTCGCGGCAAACGACGTGCTGCCGACCACGCAATTTGCATACCGCACAAACCACTGCACTGAAGACGCTTTGGTACTCCTGACGGAGAACATTCTCCATGCAAAGGACGCGCGACTAGCCAGTGGTGTTTGTTTGCTGGACATGTCGAAGGCTTTCGACAAAGTCAAGCATGACATTCTTGTACGCGATCTTTTCGAAGTTGGCCTTCACGGCACTGCACTCCAATGGTTTGCAGACTATCTCGAAGGACGCACCCAACAAGTGCAAATCGCTGGATCCATTGGTGTCAGTGGCACATGCTCATGTGGCGTCCCGCAGGGTTCCGTTCTCGGACCCGTACTTTTCAACATCTACACCAGGCATGTGCCCACCATTGCCAGTCCGTCCATCTCAGTGCAGTTTGCTGACGATATTGCTCTTACGTTCAGCCACCCTGATTGCCAGGGAGTATCGCGAGTTCTAACAATGTCTACAACCGAGATTGCTAACCACCTCCAGGAACGGAATCTAATCCTGAACACTAGCAAAAGCCATGTCCTGCGAATTTCCGGCCAAGACATTACTGTCAAATGCCGTGGAAACCCGCTACCAGCAGTTCCCCATGCGAAGTACCTGGGCATCACGATAGACGAGCACGTTCGATTTGACGAACACGTTAACAATGCTGTGAAGAAGGCCTCGCAGAAGGTGGGAGCACTCTGGAGAGCCCGCCGTTGCCTTACAAGAATGTCCAGAGAGCAGTACGTGAAATCCGTTGTGATGCCAGATTTGCTCTACGGGTCCGTGGCGTTCTCTGGGTGCCTTCGACAAGACCAGCGGTCCCGCCTTCAGGTCCAGCAAAACCGTGCGGCACGCGCCGTATTCGGCCTGCCACCTCGCACAAGCGCCCAACCTCTGCTTGCTCGTCTGCAGCTGTATGGCGTCGAAGAGCTCCACAAGCAAAAGACCCTTATTATGATCTGGCGTTGCTCGAATGGTCGTGCAAGCAATGCACTGCAAGCCCTTCTGGAGCATCCCAGTACTCGAACAACGCGCGCGCAACGCAGCTTGGGCCTCCGAGTGCCCAAATCTGCCTCCAAAGCCGGCCACGACCGTCCAACCGCTCGCGGGTTCATTTTATGGAACACCCTGCCATCCGACGTGCGTGGTATTACCCAGTACCACCAGTTCAAACAAGCCTGCCTCCCGTTCTGTCTTGCTAGCAGTAGCACCCACTGCTGAACACTACAGGAATCTTTGAACGTTTGCGGTACTCCACAGTACCAGTCATGTGCTGTTTACCGCCTGCCCGTTGTTGTATTCTAACGTTAACGTTATTCATTGATTGATCGTTCTTTGCTTTGTACTACACCCTGCTATCATGTTAGGCTATTTCCTACAATATTTTACTGTTTCCATTCGCTTCCATGTAATTGGGCGACACCGCCCGTTTGGTTCTGCGAATTCAAATAAAAATGTACCTACCTACTCTGTCATAAAATTGTCTTGCCTTTCAGATATTTCAGATTTCCCCAACCTCGATCAGATTTATTTGAGAAATGTAGCCAGGTGCGTGTCGCAGATGTTTTTGTTGATTCTGTGTTTATAATGGTTTATAATCATGGGTTATCGTTCTAAGGTCATCCTGCATCATATTGCACTGAAATGGTAATCCTGTTGATGTCGATACAACTTTTGGAAGTAGTTCAATGACTTCAAACTGTAATCCACGATTTTCTAAAACAACACAGCAAAGGAGGAACAATAAACATGTATTAAAATGTAAACAAATACATTGCTGAGTCCGACACCTCGTTCCAACAACTACACTGATCCTGAGGATAAAAGGGGCAAGGCTATGGTTGGAGGTACTGAGAGATAAACAAGGCACTCCACAATAATAAAATCTTACACATCTTTTGGTGAGTATGAATGATATCCAGTCGAACCTCTTTAGGACGAACACCTAGGGACAGATGGTATTTATTCTGTGAGTTTGTCTTTAAAACCTATTTTATAACCAGTGAATAAAATTATTTCTCCAATAGACATACGAATAGATTTCTTCTACAGCGAAAGATTCTAAGCCACACCGACTCATTGACTCGTCTCGTATGAAACAAATGAGTCACTAGAGAGGTTCTGCAAAACAAAAATGCGTACAAACTTTCGCTCTACGTCATGAAGTGCGAAACTTCGCACGAACTTTCGCAAATTTGGACGCGAAACTTGCAGGGAACGCGAAGTGAACTGTCGTAGGAAATTTTGTGAGATCGTACGTGCACTTGGCCCCAGAAACTACGAAAATGTGCAGAACGCAAAGTTCGTGCAAAAATTCATACACACTTTCGCAAGGACTGTCGCGAAGCTTCGTTAAAATTTTCGTTTCGCAGAACCTCTCTACTGAACCTTTCTTTAGCAACATGACGGCAACTGAAAGACCAACAGAGAAAGCACGATACATGTACTCCACATTCTTGCAGGTACTACAAAGAGATTGCAGATCGTAATTCTTGCTTTGGCGGCACGAAACTGTATTTGGGGCAGTGCAATCTCGGCGGTACTCACAAATCAAAAAGCCCAGACTCTGGAGATTTTCCCTGATATGCGAATTTATTTTGCAAACTCGGTCAATGGGTCCTTGAACCTTTCCCTCCAGATTGGGAACTGCCAACGATAGTATGACACTGACCAGTGCATTACTTGTAACGTACTTATGTACAATGAATATGAGTATTTCGACAAAACATCTAACATAAGCCTTACCGTCAAGAAGGTGAACTCGCGTTCTTCGCACACTGTAGACAAGGGCAAAGAGATTAAAATGGATCTAAATCCGAATAAGATCTGCACACGTTTCCGTAAAATTTAATGAAAGGGTGAGCATAATAAGCAAATGAATCGAAGGAAACCCGTCAACTCAGAGATCACCTGTCATCGAGTATTCCGTAAAAGGAGGCCTCCGCAGCGAAAAAGCTAAATTTAGAAAAGAGATCCTGTCAGCTTTTCCATATTTATTGCATTCCACCCAAAATCAGCACACTTTTCGTAAATGAAAGAGTCAACACAAGCAAATGAATCAAAGGGAACTCGTCAACTCACCTGTCATTGAGGAATGTTCCGCGAAAGGAGGTCTCAGCAGCTCCGAAACGAAACAGCTCATGCAAGAAGCAGTTCCAAAGAAGGAAGTTCCTCGTGCATGCACATCCGAAAAGGCAACAACAAAAGTCTGCAATGCACACGCATGCGGCAAGCCGGCCGCGCGATGGTAGGAGCCATGGAGTAGCTCCCTGGTCCAGGACCAGGTACCGAGCATCTTACGTAGAAACTTACGTAGCTAAGTAGACAACGTGTCTGAATAGCGGTGTCGTTAGGTAGCGCCATGTGAACACAATAATAGAAAAGCTGACAGGATCGCTTTTCTAAATTCAAATAGGGCTTTCAAATGCAAGATCACAATGTGAAGCAACTTGGAAGAATTAGTATGTATGCGAAGTATATCGGGGGATGCATGCAGGGCGCGCGATAGTGCGGGTTCGAATCCCAGGTTATTTATTATTTATTTATTTATTTATTTCACCTTCCCGTGGCCAGAGAATAAAGGCCAATATGGAGGGAGGGGGCGGTAGCCAGCCATGGCTGTAAACAAAAACAAAGCAAAAATAAATAAAATTACACATTACTGGAGGCAAAGAGAAACAAATCTGGATGAAGAATTAGCAGTTATTAGAACACGAGCTTCATGTTGGCCTTGAAATCCTTTAGCGTACAAGACGATTTTACTGATTGAGGCAGGGCCAGCCAGAGAGAATAGGCAGCGAAAAACGGAGATCTGGTATAAGCTGAGGTTCGGGCTTTAGGTAAAGTGCAGGGATTGCGCGTAGGACGAGTGGGAAGAAACCAGTTATATTTACGCAAGTGTGGCGGGGCTTTGTCAAGACGAATAAAATGAACAACGATACACAGTTTTCGATCCGCTTGACTAGAGATAGGGAAGGTGTTAAACATATCGTACAGCTCGGCAGAAGGAAAGTATGATGGTTTTCGGAAAAGGACTTTCAGTATCCTCTTATTGTGGACTTCCAGGGTACTCATTAACGATTTACTTAGTAGGGATGACCAGGGGGTTGAGCAATAGAGAAAAATGGGGAGAATATAGCAATGGTAAAAAAGGCGAATGCATTCAAGCGGTAGGCGGGAGCAGTGAGACACGAGGTAGCCAACAGCTTTACTGACTTTGCTACAGATATAGTCGACATGTCTACTAAACGATAAGTTTGAGTCAATGACCAAACCAAGATGTTTGTGTTTTACCACTGTGAGGTCTGTGAGGGATCCGGGAAGAGTGAATGCATAGGTTGGCTCTGAGTTCGGCAGGAATAATATCTCAGTCTTGGCGATATTAGGTCTTTAATAGTCTCCAGGTAGTCATCCACTGATGGACTTCGTTGATACCGCGCTGGAGACTGTCTCGCAGCCTGTCTAGACACTCATTGAACCGGAGCAGTGCAGTATCGTCAGCAAATAAGGACACACCTTCAACATGACTGGGAAGATCATTTATATACGCTAGGAAAAGGAGGGGCCCTAGAATGGATCCCTGGGGCACTCCGGACAGAACAGGTGAAGCATCTGAGAGAAGTCCACCTACAAAGACAACTTGCGTTCTGTCGGATAGGTAGTCTGTAATCCACTCCAACGCTGAGTCACACACACCGAAAACTTTGGAGAGTTTAGCAAGTAGTGCACGGTGCCACACGGTGTCGAAAGCTTTCTCGAGGTCGAAAAGCACATGGCAACTTTCCGCCCCATATGACGATGGTCGGCAGTGCTTTGGATCAGCTTGGTGAGCTGTAGAGCGGTCGAGTCAACACGACGAAACCCAGATTGCGCGGGATGCAGAGCAGGAGAAATATGATTGTATAATTGATTGAAGAAGAGCCGTTCGCAAAGTTTGGAAATACAGGACAGGAGGGAAATTGGGCGATAGTTACTAGCGTGAGATTTGCTGCCTTTGCACTTATAAATAGGCACAATTTTAGCCAGTTTCCAGTCAGTAGGAAACTTGCCTGTGGTAAAGGAGAAGTTAAATAGGCGGCTAAAGGGAAAGAAATCGCAGGAGCTAGCTTCTTTATCATATTGTTCGTGATACCATCTAGCCCTGGCGCTTTCCCAGATTTCAGGTTTGGGATGGCTTTACGAACCTCTGCTGTAGTGATATGAACGCGGGTGAATTGGCGAGTAAGACGAGTGTCAAATTGGAGAGGGGGTATTACTAAACGTGGGTCATCTGGCACTGCGACAGAGGTAAACTGCTTGTTGAGGATGGTTGCTTTTTGGAAGCTGTCAGACACCAGCAGCCCATCAGGGCTTGCAATGTCAGGGATGCCAGGTTTTACTTTGTGCGGTCGCTGACTGCTGAACTGGTGAAGCGTAGTGCTGCCTGAGGTAAGTGTTGTTTTGATTGAACGAATGTACTGGCGGTGGCACCAGCGGGAGAGATGTCTCACCTGGTTCCGCTGTACCTTATATGCTGATAGGTTGTAGTCCCTAGGGAATTTCTTGGAGAGGCTGAATAGGTCACGCTTCAACTTGATAGCCTTGCGTAGTTCAGTGGAAACCCATGGATGATATTTGCGCGTAGACCCTGGGGTCGAGGGAGTTCGATTTGGTTTGCGGGATCTATGAAGGGGAACATACTTGGACAGCACAGTCTGCAGGACACTGTGCAGGTTACTAAGTGCACTGTCCACGTCTGAGGATATTAATGAGTTCCAAGGGACTGAGTCTAAGTCTGCATTGACCGCCTCTCACACAGCAAGTGTAACGTGTCGAAGATCGAAAGACATAGGGTTAGGCTCCTGAGCTTGAGACGTTGTTTCGCGGGGAGACTGAGGCAGGGGGATGTCGAACTGGCAGTACACAATGGCATGGTCTGAGGCGCCCAGAGGGCAGTCAGTTTCGACGCAAGACGAGAGATTGGCACGGTTACTAAACACCAAATCCAAGCAGGCTTGGACACCAGAGGGTGACGTGTATGTACATGTGTTGACGAGTTGGTGAAGACCAAATGGACTGAGCGTGCGATACAATTCAGCACCGGCAGTATTGGTGGAATCTGTCGAACACCATGACGTGTGCTTGCTGTTAAAATCACCTGTCAAGATAACGTGAGAAGATGAAAGAGGAAGAGTAATGGGTACGGCTTCGAGAGTCTGGCAGTACCTTGCTATATCTGTTGGCTTAGCAGAAGGTGGACGATAACTGCAGCAGAGGAGGATCGGCTCAGCTGCAGCCGGATACGGTTGCAGTTGAACCCAAACGGCTTCGCACCCATCGCGAGCTAGATCGGAACGCATGGCAACAGACTTAAACTTATTCTGTCGAACAAGGATAGCTACACCACCATAACCTCTTGCACTTGTCCCGGACTTATTCTCTGCAGGGGGCCTGTCCCTCCGGAAGGTGTCATAACGCGTAATATTAAGTGCAATATTCGGGTCGAGCCAGGTTTCAGTTAGGCAGATTATGTCAGGCTGCCACTCTTCAGCAACAATAGTAAGCTCTGTACACTTATTCACTACAGAACGACAGTTTGTTGATAGGAGTGTGAGCTGGGGTGGTGTAGAATGCTGGTGAGTGGGAAGGGAGTGTCTGGTAGGAAAGAATGGGTGTGCGTGTGGGTTCAGTGAGGAAGGTGGGTGTGGGTCCAATTGCATGGTTTAGTTACTAGCAGACTGATCCAAGGTTGTGCTGTCAGATGCAAATCTCCATTCCCTGATAGAAACTTTGCTTGGCCAGAAATCTTCTTCGAGAACCTGTTATGCCTTAAAAAAAGGATTTTTTTAAAGAATTTATAACATCCCTATGCTTTTATTTTGTCTAGGTCATCGAGGCAAAAAAGCATAGCGTAGGGCCCTGAGCTTCCAAGCTCTCTCGTTTCTTGCGCATGCGTTTGTAGAATGACGTAATACTCAGTGAGTCAGGTCGCTACATTGCCCCTGCGGCTTATACACCGAATATGCTTGCACGAATGAATGCTTAGCATACATCAGTCTGCATGTTGACGTCATGTGACATGTCTTTCGACTTAGCTTCGCGCCTGTGTTGCTATCCTGGCACTTTTACTAGTTTTAGTGCGCGGGCTACACCATACGGTACGCGTATACGGGGACTCTATTTATCATAATCTGATCTAACATGGTATTTAGCTCCATAACCATAATAAATTTGTAGAAAGACCATTTGTAAATGAGTGTGAAAAATCTTGGTTTGTGGGTGCGGCTTATACTCCGAATACCATCTTTTAGTCAATATTTAGCCTCAAAAAGGGGGGTGCGTCTTATACCCCGGAAAATAAGGTAAATTTGTTTTGAGTGATAGATCTTTTACTCGTGTCAGAATGGCAGTTCAGCGCTGAAGAACAACGTGTAGTGTTGACACTGATAAAGAACAGTAGGAGTGCTCATTTATCACTTAAAACGACAAGATTCTCCCCTGGCAACACAAATCTTTTTGTGCGACAGTTGATGCAAAGGTCCATGACAGTTTGAGATGGTGACAGCAAGTTGCTATGTACTTGAAGTGGAGAATATACATAAAATTGTCACGCATTGCTGGCTGCCATAATTATGGCAGTCCCATTTTGTTATTGTTATCAACTAATATGGCTTTTCACACTTGAACACGATATTAAAGTACACAGAGCAAACCATTCTGCATTCGTAATTTTAAATTCACTGCGTGAAGTGGCTACCAGTACTATTGGCTCGGTTATGCCATTTCTCTTCCACAGTTGTTGCAGTTCAGTGGAAAATGGAAGACTTGGAGGAATCGAAGTCTAACTGTAGTGTGGAATCTAATAAACTGCCACCAATGCGGACAATGATGAAGTCAAAGATTAATGTGCGCGACCAGAGTTCTAGACAGCATGGTCCATCGTCCGTTCCACCATCTTCAGGGTCAAACACTTGCGAAGCAGACACGGAGAAAGCGTCGTGTATGAGATCAGCTTCATTGGGAAACAGAGAGGGCATGAGTATTATACCCCCTGAATATACCAGTAGCATATTTCCTGTTTCTCCTCCGCCATTGACAAAATGGAAGATGAACACAATTCTTTCAGCCAGTATTTCTAATCGTCCACCAGCTTTCGAAAAGACATACCCCACCGCCGGAAAAAGCGAAAAGGATGAAGCAACGGCTAGTATGCCGCCTGAATTGGAAGACGTGGAGAACCGGACTTCTGCATTCAGCGCGTATGATGATCGTGTATCGCCTGTGAAACCATCTCCTCAGATTGCAGAGGACTCCTTAACTCCAGCCCCAGCGTCAAATACTGGAGTTTCTGTTGGAAGGCTGCGTGAAACATCGGAGCAACGTCATGTGTGCGACATGGCAGTTGGAAGCAGGAGTCCTATTCGACAAAATTCGAACTCTTCTAATGTTATGGCTCAGAAGCAGGATCAGTGCAAGCGTTCTAAGTGTAAGACATCACAGATGTGTCAGTTTTGCCCAAAGGAGTTCAAGCACGCTTCTGGCCTCCGCAAGCATGAACGTGTTCATACTGGAGATCGGCCATTCAAGTGTAATGTATGCGGGAAATGTTTCACTCAGTCATGGAGTCTATGTGTTCATAAACGTACTCATACTGGAGATCGACCTTTCAAATGTGACGTATGCGGGATGTGTTTCTCTCAGTCAGGCCATCTATGTGGTCATAAACGCATCCATACCGGAGAGAGACCGCACAAGTGTAAGACATGTGGCACATCGTTCACTCAATCGTGTAATTTACGCGTACATGAACGTATTCATTCTACATAAAGACTTTTTACGTGCAAGACATGTATAAGGTCATCCACACAGTCATCCCAAATACATGACCATGAACGTATACATACAGGAGAACGTCCATATAGGTGCTAATAGTGCTCAAAGTTCTTCAGAACATCGGCATGTCTTCGTAGACACGAGCGTATTAATAACAGAAAATGAAAAGCCTAAATTATCGTTAGAAAGTTCTTTACTATGTGTTACAATGCATTTCGGCTCTTCCTGCTCATGTATTCTACGATAAAGAGAGATGGAGATAGATAGAGAGAGAGAGAGAGTGTGTGTGTGTGTGTATGTGTGTGTGGAAATCGCTGCGCATACCACTGCACCATATGGGACACATATACATAGGTTGCGGGTTCGATTCCCGAAGATTATGGTCACACACGCCTTTCTTTTCTTTCTACCAACAGCCAGTGCATGCCGGCGTATGTGGTGTGATGTGTGTGCGGGGAAAAAAAGGAAGACCAAAAAAGACCAAAAAAATTGGGATTCACCGGCCACAAAAAGTCACTTCAAATAGCTGTATGGTGTAGACCAGGCTGAATAGTGACGGTCAATTCTTCAGCATTGCAAGCTGTTGAATGGTGCAATCCCAGCACAAGTTGATATGGTTTCTGCCGTTGCATTGTTATCTTCGCCTCCGGCGATGGGCGTCAAAGGTCAAGGGTGTGTGTGTGTGTGTGTGTGTGTGTGTGTGTTTGTGTGTGTATGTGTGTGTGCCTGTGTGTGTGTGTCTGTGTGCGCGTGTTGTCTGCCAGAAAGCTTGAATACATACGCAGCAGTTTGAAGCAAAGTCCATTTCTTTATGCTATTCACACCAGTCTGATCGTAACAACACACACGCAATATACAATGATAGTCCAGAATCACAAGCTGATGTGAAATATGTTGTTCCGTATATCTGTTCTATTCCGTGGTCTCATTCTCATGTATAATGTCAGAAGTTGAATTAATAATATTAAAAAAAAAAATTTCACGGTTCGCGTGAGACTCGGCTGAAAGCCGAGTTTTCCGCATCCGCCGTGGGAACGCCACCACCCTCTAGGATCAAAGGCGCAGATACAGCGCCTAAACGGTGGGAGGTGAGTAGATCAGACCCACCACCAAGTGGTCAAAGACCGAAATCCCATTAGCTGCATCCATGTTACCCTCGTGCCAGGCCACGAGTTCCCAATTAACTGTGGGTCGCAGCACGGCTGGAAAAATTCCTTCCGCTTCCAAGCAGGACTTGAACCTGGTACCCTCTGTTTCTCAATCATGGTCTTAGACCATCCCACTATGTATTATTCTAGTACAAACTTTGATCTGAGAACATTTTTTCTTTCAGATCGTAGATACAATGTATGTGTGAAGGCTGTTTTGCCTTTTAAAGATAGTGTGTCTGAGAAAACTAGACAAAGTTGGCAAGCCAATCTCTCCGGTTTCGCTTAGAATATGGAAGCACATTTCCTGGTGTAGATCGACTGTGCAAAGCCGCCTTGAGAAGCTCTCTGAAGGGTACTTTGAAATTGGCATGCCCTCAAAAATGGTTAAAATATCATATGATTTATGGGACTGTGAACGAGACATGCCTCAGCGTATTTATTATTATTATTATTTTTTTACAAAGACCACTTAATGCCAAACATGAGATGCAGCTAGGGGAAGCACGCACAACCTGAATCGTGGCAGTGGTGGTGAGGTTTAGGGAGCTCCGCCGACCTAGGGTCTCGACTTCATAGCCACCTAGACGCACCAAGAGTGGGTGGGGAGGGAGAGCGAGAGAGAGAGAGAGAGAGAGAGAGAGAGTAAGCTACGAATAAAGCTCCATCAAGCCCGAATTGCCTGACCTAAGACGAGTTCCTTGGGCAGAACCACTTAACCACGCGAGCGTCCAAGAAGATCCATTACCTCCTGACGAAACAAAATTAAATGATCGTGTTGAAAATAGCCGAATTACAAGGGCGGACAAAATAGAGAGTTACGTCCTCCTTTAGCAAAAATCATTCATTGGCAGATAGTAGAACACCTGTTCTACCACTGAGGACATGTCCCCCATCCTCCTTTTTGCAATAATAATTTTTATTTTTTCCACTTCGCCATCCTGAAATACAATGTACATCCAAACTCATAACTGTGAAGGAAAGCTCATCCCACCGCGATGTTTGGTCAGTAATAGACCTTTTGCATTCTGTAAACGTAAATATTTGGTGAGTGATACATCCTTTACTTGTGTCAGAATGGCAGTTCAGTGCTGAACAACAACGTGTAGTGTTGACACTGACAAAGAACAGTAGGAGTGAACATTTATCACTTACGAGATACTCCCCAGGCAACTAAATCGTTTTGTGCGACAATTGATGCAAAAGTCCATGAACGCTTGAGATGGTGACAGCCAGTTGCCATGAGCTTGAAGTTGAAAAACAAACGTATAACTGTCACGCATTGCGAGCTGCCAACCTAACTAGGGCAAGCCCATTAATTTATTGTTATCAACTACTATTGCTTTTCACGCTAGAACACGATATTATAGTTTACGGAGCGAACCATTCTGTACCCGAAATTTTAAAATCACTGTGTGAAGTGGCTACGAGTAATATTGGCTCAGTATACAATTTCCCTTCCAGAGTCGTTGCAGTTCAGTGAGAAATGGAAGACTTTGAGGAGTCGACGTCTGCCAGCAGTGTGGCATCTAATGAACTACCACCAATGCCGCCATTGATGAAGTTGAAGAGGAATAAGCTCAACCAAACGTCTAGAGAGCATGGTCCATCGTCCGTTCCACCATCTCCTGCGTCAAACGTTTTAGAAGAAACCATGGAGAAGCCGTCGTGTATGAGATCCGCTTTACTGGAACACAGAGAAGACACGAGTAGTATTCCCGTTTTATACCAGTAGCATAATTTCTGTCTCTCCTCCGCCATTGATAAAATGGACGAGGAACACAATTCTTTCAGCCAGTATTTCTAATCGTCAACAAGCTTTCAAAAAGACATTCCCAACCGCCGGAAAAAACGAAAAGAATGAAGCAACGACTAGTATGCCGCCCGGATTGAAAGACGTTGAGAACCGGATTTCTGCATTCACCGCGTATGGTAAACGTGTATCGACTGTGAAACCATCTCCTCAGATTGAAAAGGACTCCTTAACTCTAGCCACAACGTCAATTACCGGAGTTTCTGTTGGAAGGATGCGTGAAATATGGGAGCAACCTGATGCGCTTGCCATGCCGGTTGAACGCAGGAGTCATATCGAACAAAATTCTGCCTCTTCGAAAGTTATGGCTCAGAATCAGGATCTGCACAAGCGTTCTAAGTGTAAGACATCACAGAGGTGTCAGTTTTGCCGAAAAGAGTTCAAACAAGTTTCTCGCCTCCGCCAGCATGAACGTGTTCATACTGGAGATCGACCATTCAAGTGTGATGTATGCGGGATGTCGTTCTCTCAGTCAGACACTCTATGTGCTCATAAACGTACTCATACCGGAGAGAAACCGCACTAGTGTAAGAAATGTGGCACATCGTTAACACAATCATCCAGTTTACGCAGACTTGAACGTATCCATTCTGCATAAAGACCTTTTTACATGCAAGACATGTGTGAGGTCATCCACACAGTCATTCTAACTACATGACCATGAACGTATACAGACAGGAGAACGTCCATATAGGTGCAGAGAGTGCCGAAAATACTTCAGAACATCATCAAGTCTTGGTAGACACTAGTGTAGTCATATCATAAAATGAACAGCCTAAACTTCGTTAGAAAGTGTTTTACTATCTGTGAAAATGACCTTCTTCTCTTCGTGCTCATGAATTGTAAAAATATAATACAGAGAGAGAGAGTGTGTGTATGGGTGTGTGTCTGTCTGTCTGTCTGTTAGAAAGATAATATAGATTCACACCACATTAAACAAAATTAAATCATCAATCTAGACTATGATAGTCCAGAATCGCAAGCTGATGTGGATTATGTAGTTCTGCATTTCTGGTCTATTCCATGGTCTTGTTCTCATGTATTATGTCAGAAGTTAATAGTATTATTCTGGTATAGCCTTTGAACTCAGAAGGTTTTACTTTATATAGAAAGAAGATATGAGCGAAGGCTTTGTTGACTGAGCATGTCTGAGAAGACTACAACTTGTAGACAATACTTCGAAGTATGTGCAAGTGGATCTCTCCGATTTCGCTCAAAATTTGCAGGCACGTTTCCTTGGTGTGTAGATCGACTGTGCAAAGCCTTCGAAAAGTAGTTTGAAAGGGAACTTTGAAATTAGCATACCCTCACAAATGGTCAAACATCACATGATTCATGGGTCTGCAAACGAGACTTGCCACAGTGGGTGTGTACGAATATAACTCCTTCAAGCCGTAATTGCCTGACCATAGAAGAGTTCCTGGGGCAGCACCGCTTAGCCACGCCAGAATCCCAGAGAGATAAGGGCGATCATCCCCTGACGGAACAAATGATCGTCTTGAAAATATTCATATTTCCAGGGGAGACAAAATAGACAGCCACGCCCTCCTTTAGTAAGAACTATTCATTGGCATATAGTAGAACACCTCTTTTAGCACCGACGACCCCATCCTCCCTTTTGCGTGTTCCATAAAATTGTTTTTGAATTTTTCCAATCCACCATGCTGAAATACAATGTACATCCAAACTCATAACTGTCCAGGAAAGCTAACTCCTCCGCGACTTCTAGTCAGCAATAAACCTTTTGCATTCTGAAAAGTAAATATTTTGGTGAGTAATAGATACTTTACTTGTGTCAGAATGGTAGGTCAGTGCCGAAGAACAATGTGTAGTGTTGACACTGACAAAGAACAGAAGCAGTGATCATTTATCACTTAAAACGAAAAGATTCTTCTTTGGCAACTAACACCTTTTGTGCGGCAATTAATGCAAACGTCAATGACACCTTGAGATGGTGACATCAAGTTGCCATGTACATACTTGAAGTGGAGAATATACGTAAAATTGTCACGCATTGCGGGCTGCCAGAATTATGGCAAATCCGTCATCAACTAATAATGGCTTTTCACACTAGAGCACGATATATTGGCTCGGTTATGCAAGTTCCCTTCTAGAGTTGTTGCGGTTCTGTCTATGAAAAATGGAAGACTTTGAGGAGTCGAATTCTGGCTGCAGTGTGGATTCTAATGAATTACCACCAACGCCGCCATTGATGAAGTCAAAGAAGAATATGCTCGACCAAAGGTCTAGACAGCATGGCCAATCGTCTGTTCCACCATTTTCTGAGTCAAAAATTGGCGAAGCAAACATGGCGAAAGCGTCGTGTATGAGATCCGCTTCACTGGAAAACGGAGAAGACACGAGTAGTATACCCCCTGAGTATACCAGTAGCACGTTTCCTGTTTCTCCTCCGCCATTGCTAAAACGGGCAAGGAACACAATTCTTTCGGCCTGTATTTCTAATCGTCAACCAGCTTTCAAAACGACACATGGGACCGAACGCAAAAGCGAAAGGGATGAAGTTACTTCTAGTGCACCAACAGCAATGGAAGACGTCGAGAACTGGACTTCTGCGTTCAGCACCTATGATAAACGCGCATCGCCAGTGAAACCATCTCTTCAGATTGAAGTGGGCGTCTTAACTCCAGCCACAGCGTCAAACACTGGAGTTTCTGCCGGAAGGACACGTCAAGCATCAGTAGAACCTGATTCGTGTGACATGCCAGTTGAACACAGACGTCCTACCCAACAAATTTCTGACTCTTCTAAGGTTAGGGCTCAGAATCAGGATCCGTCCAAGCGTTCTAAGTGTAAGGCATCACAAATGTGTCAGTTTTGCAAGAAGGAGTTTAGGAACGTTTCTCATCTCCGCGAGCATGAACGTATTCACACTGGAGATCGACCATTCAAGTGAGATGTATGCGGCATGTCTTTCTCTCGGTCAAGCACTCTATGTGTTCATAAACGTACTCATACAGGAGAGAGACCGCACAAGTGTAGGACATGTGGCACATCGTTCATGGATTCGTCAAATTTACGCCAACATGAACGTACCCATTCTGGAGAAAGACCTTTCAAGTGCAAGGCATGTGTAAGGTCGTTCACGCGGTCAAGCAATCTACGTGACCATGAACGTATTCATACAGGAGAACGTCCGTATAGGTGCGAAGAGTGCGCAACGGTTTTCCAGTGTGCATCAAGTCTTCGTAGACACGAGCGTACTATTCATGACATAAAATGAAAAGCCAAAATGTCGTTTGAAAGTGTTTTACTATGTGTAACAATGCATTTAGCCTTTTCGTGCTTTCAATTTCTAGGAACAAGAGCGAGAGAGAGAGAGAGAGAGAGAGAGAGAGAGAGAGAGAGAGAGCGAGAGAAAGAGAGAGCGAGAGAGAGAGAGCAAGAGAGAGAGAGCGAGAGAGCGAGAGCGAGAGAGCGAGAGCGAGAGAGAGAGCGAGAGAGAGAGAGAGAGAGCGAGAGAGAGAGAGTGCATAAAAGTGAGGGAGTGAGTGTGTGTGTGTGTGTTTGAGAGTGTTTGTGTGTGTTTGAGAGTGTTTGTGTGTGTTTGAAAGTGTTTGCGTGCGTGCGTGTGTGTGTGTGTGAGAGAGAGAGAGACAGAGACTGTCTGTGTGTGTCTGTCAGAAAGTTAGAATGCATTCCCACCAGTTTGAAAAAGTCCAAAAAAAGCCTACGATGCTATTCACACAAGTCTGATCGTAGCCACACATGTGATAGACTTTGGTAGTCCAAAATCGTATTCTGAGGTGGATTATTTTGTTTTGTATTTGTGTTGTAATTAAGGATCTCGTTCTCAGGTATGATATGTGAAATTAATAAATCTGCCAAGCCTAGGGTCACCAAGACAGGTATCCTTACCCAACCGATCCTGTGTTGATAATTGTTTTTAGTTCTCACGAAACTTCTGCTGAAACCTGCAGAAAAAGGGCACATTTGAGAACTTTTAAATCCTTTCCATAACGGACAGCCTAAAACGACATTTACTAATGATTGAGGCAGACAATACTGAAGGCAATAGCCTAACTATTACATGTAGTATCTCGAGAGAAGGTAATGACCGTCAGCTAGCCTCGCCCTCTTGCAGGTGAAGAACGTTTTGAGATTCTTTCCACCATGGACAGTCTGTAAAGTCATTCGCTGATGATGGAGGAAGAAAATTGCGAAGGGAAGAGCCTGACACTAATAGCTATAGAACTGAGGTAACGATCGTCAGATATTCTGACCCTCTTGCAGGTGAAGAATGTCCTCTAAGCTGCAGCACATATCAATGTTTCTACTGGTGCAGTACATGTAGTCACTTTCTACCCTTTACTCGCGTGTTGACAAGCTGACTTGGAAGAGAGAGAGAGAGTGGTGTTCGAACAGTACGCCGGGACTCTGGCACGCCCAGAAGAATAATAAACTAAGGACTTTGATATAGCTATGTTGGTTGCGTGATGTCTGCGGCCTTCATCCTATTCATAGCTATATTAAAATTATTATCTCCACGTAGATTATTTGTAAGGACTTTGAAGTGGATTTAAAAAATAAAAACAATACAAAAACGAAACAGTAATCCCCACAAACGGAAACAGCTACACAATGACAAAATCCGACCAAAAAAAAATAGAAATGAAAATAATGCCTACAAGAAACACAAATCGCACACAATCACACCAAAATTTAACGCATCAAACCAGAAGGTACTCAAAAAGCGCCAACGGGACTTGCAAAGACACAGCAATAAAAAATAGAGTCAATGAGTCAAAGTGAGTCAAAAGAGAGTCAATTTAGGATTCATCAATGCGGCAGGTGAGCCGCAGGTCTTTTCTCCGTTTGACAGTGACACTGCGAAGGAAACACTGGATGAACACAGTATTTTCTTGCATGGTTTGCACGGGACTTAGCGCCGGCGGATTATGCTCGCGATATCATGGAATTAGGACTTCATGGATGCTCGCATTATGCTCGCAGAATCTTCACATTATGCTTTGGCAAGTGAGAACATTATTCACTTTGTTGTTCTTATGGAGCCTCAAAGGTCGGAAAGGTGGGTGTTTTCGTACTTGCAAGTAGCGCATGGCCATACTCAGTACACAGAAATAGAGTATCCCCAGACCAAGGTGTCCATGCATGCCAGAGATCAACATAGAACATGGAAAACATCACATTACTTCTTATATTCATTAGTGGAAATATTTTGAAAAACATATTTCATTGCCAAATTAGTTTGTAGAAGAAATAAATTGACCAAGGAACTACAAGTCACGCTAAAATGTGCTCTCACTCCAGCAGTTACAAAACAATCAGCTCATAGTTTGAGTTACCTTTGAACATTGCCATGTTTAGTTCTACGTGCTCGTAACCGTCATACTCGTTCCACATGTCAACCTCACCTTGCGAATAATCTATTCATCTCCCCCGTAGCTCCTTCCATCATGAGATTGAGAGAACATCAGCTATGCCTCTAATCCTGAGTGGTTCACAGAGTGCTCAGTACCGAAACGCAGAGCTAGTTCAAAAAATGGTATTATTTATACAAAAGAGAATGACCAAGGAAATACAAGTTACGCTATACTGTCCACTAACTCCACCAGTTACTAAAAAATCAGCTCATGCGATAACATTGCACGACACTGACCGGTAGTACTGACGTTCTACAACTAACTGGCTAAAAGCTCTAGAACATCTTGGATGCGCACTCCAACAGCCTTTCAACTTGGAAGGTTCTAAGTTATAGAAATAACAGAAGGAGGGGAAGGTTAGTAACTGGTGGTGTTAGTGGACAGTATAGCGTAACTTGTAGTTCCAACTACTAACTTTCTCTTTTGTATAAATTAAACCTTGGCTCTCCATCTGAATGGTATTATTATTATTATTAGTAAATTGTTGCAACTTGTATTGTGGCAACACTGGCCAAGACTCAGATGCACTGCTTCTTCACACAGCTGAACAATTCTTCTTTCTTCTCAACGTTTCGGTCACTCTGACCATCTTCAGGATGAAGCAGACACGGCAGGAAGGCAGACTTTAAAACAAGCTGGCTAGGTGCGTGCGGAATACAGCGGGGAAAACAAAGCAAAAAATGTTAGCACTGTCCACACTACTGTAGTCATGTGGCTGTTGCCGGAGTTTTTTTCTCTCGCCTGAGAGTGTCCCCCTCCTCCCCCTCCCCCTGCTGTATTCCACAGGTTGTACATAATTGTCACCGCCCTAGTCTCTCACACGCAGGACTTGCACCCCTATTGTGATCATGTGGCATGTGTCATTTTTCGCTTGGGAGTTGTTGTTTTTTGTTTTGTTTTGTTTTCCCCGCTGTATTCCGCACGCACCTAGCCAGCTTGTTGTTTTAAAGTCTGCCTTGCTTCCGTGTCTGCTTCATCCTGAAGATGGTCAGAGTGACCGAAACGTGGAGAAGAAAGAAGAATTGTTCAGCTGTGTGAAGAAGCAGTGCATCTGAGTCTTGGCCAGTGTTGCCACAATACAAGTTGCTATAATGAAGCTGCGTGAAGCGTCGTTCCGAATTTATAAATATTGTTTATACGCATTCCCGCGTTGCAGTGTAGCAGCAGTATGCTGCCTCAACAGCTTCGCTTATGCAGTATGGCTTGGGTGAGAGGAGAGGGAGAGAAAGCAACAAGGCAACCAACATCTATGAAATAGGTCACAATAACATGAAGAGAACCAACCTACATATGCATGATTGCACAAGAATGGAGCCGACAAATGGATATAAATATTGTGCCACAAAACCGGTACACAGAAGATCTGTCGACAATGTAACGAAACATAAAACTCAGTTACGCAATACAGGCTCCACTAAAATACAAGAGAACAACGCTACAACATTAGAATTGCCGCTAAATTATCGCAAGTGCAGAGAACGAGCCCAATACAAATGAAAACCATGAAAAGACTGTCCCGAAGTTATTTTGGGAGCAAATTGTACTACAAGTACATGTACTCTTGCTGACACAAAATGTTGGGTTAGCTTTTGGGCTAACCCTAGTTAGCGATAAGACCGATGCGCTGCTCTCTATCTCATGCTAGCTGCGATCGAGCTGGCTTTACACGTGCACTCAACTGCTGCGCATGCGCGCCCAAATCGCCTTGGGTAGCTCTTGCTGCGCTGACTTTGGCTTGCGCTTTCCTTTGCAGTGTCACTGAGCAGCAACCGGAATTTGTTTGTTGAGAATAGAATTAATTATTCAGACTCCTTGTAGATTCCTCGCAGCCGTTTACTGCACGACAAACATGTTGTCTACCTCTGAAGCACGCCGTATGAACGTGTCGGACTTGCGGGCCGAGCTGGAAGGCCGTGGGCTGAATTCGAGCGGAACAAAGCCCCAGCTTCTTGCCCGTTTGCTGCTCAGTATCCAGGACACGTCGAGCTCGGCGGCACGGGAACCTCGATCTCCGTCGGCCACGCCATCCTCGCGGCAGGAGCACGAGCAGGAGCAAGAGCAGGATCTGGAGAGTGCTGCAGCAGGTTCTCCGACTCCCCAGATCCCGGACCGGAGCAGTAATGACGATTTGCGCCAGTTTGTGCGGCAGGAAGTACATTCCGCCGTCACCGTTGCCTTGTCGGAGGCGATCGCTCCAATGCTGGCCACCATCACTGCCCCTGGATCCGCTGGAACTCAACCTTCGGCGGAGTCTTCCAACGCTGGTAATCTCTCCGTTCCCCAGACTATACGAGAGAAAATATTGAAGGGTGACTTTGTAGATTTCACCCAGCTGCTGCCCGATACTATCGCCACCTCGTATTCTGCCCCACGCCAGCTTCAGCTGCAGTTCAGCAGTGGCGGCCAGTCTCTGGAGGTGGTGGAAGGTGGAGCGGCGCAGCCCGTTCGTCGACGCGTCCACGACTTGCCGACATGGCTGGAGGCATGGACTCTCTTCATGAACGTCGTGTGTTCTGCCAACCCGTCCCGCCTGCAGGAGATGCTCTCCTACCAAGCCACCATAGTTGCAGCCAACAGGCAATACTATCCGGAGGCTTGGCTGTCGTACGACACCCAGTTTCGCTCTGCCATTTCTGCTCAGCCAGGCAAGCGCTTTGACGTCATCGACATAAATCTGTGGCAAATGTCCGTGACTAGCCGATCAAGGCCCACATGTGAGTCCTGCCGCCTCATCCATCCCGGAGCCGGCCAGTGTCCCTTTCGTCCGCAACGTAACAACCAGCAAGCCTTCAATGGAGTCCGTACGGTGTCTAATGGCCAACCGATCTGCCGGAACTTCAACGCTGGGCGGTGCAGTCTCAGCACGTGCAAGTACGCCCATGTCTGCAACCGCTGCGGGTCCAAGGACCACAACGGATCTAAGTGCGGTAGGCGCCAGTAACTCTGCTGCTTTGGCTGCAGCTCCCGCGATTGTACATATTTCTCCCTGCACTTCACGTTCTACTGATTTCACAAGCGCATGTCCTGCTGTCCACACACCCCTCTCTGTTTCTCGCTTCGAATCACTGCTCCGTAACCACCCTGACAGTTCATTGGCTTCGTATGTTATTAACGGCCTCCGCTGCGGCTTTGACATTGGCTTTACCGGCAACCGCATAACTAACCAGCACTCGTCCAACCTCTCATCAGCATTCCAGCACTCTGCATTTGTGTCTGCACAGCTCACCGCTTCCTGCAACGCCGGCTACACGGCTGACTCGCCCCCATTCCCATTTATATACTGCTCTGGCATTGGCGCTGTTCCGAAAAAGAATGGCAAGCTACGCTTGATACACCACCTGTCCAGCCCTGCCGGCTCCAGCGTTAACGACGGGATCCCTGCCGAGCCTTTCTCTTTGCAGTACATCAGCATTGATGAAGCCATTAACATCATTATGTCCTCCCCGTCTCCTGTCTATCTCTCTAAACTCGATGTGAAGAGTGCTTTTCGTCAAATACCTGTCCGCCCACAGGATTGGCATCTCCTCGGCATCCTGTGGCAGGGGAAGTACTACTACGACCGTGTCTTGCCATTTGGGCTCCGCTCTAGCCCGGCGGTATTTGATGCAGTGGCAGCCACCATCGAATGGATAATGCACCACGAATTCTCCATCCCTAATTTGCTGCATTTCCTGGACGACTACTTGTGCGTGAGCGTGGGCCAGGCAGTGGCGAATCGGCAGCTGGCCATTCTTCTCCGTGCATTCTCATACCTCGGAGTCCCGCTCGCGCCTGCAAAGGTGGAAGGCCCGTCTCGTACCCTGACATTCCTGGGCATTATCCTGGATTGTGAGAAGATGGAAGCCCGGCTCCCTGACGACAAATTGGCCGACATCAAGCGCCTGTTGACTGCAGCGAGCATCAACCCCACCATGTCTCAGCGCGAACTCGAATCTCTTCTGGGGAAACTCTCCTTCGCTGCAAGAGTCATCGTACCCGGCCGGACATTTATGCGGCGCCTGTGGTCTATTTGCAGTCGCTACCAGCAGCCTCACTACCGCATCAGTCTGACTACCGAGTGCCAGGAAGATATCCAATGGTGGCTACGGCTCCTGGAACAATGGAACGGAAAATCATTCTTCCTGTTCCCAGATTGGACACCATCTCCAGACTTGGAGCTGTTCACTGATGCCAGTGGCACCCTGGGCTGGGGCGCATTCAACAGCGGCCGCTGGCTTCAAGGGACCTGGTCGCCTGAGCAACTCACTCACAGCATTGAGTGGAAGGAGCTCTACGCGTTGGTCACAGCGTGCTGCACGTGGGCCAAGGAATGGCGCCAGCTTCGTATCACAATGCACTGCGACAACAAGGCTGTGGTAGATTGCATCCGCTCCGGCACATCCAAGTCACCGCCAGTGATGACCCTGATCAGGGAGCTGTTCTTTGTGTGCGCCCGCTTCAATTTCACCGTCACTGCTGCTCACATTGCTGGCCAGTCAAACTGCGTTGCCGATTCGCTGTCTCGTTTCCGCATGGAGGAATTCCGACGTCTCGCCCCAGCTGCTCAAGCACAACCAGACCGAGCAGTGCTGCCATTCCAGTCGATGTAATATAGCCTTGACATACAGGTACCGATTGTCATTGCTAAATTGCCGTATTGAGAACCTGCGTTGGATTTCATCCATCTGCATGCCTACCTTTATCCATCTCGTGCCTTAATCACTTGTTCTTAGCTCTCGTGCATTGGTGGTGAACGCTTGCTGGGGTGCCGTGTGCTGGTTTTCTGGGAACAGCTTCCTTCAACTGGTTGCTTTGCTGCTACTATCTCTGCTTAAAATTGCATACTATTGGTCGGCTGTTTGCGACGCCAATCAGTAGTCATTGCACCCTGTCGCGGGTACTATTGCCGCTCAAGCATGAGCGATTGCTTTGGCCGTTTGCAACGCCAACTGCTTCACCCTGGTTGGCTGTTTGCAACGTCGATCAGGGAACTTTGCACCCAGTACCCGCGGGTACTGCTGCAGCTCAGTCGTGAGCGATCACTTTGGCTGTTTGCAACGCCAATCGCTTCACCAGTTGATCGAAACCAGCACACTGGTGTACCCCAATCATCCTTGTGCGGTGTTGTGAGAATACGTGGGTATGCATGCAGCTTTGCTCTGTGACTTTCCATTGCATGTAGTCACTTGGCTCTCCCATTTCCTATACACTGCTCTGATGCATTCGGGTGCAAGCGCTAACAATAATAAATAATGGGCGCTTTCGATTACATGTTTACACAATTCTCGAACTGGGTTTTGTAATTCTCGAAAGACCAAAATGTACGAATTCCGGCCATGTAAACGAACAAACAAAATTGGTCATAAAAAGATATCACGTACACCCTCGCGTGCGAGTCGACCCAGCTTCGCGTACCCATCCATCCCGGCGAAGGCTCCATGTTGGGCTTCGATAAAGCTGAACGCCTGTACGAAAAGACCACCCAAAATGATCTGGTCTAATAATCAGCTCCCAGCGGAAACTCAACAGCGGCAATTAGCTTTTCGGGACGACAGAAGTAGCAACTACCGGTACATGCACTTGTTCCTGCTTTCGCGCACCCCGGCCATCAGGGAGGCTCTTCCTTGAATTGGGTCATGCATGACCAGACCGGTAACACACCGAGTGTGCAATTCTGGCGCCAGAATCAGAGAAATTCCGCCCTCTCTTCATAATATATCAGAATTGATGGATTTGACGGAATAGGATAAAATCAATTCCAACGACGGAATTTGTCACTTTTTGTGTAATCGAACCGGGCATCAACAATTACTAATTCTAGAATTGACCGATATGCGTGTAATCGAAAACTCCCAATAACTTTGCCGCCTAAATTATCAATTTCTAGAGCGATATCGGCTAGACCTAGAGCAAACACCAGCATCGATATTTGCAATGGCAGTTGTAAGATTACAGCCTGCACAGCCATGGCTGGTAACTTCCAAAACGGCGAAAGTCGTAACTTCGTATCATGCTTAACATTACGCACACAGAGTTTTGGCTACTACCCGTCGATATCTCGTCTACCCCAAGATACCTGAAAATGCTGATTTACTCTTATCTTCTGTTATAAGTACTGAAACATCATGAGAAAGAATTTTCAAGAAGACGATGTTGAGAATACAACGATGCATCGCCATGATTTCTATACAGAACCCTTCTTGTTACTGAAATACTTGAACTGTCTGTATGAGCTCCGAATCCTTTACCCTGCAGACAACCAGCATGGATCAGGTGCATTGTACACAATAGTGTAGCCTACATACTAGAGATTTACAATTAGTGCCATCATCTTGTTATGCTCCTACCTGCGGAAGGATGCAAAATCATGCTCCACATTTTCCGCTATCAAATTACGGCAATATTTATGCGGCCACAATCGGAGCCTACACCCGTCCCTGACATTAACATTTAAATTGAAACCTCGGAGGCCACATTTAAAGGTACAAGTAACGGCATATTGATAAGTGTCAGGTTAACCGTTTTCCCGAAGGACTTGACGTCCGCATCTGCACATATTAGGCATGAATATGTTCATAACGGGGAACGACAATTCACGTGTAACGTCATAATGTCCACTAGCACCACAAGTTATTTTGATAATCATCTCTGTAGATAACATTGCACGACACTGGCCAACGACACTGACGTTCTACAAGTACCTGCCAATCAGGTATGGCACGTATTGGACGGGCACTGCCTAGGATATGTTCAGAGTGGCTTCCAAACCAGATTACGTTGCCCTAGGAGTATCAGTTTGTACCCTTCATTCTGAAGAAGGTGCATTTTTGGTGAGTGATAGATACTTTACTTATGTCAGGTTATCAGTTCAGCGCTTCAGAGTTTTGTTGATCACGACATTGACAATGACAAGTTGTAGTGATATTTTACCACTTACTTGTAAACGACAAGATTCTGCTTTCGCAAACCGACATGTTTTTGTGCGACAGTTGATAAATGAGCCATGTATGTTCACAGCTTGAGATGGTGACAGCAAGTTGCCATATACTTGAAGATGGAACCATACCTTCAATTGTCTCGCATTGCGGGCTGCCATAATTATGGCAAACCTCTTTTTTTCAACGATCATAGCTTTTTGACACACTAGAACACGATAACAGCAAGCTCAGAGCTAACCATTTTGCATCCTTAAAATTATTTTTCGCAGCGTGAAGTGGATACGAGTGGTATTGGCTCTGTTATGCACTGATCCTGTAAGTCGTCCATTGGTCAAATTGAATTTCTCCTACCAGAGTTGTCAGTGTTCAGTGAGAAATGGAAGACCTTGAGGAGTTAAAGTCTGTCTGTAGTGTGGAGTCTAATGAACTGCCACCAATGCCGCCATTGATGAAGTCAAGGAGGAATATGCTTAACCAAAGTTCGAGAGATCATGGTCCATCGTCCGTTCCACCATCTTCTGAGTCAAACATTGGCGACCCGAACACAGAGAGAGCGTGGTGCATGAGTTCTGCTTCACCGGAAAACCGAGAAGACACGAGTAATATACCCCCTGATTATACCAGTAGCATAGTTTCTGTTTCTCCTCCGCCATTGATAAAATGGACGAGGAACACAATTACTTCAGCCAGTGTTTCTAATCGTAATCCAGCTCTCGAACAGACTATTCTAACCGCCGGAAAAAGCGAAAGTAATGAAGTACGGTCTAGTACATTGGCTGAAATTGAGGACGTGGTGAACTGGACTTCAAAGTTCAGCGCGTATGAAAAACGGGCATCGCCTGTGAAGCCACCTCTTCAAATTGAAATGGACGTCGTAACTCCAGCGAAAGCGTCATATACTGGTGTTTCTGCTGGAAGGACACCTGAAACATGGAAGCAACCTGATGCATTTGGCATACCAGTTGAACACAGCCGTCCAATCGGACAAAATGCTTACTCTTCTAAGGTTATGGCTCAGAATCAGGATCAAGACAAGCGTTCTAAGTGTAAGACATCAAGGAGGTGTCAGTTTTGCCAAAAACAGTTCAAACAAGTTTCTCACCTCCGCGAGCATAAACGTATTCATACAGGAGATCGACCATTCGAGTGTGATGTATGCGGGATGTCTTTCACTCAGTCAAGCACTCTATGTGTCCATAAACGTACTCATACTGGAAATCGACCATTCAAGTGTAAGACATGTGGCACGTCGTTCACCCACTCACTCGATTTACGCAGACATGAACGTATCCATTCAGGAGAAAGACCTTTTACGTGCAAGACATGTGGAAAGTCATTCAACTGATTACACAATCTACGTACCCATGAACGTATACACACAGGAGAACGTCCGTAAAGGTGCGAAGAGTGCGCAAAACGTTTTCCGGTGTGGATCATGTCTTCGTGGTTTTCCGGTGTGGATCATGTCTTCCTTAACACGAGCGTGTTCATAACCTAAAATGAAAACCATACTTGTCGTTTGAAAGTTTTTTACTGACTGTAAAAATGCATTTCTCCTTTTCGTTCTAATAAATTCTACGAACAAGTAGGTGAGAGAGAGAGTGAGTGCATGAGAGTGTATGTGTATGTGTGAGAGAGGGAGTGTGCGTGTTTCTTAGAATTTAGAAAGAGAGAACCATTTTCAGCAGTTTAAAAAAGTCCAGTTTTTTAACGTAGCCACAAATGTGATATGTTATGATTGTGGAGAACCGTAATGTGATGTGGATTATTTTGTTTTGTATTTGTGTTCTACTCGTTGGTCTTGTTCTCATGTATTATGTGGAATTATTAATGAACCTACCAAGCCTAGCGTCACGAGGACTGGTATCGTTTACCAACGGATCCAGTATTGATTGTTCTTAAATCCTCCCGAAACTTCTACTCATACCTGAAGAAGAACGGCATCGAACATTTAAATCCTTTCCACCACGGACAGACTACAACGTCATTCGCTAATGATTGGGGCAGAAAATTCTGAACGGAATAAACTAACTACTAGTACCTTGAGAAAAGGTAAGGAATGATCTTTAGCTAGGGTGGCACTCTTCCAGGTGAAGGATGTGTTGTAAGGTGTAACACCTTTGAATGTTTCTACTGATGCAGGTCATGTATTCACTTTCTACCCTTTACTCGCGTGTTGACAAGCTGATTTGGAAGAAATAGAGAGTGGTTTTTGAACAGTTGCATAACGTAGGAGGCTCCTTGTCACAAGCCAAACAGCAAGTGTTTCTACCTCTCGTTTTGATTCACCATTCCACAAACGTAACGTCGTTACTGTACTATAAGAATACGGTATTATTACTCTTTCATTCTCATGCCAAACAACTAACTCCAGTAAAGCAAGACCAACAACTAGTGACCTGCACCACCGAAGCAGGAACCTAAAACCCACACCAAGGGAAACAAGCCCCCTCTACGCCTACGGATCACGGACTACCGATCCTAGCGTAGAGGCAAATGATACATACTAGTACAAGTAGATGACAAAAACGGTGCCGGTGTTAGGTGACAGTTGCATACGAATGCATGAAAGGGGTCAGACAGTTCATGTATCATGTGAACCGGCAGTTGTAACTGGAACCGACTGAAAGTCAATACATCAATAGCAGTGTTAGTCATACATGAAGTTCAGACGTCACTACAGAAAGTGTAGCAGTGGATACAAAGTGAGTTGCATACGACGGGTGTTGCTTGTCGCCAACGTCGCCTACGGGGGCAACAGCCGAAAAAAGCTCTTGTTTACGTCACTATTACCATGGAAATGGCTGAAAAAGGTCCTACAAACGACTTTCAGCCGGCTTGTTTCAGCCACAGCTTGTACAAGCGGCTGAAAGCCGAAATTCAAAAAATAATTTGAGTGCGCTGGGAGCACACCATGTTTGCAGCTAGTTGACATGATGAACCGATATTGATGTTCATTCTTGTGTCCGTGGAACCGTGCTATCCCTGTGCCTTTGGTTTTGACCGTGAGTCTGTCTATCCAACTACAAACTGTACACTGTATTCAGTTTGATTTGGATTTTGTCCGACGACCCTGGATTTCTGCCGCTGTGCCTCTAGACTGCTGCGTAGATTGTTGGAGCTGTGGTTTGAGGCCAAGACAAGGCACCACACTCACGACCGAATTCATGAAGAAAGCCGGGTACGAAGAAGAGAGTGGATTGCAACTGAGTTGAAGAACGGCAACCGGCGGGGCAGAAAGCTCGACATCAGGAAACACCACCCGAACTATCGCGTCCATGCACACCGAACAAATAAAAAGAGCACGACTTCGCAATTCAGAATCCGGGCTTCCTTTGCTTCTTCATCAAAACTGAACACTAGAACAAGTACTGTTGTTGTAGATCGCGAACGTTCTGCTTTCCGGTTTCTTGCAAACATTGGTGTGTTTCGAGATATTCAAAATTTGGCGGGTAAGAAAAACAAGCCATTCAAGCTTTGCACTCAAGTCTGGTGTGACCGCGTCACAGGGACCACGCAAGCCAGCTGAGCGCCAGCGATAACAAGCCCAAAGTGGCTTGTTTCGGTGTGACCGGGGCCTTAGGAATAGAAGTCATTGATGACCAAACTGAAAAGGCGCGTTGCGTGGCATGACAATGGACATCAGGACATGATAGCCACACTGTGACAACATGCACAACGAGAACGTGTTTTGTCACTCACATAAAAGTTACGGTAAATAGGGAGAAGGACAAGATATTACGACTTATGATTGGTCACTGTCCACAAACGTAACCAGATCATATACAGTCAACGAATGCGACAAAATGGCAAAAAAATGACAAGGAGTATTGAGACATTCAGATTTGAGAAATTTGAAATCCTTTCCACCACGGACAGCCTACAAAGTAATCTGCTAAAGATTGAGAAATAATCTACGTGGAAGTAACAGTTTCGCAATCTGTAACATCGCATGCAACGACACAAATCCACACAATTCAGTAGACACTTTCGATTTTCAAGCTCCGATGATCAGTGGAAATGCGGTTCTTTTTCTTTCCTTTTTTTCTCCATACAATTATTCTCTTCATTTCTGTTAACATCTTTCATCTTGGCAAATTGTGTTTTCTTGTTCATCAAGCCAACATTGCCGCACCTTAGAAGAGTTCCTGGGGCAGCATCGCTTAGCCACGCCAGTATCCCAGAGGATGAGGGCCATCGCCCCCTGACGCTACCAATGAAAATAGTCCAAATAAAAGCGCTGAGAAAGCAGAGAGCTTCGTCCTAAATTGCAAGGCCATATACTGGCGGATAGTAGAACACCTCTTCGAGCGCTGAGAACATGTCCCCCATCATCCTTTTGAATTTTCTTGAAATAAACAATTTTGAATTTTTCTACCCCGCCATGCTGAATTACAATGTACGTCCAAACTCATACCTGCGGAGGAAGGCTTATCCCTCCGCTACGTCTAGTCAGCAAAAGACCTTTTGCAAAATATGTCAGATGGTTCTAAGCTTAAAGGCCGCCGGAAGGCTATGGTCACGGATACTGGTATCCTCTTAAAACCGATCCAGTGTTCATAATTATTGATAATATCTTCAGAGACGTCTACTGAAACCAGCAGAAGAATAGCAGATATGAGAAAACTGAAATCCTTTCCACCACGGCTAAAGATTGAGAAATAATCTACGTGTAGATAACAGTTTCGCAATCTGTACCTTCGCATGCAACAATTCAAATCCACACAATTCAGTAGACCCTTTCTTCTATCAAACGTTTTCTTTCCCTTCTCTTCAGAATAGTACAGGGAATGTTGATAACAGTTTAATAATTATGAAAAGTATGAATGCCACAGATATCACCACGGAACATGACAACTTGCTCAAGGTTTGAAACTGTGTGTTTCCAGAATCGATTTTCAAGGTCCGATCATCAGTGGAAATACGGAACTAACGTGATCAAGCGAAAAAGGAAGGGTAAAAATCCAAGTAAGTCACGGTTACAAATGAGGCGCAAGTATTACAAGAAGTGAGGCCGAAGATACAGATGTGAAAAGTGGGCATGAATAGTGCAGCAATAACTAAGAAGAAGGGTGATTGAGGCTGAACATTCTGAAGTGAATGGCCTAACTTGCTCGAGAGCAGGTAATGATGGTGATGATGATGGCGATGCGGACTACAACAGGATATAATCACAGTGGCTTCCAAATCAAATTACATTGCCCTGGGATTATCAGTTTTTACTCTCCGTTCTGAAATTATGCATTTTGAGTGAGTGATAGATCCTTTACTTGTGTCAGAATCACAGTTGAGCAATGAAAAACAGATTGTATTATTGACACCGACAAATAAATGCAGGAGTGATCATTTGTCACACAAACGACAAGATTGTCCTTTGGCAACTAAAAATTTTTCGCGCGACAATGGATGCAAAAGTCCTTGACAGCTGGAGATGGTGACAGCAACTTTCCATATACTTGGAGTTGAGAACAAACGTATAATTGTCACGCATTGCGGGTTGCCAGGATTATGGCAAACCAATTTATATCAACTGAAATGGCATTTTACACACTAGAACACGATATTAGAATGCACAGAGCGAAGCATTTTGCATCCGTGGTTTTATTCTCTGCGCGAAGTGGTTACCAGTAATATTACATGTGTTATGCAAGTTCCCTTCCAGAGTTGCTGCAGTCAAGAGAGAAATGGAAGACTTTGAGGATTTGAAGTCTAACTGTAGTCTGGATTCCTGTGCACTACCACCAATGCCGCCATTGATGAAGTCGGAGAGGAAGAAGCTCGACCAAACTTCTAGAGAGCATGGTCCATCGTCCGTCCCACCGTCTTCGGGGTCAAACATTGGCGAAGCAAACTCAAAGAAAGCGTCGTGTATGAGATCCGCTCCACTGGAAAACAGAAAAGACACGAGTAATATACCCCCTGAGTATACAGGTATCATAATTCCTGTATCTCCTCCGCCATTGATAAAATGGACGAGGAACACAATTTCTTCAGCCAGTATTTCTAATCGTCAGCCAGCTTTGGAACAGACATTTCGAACCGCCGACAAAAGCGAAAGGGATGAAACAGCGTGTAGTACATTGTCTGAAATGGAAGACGTGGTGAACTGGACTTCACCGTTCAGCGGGTATAAGAAATGTGCATCGCCTGTGAAGCCGCCTCTTCAATTTCAAATTGACGTCTTCACTCCAGCCACAGCCCCATATACTGGAGTTTCTGCTGGAAGGACACCTGAAACATGGGAACAACCTGATGCGCTTAGCATGCCAGTCGAACGCAGGCGTCTTATCGGACAACATTCTGACTCTTCTAAGGTTATGGCTCAGAATCAGGATACGTACAGGCGTTCTAAGTGTAAGACATTACAGAGGTGTCAGTTTTGCCAAAAAGAGTTCAAGGACGCTTCTCACCTCCGCGAGCATGAACGTGTTCATACTGGAGATCGACCATTCAAGTGTGATTTATGCGAGAAGTCTTTCACTTGCTCAAGTAGCCTCTGTGTTCATAAACGCACTCATACTGGAGATCGACCATTCAAGTGTGATGTATGCGGGAAGTCTTTCTCTCGGTCAAACACTCTGTGTGTTCATAAACGTACGCATACTGGAGATCAACCATTTAAGTGTGATGTATGCGGGAAGTCTTTCACTCGGTCCTGGAGTCTATGTGTTCATAAACGTACTCATACTGGAGAGAGACCGCACAAGTGTAAGACATGTGGCACATCGTTCACACAATCGTCCCATTTACGCGCACATGAACGTATCCATTCTGCATAAAGGCCTTTTACATTCAAGATATGTGTAAGGTCATTGAGTCGGTTACACAATCTACGTCACCATGAACGTATACATACAAGAGAACTTCCGTAAAGGTGCGAAGAGGACGCCAACGTTTTCCGGTGTGGATCATGTCTTCCTAAAGACGAGCGTATTCGTAACCAAAAATGAAAAGCATAAATGTCGTTTTAAAGATTTTTGCTATGTAAAAAAAATGCATTTCCCCTTCATCTTTGTAATCAATGTTACGAGCAAGTGAATGACAAAGAGGGAAGGAGAGAGAGAGAGATTTGTGCATGAGAGTGTATGGTTGTGTGAGAGAGGAAGTGTGTGTGTTTCTTAGAAAGAGAGAACATTTTTGTAGCAGTTTGAAAATGTGCAGTCTTTTATACCATTCACACAAGTCTGAACGTAGCCACAAATGTGATACGATATGATAGTTGAGAACCGTAATCTGACGTTGATTATTTTGTTTTGTATTTGTGTTCTATTCAATGGTCTTGTTCCCATGTATTATGTGAAATAAATACATCTACCAAGCCTAGGGTCACGAAGAGTGGTGGTATCCTTTTCCAACTGATCCAGTGTTGATAATAATTATTGCTTTTAATTCTCACGAAACTTTCCCTGAAACCTGCAGAAGAACGGAATTCTCGAGAAATTGTAAATCCTTTCCACCACGGATAGCCTAGAACGTCATTCGCTAATGATTGAGGCAGAACATTGCGAAGGCAATAGCCTAACCATTAGTACGCGGAGAGAAGGTAATGATCGTCAGCTAGTCTGGCGCTCTTGCAGGTGAAGAATGTTTTGAGATCCTTTCCACCACGGACAGTCTATAAAGTCATTCGCTAATGATGGAGGCAGAACATTGCGAAGGCAATAGCCTAACTATTAGTACATGGAGAGAAGGTAATGGTCGACAGTTAATCTGGCCTTCCTGCAGGCGAAGAATGTGTGCTAAGTTGTAACACAAATCAATGTTTCTACTGGTGCAGTACTTGTCGTCACTTTCTACCCTTCTCCTGCGTGTTGACAAACTGACTCAGAAAAGGAAGACAGAAAGAGAGACAGAGAGAGACAGAGAAAGATTGGAAGAGAGAGTGGGACAGAGAGAGACAAAGAGAAAGAGAGAGAGACAGAAAGACAGAAAGACAGAGAGAGGGAGAAAAGACAAAAATAGAGGTGATCAATAGCGTAAGATGCTCCTTATCACATGCTAAACAGGAAGCATAGGAATAGACGGTCCTGATAATAAAACTGAAAGGGTACTGTACGTGACATGCCTATAGATATCAGGGCATGATAGCTACATCGTGACAACGAGAACTTGATTCGTCACTCAATTGAAAAGTTAAAAGGAAAATTGTTACAAATTATGACTAACTTAACTGTACACCAACGTACAATGATCATATAAACAGATCATATAACTGTTACAGGCAGCAAGTGTGACAAAAGGACCGCGTAGGACATGATGTTTGGAAACAGTGTTTTCTTGCACAGTTTACACGGCACTAGGCTCTGGCCGATTATGACCGCGAAATCATGGAAATATTCTTATATGGATGCTCGCTTTATGCTCACAAAATCTTCACATTATGCTTTAGCATGGTGGATGCTTATTCATTTTCCTGTACGTATGGAGGCTCAAAGTTTGGAACAGTGTGCGTTTTTGTATTTGGAAGTGGTGCATGGCCAAAACCAGCACAACAAAATACGTGAGTATCCCCATGCCAAGGTGCCCATGCAAATCAACATAGAAAAGAGATAACATTACTTCCTCTATTCATTAGTTGACTTCTTTTGTAATAATTATAAGTTTCCATTGTCAATTTAGTTTGGTTCAACTTTGGACATTGTCATGTTCAACTGTCTACATATTGATAGCCGTCATACTCGTCCAACATGTCAACCTCACCCTGCGAATGATCTAGCCATCTCTTCCGTAGCTCCCCGTCTCCTTCCATCATGAGATTGACCGGAAATCAACTATGCCTCTAAAACTGAGAGGTTCTACGCTTTCCATTATAGTGCTGAGTACCGAAAGTCAGAGCTAGTTCAAACAATAATAAGAGGATGAAAAGTGTTTAACTCCGAGTCTCCGGTCTGAAAATAACCAGATTACAAGGGCGGACAAAACAGAGAGCTACGTCCTCAATCAGCAAGAACTATACATGAGCAGATAGTAAAACACCAATTCTAGCACTGAGGACATGTCCCGATGATCATTTACGGGTTTTTTTTAATTTTTCCTCTTCATTATGATGAAATATTTTGGTTTTTCACGGCTGAGCGTAGCGAAAGAGTGCAAAAAACATATTTTTCACTCACAAATATTTCTGTGCATTTGCTCTTGTTCTGCGCAACAGTGTGTGATTGAGTGTGATTGCTCTGGTAGACCACTACCCCATGTACTGAACAGTCGCTTTGTGAGTGAAAAACAATGTACCTCCAAACTCATACCTGTGCAGGAAAGCTCACCCCTCCGTTACGTCTAGTCAACAATAGACCTTTTGCATTCTGAAAATGTGAATTTTGAGTGAGTGATAGATCCTCACCTTGTGTCGGATTAGCAGTTATTCAATATTCATAACATTGATAATATCTTCCAAAACACTACTAACAGCCTGCAGAAGAACGGTACCTTTGAAAACCTTTGAAATCCTGTTCACCGAGGACAGCATACAAAGTCATTCGCTAATGATTGATGCAGTGCATTCTGAAGTGAAGGTCCTACCCTAACTAGCTCGAGAGCAGGATGTATTCACAGTCGCTTCAAAACCAGACTCCGTTGCCCTCGGAGTATCAGTTCTTACTCAGATTCTGTTTGTGCCACAATTGGTGCTCAATTCCATGAGAGCTTCAGATGGTAACAGCAAGTTGCCATGTTCTTGATGTCGAGAGCGTGCTTATACTTGGCACGTATTGCAGGCTGCCGTAAATATAGCAAACCCATTGTTATCAACTAATAATGTTATGGCTTTTGACACACTAGAATACGATATTAAAGTACACAGATTTAAACCATTCTACATCCGTGGTTTTTGGTCACTGCGTGAAGTTCGAAGTAGTGGTTGCGACTTCGGCGATGATTTGTAAGAAAGGGTTTGTTCCCCACACTAGAGCTCGCGCTATTCCGCCGACTTTACTTGACACTATACTTACTGACGACTGCCACCCAGAGCACACGAGAAGTCCATTGAAAATTCGACTTGGCAAACCTGCAAGAAAGCACCACTCCCTGCTCAATACACAGTGTTTCGGGGAATTCACCCCTCATCAGTTGAGCTTGAGTAGGCTGAGGAAGATTGTGCCTGAAGAGCACCACTTATATATTGCTCTCCAGGCACAAACATCACGAGGGATACAAACTTACAGAGACGCTCCATTTCCAGCGCGACAAACACCTCCTGAACACCAGATAGCAGCGTGAGTCAGTGTCGCTCCTGGACGGTGAGACCAGACGTTGAGGACCCTCGGTCATTCGCAACGCTGTCACCTCGAAACCAACTAGTCGCAAGCCCGCGCTGGGCACAACAGTAAGAAGTAGTGGTTGCGACTTCGGCGATGATTTGTAAGAAAGGAGGGGAGGGGCACAATCTTCCTCAGCCTTCTCAAGCTCAACTGATGAGGGGTTAAATCCCCGAAACACTGTGTATTGACCAGGGAGTGGTGCTTTCTTGCAGTTTTGCCGAGTCGAAGGTTCGATGGCCTTGTCGTGTGCTCTGGATGGCAGTCGTGAGTCAGTCAAGTGCGTGAAGTTGTTACGAGTAATATTGGCTGTGCTATGCATATTCACTTCCAGAGTTGCTGCAGTTCTGTGAGAAATGGAAGATTTTGAGGAGTCGATGTCTGACGGCAGTGTGGATTCGAATGAACTACCACCAATGCCGCCATTGATGAAATCGAAGAGAAATAAGCTCAACCAAACTTCTAGAGAGCATGGTCCATCGTGTGTTCCACCATCTCCTGCGTCTAACCTTTAAGAGGAAAACATGGAGAAAGCGTCGTGTATGAGATCTGGTTCACTGGAAAACAGAGAGGACACGAATAACACACCCCATGAGTTTACCGGTGGCCTAATTCCTGTTTCTCCTCCGCCATTGATAAAGCTGACGAGGACCACAATTCATTCAGGCAGCATTTCTAACCGTCAGCCAGCTTTAGAACAGACATTTCAAACAGAAGACGAAAGCGAAAATGATGAATCAACAACTAGTATGCCGCCTGAATTGGAAGACGTTGAGAATCGGACTTCTGCATTCAGCGTGTATAGTGAGCCTGTACCGATTGTGAAACCTCCTGCTCACATTTAAAAGGACTCCTGAACTCCAGCCACAGCGTCAAATACCGGAGTTTCTGTTGGAAGGCTGCGAGAAACATCGGAGGGACCTGATGCGTTAGAAATGCCGGTTGGAAGCAGGCGTCCTATCCGACAAAATTCTGACTCTTCTAATGTTATGGATCAGAAGCAGGATCAGTGCAAGCGTTCTAAGTGTAAGACATTACAAAGGTGTCAGGTTTGCCCAAAGGAGCTCAAGCACGTTTCTGACCTCCGCAAGCATGAACGTAGTCATACTGGAAATCGACCCTTCAAGTCTGATGTATGCGGGATGTCTTTCGCGAAGTCATATTATCTACGTATTCATAAACGTACTCATACTGGAGAGAGACCGCACAAGTGTAAGACATGTCGCACATTGTTCACGCATTCGTCTAATTTACGCAGACATGAACGTATCCATTCAGCATAAAGACCTTTTACGTGCAAGACATGTGTAAGGTCATCGACACAGTCATCCTAACTACATGACCATGAACGTACTATTCATACAGGAGAACGTCCATATAGGTGCAAAGAGTGCGCAAAGTTCTTCAGAACATCATCATGTTACCGTAGACACAAGTGTTATCATAACATAAAGTGAACTGCCAAAATATCGTTAGATAGTGTTTTAATATTGTGTGAAAATATCATTCTTCTCTTCGTGCCCATTAATTCTCCGAACAAGAGAGAGATAGTGTGTCTGTGTATTTACTGTTAGAAAAATAATATACATTCGCACCACTTTGAAAAAGTTCACTCTTTAATGCTATTCATGCAAGTCTGTGATCGTAGCCGCACACGCGATAGACTATGATAGTACAGAATTGCACGCTGAGGTGGATCGGGTTGTTCAGTATTTCTGTTCTATTCCATGGTCTCGTTCTCATGTATTATGTCAGAAAATTACAGTACTTATCTAGGATAACCTTTGATCTCAGAACTTTTTACTTTATCTAGATCGTAGATATGTGCGAAAGCTATGTTGACTTTTAGGAGAGCATGTCTGAGGACGTCTGAGGAGACCAGCTAATAATGTGGAAAAGAATCTCTCCCATTTCGCATAAATTATGCAAGCACGTTTCCGTAGGGTGTAGATCGACTGTGCAAAGCCGCCTTGGAAAGGTGTCTGAAGGGAGCTTTTTGCGTTTTCTTGAATTTTTTTAAATATCTCCACTCCACCATGCTGAAATAGAATGTAGATCCAAACACATACTTCGAAGTACCTTTGCAGGAAAGCTCATCCCTCCGCTACGTCTAGTCGGCAATAGACCTTTCGCATTCTGAAAAGAAATTTTTTGGTGGGTGATAGATCCTTTACTTGTGTCAGAATGGCAGTTCAGCGCTGAAAAACAACGTGTAGTGTTGACACTGACAAAGAACAGTAGGAGTGATCATTTATCACTTAAAACGACAAGATTCTTTTTCGGCAACTAACATCTTCTTTTTGTGCGACAATTGATGCAAAATTATATGACAGGTTTTGATAGCATACGTACAATTGCCACACATTGCAGGCTGCCAGAATTATGGCAAACCCATCTGTTTTTGTTATCAACTAATATTGCTTTTCACGCTTGAGCACGATATTAAAGTGCACAGAGCGAACCAGTCTGAATCCGTAATTTAAAACCACTGCGTGAAGTAGCTACGAGTAATATTGGCTCGGTGTACCATTTCCTTTCCAGAGTTGTTGCAGTTCAGTGAGAAATGGAAGACTTGGAGGAGTCGATGTCTGACTGCAGTGTGGATTGGAATATACTACCACCAATGCCGCCATTGATGAAGTCGAAGAGGAATATGCGCGACCATACTTCTAGAGAGCATGGTCCATCATCCGTTCCACCATATCCTGCGTCCAACCTTTTAGAGAAAAACATGGAGAAAGCGTCGTGTATGAGACCTGCTTCACTGGGAAAGAAAGGGGACACGAGTAACATACCCCCTGAGTATACCAGCAGCCTAGTTCCTGTTCCTACTCCGCTATTGATAAGATGGACGAGGAACAAAATTCACTCAGGCAGCACTTCTAACCGTCGGCCAGCTTTTGAAGAGACATTTCGAACTGCCTACGAAAGCGAACGGGATGAAACAATTTCTAGTACACCTTCTGAAGTGGAAGACGTGGTGAACTGGACGTCAGCGGTCAGCGGGTATGAGAAACGTGCATCGCATGTGAGATCATATCCTCAGTTTGAAGTGGACGCCTTAATTCAAGCCACAGCGTCAAATACTGGAGTGTCCGCTGGAAGAACAACTGAAATATGGGAGAATCCGGATGCGTGTGACATGCCAGTCGGACACAGGCGTCCTATCCGACAAAATTTTGACTCTTCTAAGGCTATGGCTCAGAATCAGGTTTCACAAAAGCGTTCTAAGAATAAGACCTCGCAAAGGTGTCAGTATTGCCAAAAAGAGTTCAAAACAGTATCTCACCTCCGCGTGCATGAACGTGTTCACACTAGAGATCGACCATTCAAGTGTGATGTATGCGGGAAGTCTTTCACTCAGTCATGCAGGCTGTGCGCTCATAAACGTACTCATACTGGAGATCGACCATTCAAGTGTGATGTATGCGGAAAGTCCTTCGCTCAGTCCGGCAATCTCTGTGTTCATAAACGTACTCATACTGGAGATAAACCATTCAAGTGTGATATTTGCGGGAAATCTTTCTCTCAGTCAGGCAGTCTGTGTGTTCATAACCGTACTCATACTGGAGAGAGACCGCACAAGTGTAAGAAATGTGGCACATCGTTCACGCATTTGTCTAGTTTACGCAGACATGAACGTATCCATTCTGCATAAAGACCTTTTACCTGCAAGACATGTGTGAGGTCATCGACACAGTCATCCTAACTACATGACCATGAACATATACATAAAGGAGAACGTCCATATAGGTGCGGAGAGGGCATAGTTCTCCAGAACATCATCAAGTTATCGTAGACACCAGTGTATTTATAACCTACAATGAATAGCCTAAAAGTTGTTAGATAGTGTTTTGTATGGGTGAAAATGTCTTTCTTCTCTTTGCGCTTATGAATCGTAAGAACACGAGAGAAAGAGTGTGTGCGTGTCTGTTTGAAAGATAGTACTTGTATATATTCGCAGCATTTAAAAAAAGAAATCATTCTTTGATGCTTTTCACAGTCCGGTCCTAGCCACACACGCGATAAACAATGATTGTGCCGAATCGCTAGCTGATGTGGATTATGTAGTTCTGTATTTCTGTTCTCTTCCATAGTCTCGTTCTCATGTATTCAGTGAGAAGTTAATAATCTAATTCAAGCATAATTCGATCTGACAAAGTTTAATATATTCAGATCGTAGATTTGTGCGAAGCGTTTGTGGACTTTTAAGAGACAATGTCGTAGACGACCAGACAATGTGTGCAAGTTGATCTCTCCGATTTTCAAATTTGGGAGGTACGTTTCCCTAGGCGGGGGGGGGGGGGGTAGATCGACTGCTAAAAGCCCTTGAAAAGATGTCCGAAGGGAACCGTGAAATAGACATACCCCTAAACATTGCTCAAAACATCACATAATTTATGGGTCTGCAAACGAGACATGCCACAGCGTATAAGACCAAGCTACGAATAAGGCTGCGTTTACACGACAACGATTGAAAACGATTTGCGTTTACACGACAACGAAGTAGGACCTAAACGGAACGAAATCGTTGCGTTTACTACTATCGTTTACACGACAACGCCCGAAAACGATACCTAAACGGAACGAAATGGAAACGCACTTCAAAGTGTTTTGAAACGTTTTCAAAACGTTTTCAAAACGTTTTCGTTCTCGTGTAAACGGTGAAAACAGTGAAAACGATTGGAAACGGAGCGCGGTCATGGGAACCATTCCGCGCGGGACTATATTTCGCGGGAAATACCTGACCTTTGCGACCACCAGCGCGTACCAACTCCAACTAACGTGTTACTTCCCGCCCTTGCGCCAAGCCAGCACGTACTAACTCCAGCCTGCTCGCCCGTTTTCCGTTTTCGTGTGAACGGTTCAAAACGATTTGCCGTTCTCGTGTAAACGGTTTGAAAACGATTCGAGGCCAGCCCGTTTTCGTTCCGTTTCGTTCCGTTTCGTTTCGTTTCGTCTCCGTGTAAACGCAGCCTCAAACTCCATCAAGCCAACATTGTCTCACTTTAGAAAAGTGCATGGTTGGAGCCGCTCCGTTGAGCCACGCAAGCATCGCAGAAGATGAGAGTCATCACACCCTACGGCCACGAATGATCGTCTTCAAAAGAGCCAATTTACAAGGGCGGACAAAATAGAGAGCTACGTCCTCATTTAGCAAGAAGTATTCATTGGTAGATAGTATTTAATACTTTATTCTCCTTTTTAGTCGATATCATGGAAAAAGGCAAATTTTGCCTGTATGGTTTTCGACTCTAGATATACGAACAACAACAAAACAACACGATAGCAGAACACCTCTTCTATCACTTAGGACATGTAGCCCATCCTCTGATGTATATGGATTCCCCCATGCCATATTTGACCTGTAGTTCATGTACTCCCGTACTAGATTTGTACCACAGTTGTATGACCTCGCACCATAACGGCATGCTTGCTTGGCTTGGGAGATACTTCCGTGCTTCATGTGTTTTGCCTCTTCAGTTGTGTTTTCCTTCTCTTCAGATTTGTTTTATAATAAATGTCTTCTTGCTAACTGTAGACATATCATGGCGCAGTGAACTGTTCGTTCCTTGTAGAACTCACCTGTGTGTTTAGTTTCTCGTGCTTTGTGTTTGCACCTCGTTGTGTTGCGCACTGGCCGATTTTTTTTGTAGTTTGTTCGTGATACCAGCATTTGCGTAGGTTGCGACCACGATGTCCGACTCAGACCCTGCTCCTGACATTGTTGCCCTGACCGCGATGTTGGCGGCACAAATGAAGTCCTCAGAGGAGAGGGAACGTAAAATGGCTGACCTGTTCCAACAAACTATACAACAACTGACACAACCAACACAACAACCCGTGCAACCCAGCACCACATCACCAGCTCCAAAGCCTGTCTCTGCGGAGCGACCGATTTTACTGTCGTCCTCGACATTAGCCGACTTCACGGCATGGCAGGAAATGTGGCGAGACTATTATGAGTGCCAGCACCTGTCAGCCCAGAGCCGTGAGACCAGAGTATCCTCGCTGCGGCAAGCTCTTGATGAGGAGCTACGCAGATTTCTCCGCGAGGGTATAATCGTGACTCCACCGAATCCCGATGCGGACGATGTGATTTCTGCAGTCAAGGAATATTTGCGACGGCAGCGCAACCCACTCCTGGATCGTATCGCATTTTACGACAGGTGTCAGTCGAAAGGCGAGTCTTTCGATTCTTTTTACACTTCGTTGAAAGAATTACACACTAGCTGTGATTTTCCGGACGTTGTTTTGTGCTCACAATGTTCAGCACACACACGTAGTACCTGTCGCACAAGCCTGACACGTGTGCGTGCTGACACCCTGCGTGACAGGATTGTCATTGGAATTGGTGACGACGCTACCCGGCACAAGCTATTGTCTGCCAAGGACTTGACCCTGAACGATGCAGTCACAATTTGCCGGGCGGAGGAAGCGGCTACCACGACGAGCAGCAGTATCCCGTCCACCAGCCAGCTCAATGCTGTGCGGCGGTCCGCGTACCAACGCAGTAAGCAACAATCCCGACAGGGACAGCCTGGCAGCAAGATGTCTGCACCTGTATTGCCATCTGCATCCGCTCCCTCTTCAGGAAGCGACACACACAAGAAGTGCCCCAATTGCGGCCGGAGCCCGCACACAAAGTCTAGTTGCCCTGCCAGCGGCAAGAAATGTAATGGCTGTGGCAAGACTGGTCACTTTCTCGCTATGTGTAGGTCGTCGTTACCATCGGACCGGAACGTGAAGCATGTGGGCCAACTGAAGTTGCAGCGTACTCGTCTTGCTGCGCAGCCTATTGTGCGTGTGTCCACCCGTTTAGCCACTGAGGATGAGGCAGTCACGCTACCCTGGGTCCCTGATACTGGCAGTGACGTCGATGCCATTGGCGAGCATCATCTCGAACTGCTTGGCGGGTTCCCCGAGAACCTCGACCATGACCCAGAGTGCGTCCTAGCGGCATCTGGAGAGCAGTTGCAGAACGTCGGCAGTATTCGTGCTTCACTTCAGGTTGGCGAAGTACAACACAGCACCGTAATCCACGTGTACAAGGGTCTGGACGATGCTCTTCTATCACGTTCGTCCTTGAGTGCACTCCAGCTCCTCCCGTCAGATTGGCCTGCACAGTACCCTGCTGCTAATGCTGCCGCGCCACCTAAGATCCGTGCTGTATCAAAGCCGGTTGTCAATCCTAGCTCTGCTGATATCGCTCGTGTTCGCGATGAGCTACTGCAGGAGTTCTCAGACGTGTTTTCCGACACTGGCTTGAAGGCGATGGCAGGTCCTCCGATGGACATCCAACTTCAGCCAGATGCTAAGCCGTCATGTGTCCATACCGCACGCCCGATTCCGTACGCGTTTCGTGACCAGGTCAAGTCACAACTGGACACAATGGTTGTCGATGGCATAATCGAGCCTGTCAGTGAGCCTAGTGAATGGTGTCACCCGATTGTGCTCGTCGACAAGAAAGGTACCACTGAGAAACGCCTCACCGTCGATTTCAAACGATTGAATGACCAAGTCCTGAGACCAGCCCACCCTGTTCGCACCGCTCGCGATGTGGTTTCTGGTATTGGATCGGCACAGTTCCTCACCAAGCTTGATGCAAGGCACGGATACTGGCAAATCTCACTGAGTGAGCAGGCATGTCCAATGACCACATTCATCACCCCATACGGCAGGTATTGTTTCCTACGCAACCCTCAAGGCCTGATTTCCGCCGGGGATGTTTTCAACTGCCGCACTGATGCTGCGTTCGATGCAATCCCGAATTTCGCCAAGGTTGTAGATGATTGCCTGGCCTATGATGACGACTTTGCCTCCCATGTCACCCATGTTCGTGACATCCTGCTGTGTGCTCGACAGCATGGCATTACTCTGAGCCCGTCCAAATTCACCTTTGCGTCACGTCACATCCATTTCTGCGGCTACATTGTCAGTCCAGACGGCTGGGTTGTTGACGATGACAAGGCAGCGGCTATTCGCGATTTTGACATTCCTGCGAACCGCACTGATTTGCGTTCGTTTCTTGGCCTGGTGAACCAGTGTAGCGAGTTCTCACCACACCTCGCCGCCTGAACCACTCCGCTTCGTGGTCTGTTGAAGACGACCCGTGAGTTTGTCTGGGATGCCAACCACACTGTTGCGTTCGAGAAGACCAAGTCTATTCTGCTGTCCCCTCCTATCCTGGCCTTCTACCAGCATGGACACGACCTCCGTCTGGAGACTGATGCCTCTGCACTACGTGGTCTCGGCTTCGTTCTGTGGCAGAAGCAGGATGATAAGTGGCGAATCATCCAGTGTGGCTCCCGCTACCTCTCTGACGCCGAATCTCGCTATGCTGTTGTTGAGCTCGAGATGCTCGCCGTCGTTTGGGCTGTGCATAAGTGCAAGTTGTACTTATCCCGCACCCTATTTGATCTGATCACTGATCACCGTCCGTTGATCCCGATTATCAACGCGTATTCTCTAGATCAGATCGAGAATCCTCGCCTTCTCCGTCTTCGCCTGAAGCTGCAGTCGTTTCAAGTGCACGCTTCCTGGCGAAAAGGCTCTGATCACGCGTTTGCTGATGCGCTGTCTCGCAATCCCGTCGGCATCCCGTCTTCAGATGATGAACTCGGCGAAGCCCCTGCTCTTCATTGCCGCAGCATCCGTGTGTGCATGCTCCGTGATGATGGTCCTCACACCAACCTGAAGTTTGCTGAACTTCGAGCAGCCGCCTCAGCTGATCCAGTCTATCAGTCTCTTGTCAAGTGCGTTCTGCATGGTTTTCCTGCTCGTCAGCGTGATTTGGATGCTCCACTACAACCCTTCTGGAATGGACGTGAACACCTGTCAGTGGACCAGAGCATTGTCATGAAAGGCCAACGCATTCTTGTTCCCTTGGCCATGCGTCAACGTGTTCTCGCTAATCTTCATGCCTCACATCAAGGTCTCGTCCGTACCAAGGCTCGCGCCCGACAGCTCGTGTACTGGCCTGGTCGCACCGCCGACATAGACACCCTTGTCCGTGCCTGTTCCGCGTGTCGAGAATTCCAGTCGTCACAGTCAGCCGAACCACCGATGAATGACCGTCATCCTACTCTGCCGTTCGAGTTTGTGTCCGCTGATCTGTTCTCTTGCCAAGGCTGTGAGTTTCTTGTTTATGTCGACCGTCTGACTGGTTGGCCGTGCGTTGTTCGAACCGGCAGGACCACGTCATCACACGATGTCATCCTCGCTTGTCGTCGTTGGTTCGCCGATCTGGGTGTGCCTGCTGTACTGTGCACCGACGGTGGCCCCCAGTTTGCATCGAAGAAGTTTGCTGACTTCTGTAGCCGTTGGCAAGTGCAACACGTATCCTCTTCCCCGCATTATCCCCAGAGTAATGGACATGCGGAAGCCGCAGTGAAAGCTATGAAGCGCTTGCTGCTCAAGACCTCGTCAAATGGCAATCTCGACACAGATGCATTTCGTCGTGGTCTACTGGAGTGGCGGAATACGCCCGGTCCGTCTGGCAAGAGCCCAGCTGAGCATCTTCTCGGGCATCCACTTCGGTCTTTCGTCATTGCTGAGTGGACGCAGTTTGATTCCTCGTGGTCGACCGTCGCTAGTGAGCGTGAAGAACAGTCACCACCCTCGATACCTGTTTCAGCCAGTACTCCCACCCACCGCTCTCTTCCCGTTCTCCGTTTGGGTTTTCTTGAAAAAACAATTTGAATTTTTCCACTCCACCATGCTGAAATACAATGTACAGCAAAACTCACACCTGTGAAGGAAAGCTCGTCCCTCCGCAACGTCGAGTCAGCAATAGACCTTTTGCATTCTGAAAAGTAATTTTTTTTAGTGATAGATCTTTTACTCGTGTCAGAATGGCAGTTCAGCGCTGAAAAACAACGTGTAGTGTTGGCACTGATAAAGCACAGTAGGAGTGATCATTTGTCACTTAAAACGACAAGATTCTCCCCTGGCAACAAAAATCTTTTTGTGCAGGTCCATGGCAGCTTGAGATGGTGACAGCAAGTTGCTATGTACTTGAAGTGGAGAATATACGTTAAATTGTCACGCATTGCTGGCTGCCACAAATATGGCAAACCTTTTTGTTATTGTTATCAACTAATATGGCTTTTCAGTTTTCACACTAGAACACGAAATTAAAGTGCACAGAGCGAACCATTCTGCATTCGTAATTTTAAATTCATTGCGTGAAGTGGCTACGAGTAATATTGGCTCGGTTATGCATTTTCTCTTCCAGAGTTGGTGCAGTTCAGTGGAAAATGGAAGACTTTGAGGACTCGAAGTCTGACTTAAATAAACTGTCAACAATGCGGACAATGATGAAGTCAAAGATGAATGTGCGCGACCAGAGTTCTAGACAGCATGGTCCACCGTCCGTTCCACCATCTTCAGGGTCAAACATTTGCGAAGCAGACACGGAGAAAGCGTCGTGTATGAGATCAGCTTCATTGGGAAACAGAGAAGGCACGAGCATTATACCCCCTGAATATACCAGTAGCATATTTCCTGTTTCTCCTCCGCCATTGACAAAATGGACAATGAACACAATTCTTTCAGCCAGTATTTCTAATCGTCCACCAGCTTTCAAAAAGACATTTCCAACAGCCGATAAATGCGAAAAGGATAAAGCAACGGCTAGAATGCCGCCTGAATTGGAAGACGTTGAGAACCAGACTTCTGCATTGATCGTGTATCGCCCGTGAAAACATCTCCTCAGATTGAAAAGGACTCCTTAACTCCAGCCCCAGCGTCAAATACTGGAGTTTCTGTCGGAAGGCTTCGTGAAACATCGGAGCAACGTCTTGCGTTTGACATGCCGGTTGGAAGCAGGAGTCCTATTCGTCAAAATTCTGACTCTTCTAATGTTATGGCTCAGAAGCAGGATCAGTGCAAGAGTTCTAAGTGTAAGACATCACAGCTGTGTCAGTTTTGCCAAAGGAGTTCAAGCACGCTTCTGGCCTCCGCAAGCATGAACGTGTTCATACTGGAGATCGGCCATTCAAGTGTAATGTATGCGGGAAATGTTTCACTCAGTCATGGAGTCTATGTGTTCATAAACGTCCTCATACTGGAGATCGCCCTTTTTTCTTTTTTTTTTCTTTTTTTTTTTACTAAGGCCACAGCTTCCAATCATGACATGCAAAGAAGCGGTGCAGCAACGCAGGCATGAATCGTGGACGTGGTGACGGGGTCTGATGTGCTCCACTGACCTAGGGTCTCGGCTTCACTGCACAGCAATCGCGTCGAAAGAAAACGGGGGCTAACAATTATCGGGAGATGGGGGGGGGGAAGAAGAAGAGAAGAAAGAGAGAGAGAGAGAGTAAGTTACATTTATAAAGACAGGTAAGTCTAACAATGAGGAGAGAGAGAGAGAGAGAGAGAGAGAGAGAGAGAGAGTAAGTTACATTTATAAAGACAGGTTAGTCTAACAATGAGGAGAGAGAGAGAGAGGGAGAGAGAGAGAGAGAGAGGAGAGAGAGAGAGAGAGAGAGAGAGAGAGAGAGAGAGAGAGAGAGAGAGAGAGAGAGAGAGAGAGAGAGAGAGAGAGAGAGAGAGAGAGAGAGAGAGAGAGAGAGAGAGCGAGAGAGAGCGAGAGGAGAGAGAGAGAGAGAGAGAGAGAGAGCGAGAGAGAGAGAGAGAGAGAGAGAGGAGAGAGAGAGAGAGAGAGAGAGAGAGAGAGAGAGAGAGAGAGAGAGAGAGAGAGCGAGAGAGCGAGAGAGAGAGAGAGAGAGAGCTGGGAGATAGAAGAGCACCTTTCAAATGTGACGTTTGCGGGATGTGTTTCTCTCAGTCAGGCCATCTATGTGGTCATAAACGCATCCATACCGGAGAGAGACCGCACAAGTGTAAGACATGTGGCACATCGTTCACTCAATCGTGTAATTTACGCACACACGAACGTATTCATATTACATAAAGACTTTTTACGTGCAAGACATGTATAAGGTCATCCACAGAGAGTCATCCCAAATACATGACCATGAACGTATACATACAGGAGAACGTCCATATAGGTGCAGAGAGTGCCGAAAGTTCTTCAGAACATCATCAAGTCTTCGTAGATACAAGTTGTATCATAACATAAAATGAACAGACTAAACGTCGTTAGAAAGTGTTTTACTTTGTGTGAAAATGCCTTTCCTCTCTTTGTACGAATTGTACGAACAAGAGAGAGATAGTGTGTCTGTGTGTTTCTGTTAGAAAAATAATACACATTGGCAACACTTTAAAAAAATTCACTCTTCTTTTCTCACTCACACGTCAGTAGTGCACACATACTCTCACACACACACACACACACACACACACACACACACACACACACACACACACACACACACACACACACACACACACACACACACACACACACACACACACACACACACACACACACCTTTGGACCTTTGGAAAGCCCATCGCCGAAGGCGATGATAGCTATTAGGCGAGGCAGTAGTTCTTGTGTCGGGATAAATCATTCGGACGGCGAAAGTCGCGGCCGCAGACACAGACGAACACTCTTGGTTGGGGCTGGCTTGGTGGCTTCCGACGGCTACGTTCGCGCCAGTCCCTCCGGTCCTGAGCAAGGTGGTACCATTGCGTCTCCGGGATACCGGTCGCACGCAGGTCTGCAGCTGCCACATCTCTCCAACGACGCTTGGGTCCATGGCGGGGCCGCGTGTTAGTGCCCTCCGCAAACAGGATCTGCTTTAGCAACCTGGTGTCGTCCATCCTTGCGAGGTGACCAAGCCATCGCAGGCGATTCGCACGAATGGCCTCCTCCAGCGAGGCTGGCATGCCGCTGCGCTTCGCCAAGTCTTCACTTGACAGGTGTTCCTGCCACTGCTGGTCTCGGGTAACACTCAGGATCGTGCGAACACACTGTCGATGGAACGTGTCCAACCTGCGCAGGAGGGGTGCCTTCAGCGTCCATGTCTCAGAACCATACAGCAGCACTGTAAGGACCACGGCCTGGTAGACCTGACGTCGGATTCCAAGCGACAGACCCGAGTTCCGGAAAATTGGTTGGAGGAGGTTACCAAACGCCCTTGATGCCTTGGCGAGACGAGTTGTGACTTCGGCATCCAGCTCTCCATCGTCGCTGATGGTACTGCCGAGGTAGGTAAAATCGCTGACCACGCCGATCACGTCACCAGCACTCCCAGGCACCACAATATCAGCACGGATGACACTCGGACCGACCGCCAAGAACTTCGTCTTCTGCACACTAACAGTCAGGCCCCAGCCTAACGCACACTGCGTAAATTCCTTCACCATCGTCTCCATGTGCTCGTACGAAGTGGTATACAGGGCAGCATCATCTGCAAATAGCGACTCCGACACGGATAAGTCTGTGAGTCTGTGCTTGGCAGTACGGTCGCCAACCAACTTGCGGCCGATACGATGTTTCATCGGGAAACTAGGCACTGTGGATGTTGAGCGCCAGTGTGCAAGGACGGCAGAGAAGTAGAGGTTGAACAACATCGGAGCCAGGGTGCAACCCTGGCGTAGACCATTCTCCACCCCAAAGCTGTCAGACTGACCACTACCCACGCGAACAGACGCCATCATACCCTCGTGAAGAGACCGGATCACCTGAAGCATGCGCGGAGGCACACCGAGTTTCTGCAGGACCAGCCAAAGCGCTGTTCGGGGGACCGAGTCGTACGCCTTGCGTAGATCCACAAACAAGACGTACAGATCAGATTGATGTTCAATGGCTTTCTCGAGTACTTGGCGGGCAGCAAAGATCATGTCGATGCAGCCCCTACCCTTCCGAAAACCGCACTGAGACTCTGGTAGCCAGTCTTCAGCGAGTGGCTCAAGCCGGTCCTGGAGCATGCGAGCAAACAGTTTGCCCACAACATCGAGCAAGCTGATGCCACGCCAGTTATCGCAGCTATGCCGGTTACCCTTCTTGGGAATGGGGACTATCTCTGCATCACGCCAGTCAGCAGGGACCGATCCAGTTTCCCAAACCCTAACGATGAACTCATGGAGGCGACCCAACAACAGTTCACCACCACAACGTATCAGCTCTGGCAGAATGCCTGATTGACCACTGGCTGTGCCATTCTTCATACGGCGAAGTGCACGTTGGAGCTCCTCGATGCTAGGGACGTCGTCCAGATGTTCACGAAAATCCAATGCAGGCATGCTGTCAACAGTGTGTTGATCAAATTGGCTCTGCGTATTTAACACCATCTCAAAGTGCCGTCCGAAACGAGCACGAACAGCATCCGCATCCTGGATCAAGTTGCCGTTCTCATCCAGCACAGCAGATGTATGCTTTGAAGTTCTGCCCTTCTCAATTTCCTGCAGCTTCCGGATGCACTTCCAGCGAGTGCGCCCATCTTTCTTAGCCTCCTCAGCATCACGCACTACCTCTGATATCCAGTTCTCCTTCGCCATCCGCACAGCCTTTGCCACTGCATGTTGTGCCTGTCGAAAGGCTTTCCAAGTATCAACTGTATCGTTTGACAGCAACGCTTGATGGCAGGTATTCTTGGCATCAATGAGCGGCTCAAGAGTCGAGCTGCTCTCCAAGAACCAGTCTGGTTGAACACGTTTACCAAAACCAATGATGTCAGAGGCAGCAGACGTAACAGCGTCACGGATGCCAGACCACTCTAGATCTATAGACTCCACCGACTCTCTGGGCACTGCAGAATCCCTGGCCAGACGCTCCTGAACACTATCCTGGAAAGCTGTACAAACATCAGTGTTCCGCAGACTCCTCACGTCAAAACGCTTCCGGTTGCCGCTGCCACTTGTACGCCCATTGCGGGGTGGAGCACCACGACTCAGAGCCAAACGTGCACGGACCATGTAGTGATCAGACCAAAATGACGCGCCACGCATGACAGAGACATCCTGACAGTATACGTGCTGATCCTGTCGCATAATGACATAATCAATCAGGTGTGGTTGACGTGTGGCAGGATGAGTCCAGGTTCCACGCTTGCGGAGCTTCTTCCCAAACCAGGTATTCAAAACGCATAGTGAGTTCCTCGAGCAGAACAACAATAAATCCTCACCAGCCTGATTACATTGACCAAGACCAAAGTCACCAATGATCTGATCCCAGGGGGGCCTATCGTCATACCTGTCCCGAAAATCACCAGTTCCGCGTGACCCTACTCTGGCGTTGAAATCGCCCAGGAGTACAAAGATGTCGTTACGGTTGACTTTGTCAACGATCGCCTGTAGGTGTCTATAAAATGTCTCCTTCACGCTGAATGTCGCTTTGTTGGTGGGCGCATAGATGTTGATAACAGACAAGTACTGATCACGATCTCCGCGGGGTAGTTTGTCCCCCTTCGCGTGAAGTAGGATACGAGCCGTGACGATGCGCGAGCTTACGGGGTCCCACTGTTCTGCGCCACGCCGCCACGCCGCCGACATCTCTGGATTCATCCAAATTCCAACACCCTCGTTCCGTCGGGCTGGTTCTCCCCCTGTTGGGATTGGGCGACCAGAATGAACAATGAATGAACGAAGGTACAATTGCCGATGGGCCACACATCACTGCCGAACCACTTCGTCTCTTGAATTCCCGCAACTCCGACACGGAATTTTACGAGTTCCGCCGACAAAAAGTCCAGACCTCTGTCCACTCGCGACACTGACTTGTTTTTCCTACATATCCTGGCATCACCTGTGTCCTCTACAAGGGACTGGACATTCCAGCTCGCCATAAAGAGAGTCTCTCGCTCCTTCCTCGACTTCCTCATCGTCCTCATCCTCGTCCACAACTATTCGAAAATTTAAGAAACACTGCCTCGTCTCACTTGTGCTTGTGTACCTACTCCCAGCAGAGCGCAAATCCACTGGGACATGCTGCAGCAACCATGGCCTGGTCTACACCACACAGCCATGGCTGCAAACGCAGCTATCCTTCCATTTCGGTCAGAGCCCAGAAAAGTGCAACCGACCTCTTCAACGACAACTCACACACACACACACCTTGGACCTTGGACCTTGGACGCCCATCGCGTAGCGATGATGGCTCAGACGCGGCAGTGGGGGGCGTGCCTCTTCAGGTCCCCAATGCGGCCAAAGGGACGGCCACATGCGCAACGGAACTCTTTCGGTCCGGGTGGAGGAGGCTGCTGACGACACAACCGCTTCCAGGTTGGGCGATCCTGGGCTTGATGGAACCATTCTCCCTCTCCGATCTGTGCCGCAGCTAGATCAGTGACAACAACGTCACGCCATCGCTTCTTCGGACCGTGGCGGGGGCGAGTGGCATATAACTCGCCAAATACCATCTGCTGCGGAGTGCGGTGTTCCTCCATACGGGCAATGTGCCCCAGCCAGCGCAGACGATGCTGTCGGAGCAAATCGGAGATGTCAAGAGACATGCCAAATCGCCTGCCCAATTCTGCCGATGTGAGCCTGTCCTCCCACTGCTGGATCCGCGATACACCAAGGATAGACCGAATACAGGAGCGATGGAAGACGGTCAGCCGATGGACGTGGGTAGCCTTCACAGCCCATGTCTCTGCACCGTAGAACAGAGTGCTCAGGACAAAAGCGCGATATACCATGCACTTAATGCCGATGGATAAACCCCGGCACCGGAAAATCGGGGTCAGGAGGCAACCAAACACACGAGATGCCTTGGCCAAGCGGGAGGTGATCTCCACGTCCAGTGACCCATCGCAACTCACCACACTACCGAGGTAAGTAAAGCCGGAGACCATCTCCACAACCCCACCATCATCGAGGACGACATCAGGTTGTAGGTCCCCCGGGCCGACTGCTATGGCCTTTGTCTTGGCGATGCTGACAGTGAGACCCCACTGAGAGGCACAGGCGATGAACTCGTTTGCCAGGGTCTCCAGATGTTGTCTTGATGTGGTGTATACAGCGGCATCATCAGCGAACTGGGACTCGGTAACTTGGTACGTGTTCAGTCGCGCCTTGGTTGTTCGATCCCCAACAAGCTTCCGGCCAGGGCGTGAGCGCAGGGACACGCCGGGAACAGAAGAGCGGGAACGCCAAGACGACATTACGGCAGCAAAATACAGATTGAATAGGGTGGGGGCAAGAGTACAGCCTTGGCGAAGACCATTGTTAACATATATGTCCTCCGTCAAGCGACCAGATATACGAACCCGAGCCCTCATGCCGACATGTAGGGACCGAATCAAGCTGAGAAGGGTAGGTGGAATACCGAGCTTCCCGAGGACAAGCCACAACGCCTCACGAGGTATGCTGTCATAAGCCTTCTTCAGGTCGACAAATATGACATACAGTGGCGTATCATGTTCGATGGCCTTCTCGATTAGCTGGCGCGCCACAAACACCATGTCGACGCACCCACGTCCCTTCCTAAAACCGCACTGTGACTCAGGCAGCACATCCTCGGACAGTTCCTGAAGGCGATCCTGGATAACCCGTGCAAACAGCTTACCGACTACATCCAACAGGCTGATGCCTCGCCAATTGTCACATGACCGTAGGTCGCCTTTCTTCGGTATGGGTACAATCTCAGCGTCGCGCCACTCAGAAACAACGGAGCCACCTGCCCAAATCTGGGAAATCAGAGAATGAATACGCCGGTGGAGAGCAAGACCGCCACCCAGCACCAATTCCGGCACAATACCTGACGAGCCACCAGCCGTGCCCCTACTCATCCTCCGCATTGCAGCCATCACCTCCTCAAATGTCGGGGCCATGTCAAGTTCATGACGCGGCTCAGCAGTAGGCATGTTATCAATGACATGCATACTAAACTGACTAGCAATGTTGAGCACTCTGTCGAAGTGTGCATGCCAACGCGTAACAAGACTTTCCGGGCTGTCAGTAAGGTGTCCGTCTCCATCATAAACCGCCGAGGGTGTGACCGTACGCCTGCCATCATCCACTCGCTGCAATTTTCGGATGCATTTCCACCTCACACAGCCATCCCTTTGAGCACGCTCAGCATCACCGACCACCTCACGGATCCATTGTTCCTTTGCACACACACACACACACACACACACACACACACACACACACACACACACACACACACACACACACACACACACACACACACACACACACACCTACACACACCTACACACCTACACACACTCTCTCTCTCACATACACACACAAACACACACACACACTCCCACACACTCATCACAGAATAACAACTGCGGGGGGACAGTCACAGCAAGAAAACCAGCTTGCAAAGCAAGAAAACAAAAGATGAGGGACTGCGGCGTACCAGTACGCCCAAAACTGTCGGACCTCGGTCCCAGACCTGTTCGTTCGAAAAGAACAACATTTCTTGTTTATTTCGTAAAACTCAGCCAACAAGAAATGAAAACTTCTGCTATTCACACAAGTCTGTGAGCGTGGCGGCACACGAGTTAGGCTATGATAATCAAGAATCGCTAGCTGATGTGGATCGTTTTGTTAAGTATTTCTGTTCCATTCCATTGTCTCGTTCTCATATATTATGTCAGAAAATTACAGTGCTTATCTAGGATAACCTTTGATCTTAGAACGTTTTACTTGATCTAGATCGTAGATATGTGCGATAGCTTTGTTGACTTTTAGGAGAGCATGTCTGAGGATGTCTCAGGAGACCAGACAATATGTGCAAATGAATCTCTCTTATTTCGCTTGAGTTATGAAAGCACGTTTCCGTAGGGTGTAGATCGACTGTGCAAAGCCGCCTTGGAAAGGTGTCCGAAGGGAACTTAGAAATTGTCATACCCCTCAAAAATGGTCAAAACATCACATGAGTGATGGGTCTGCAAACCAGACATGCCGCCGTGTATAAGACCAACGTAGGAATGTAGCTCCATCAAGCCATCATTACCTCACCTTAGAGGAGTTCCTGGGGAAGCACCGACACAACAACGTGTAGTGTTGACACTGACCAAGAAGAGTAGGAGTGATCATTTATCACTTAAAACGACAAGAATCTCCTTCTCAACCAACATCCTTTTGTGCAACAATTGATGCCAACAACCATTGCAGTTTGAGATGGCGACAGCAAGTTGCCATGTATTTGTTCTTGAGAGCATACGTACAATTGTCACGCATTGCGGGCTGCCAGAATTATGGAAGACCCATCGTTATAAACTAATATGGCTTTTGACGCCCTAGGACACGATATTAAAGTGGCCAGAGCGAACAATTCTGCATCGGAAGTTTTTCTTCGATGCGTGAAGTGAATGTTGAGATCACTTCCACGACTGAGTGAGGTGGTTTCGAGTAATATCGACTCTGTTATGCAATTTCCTTTCCAGAGCTATTGCAGTTCAGTGAGAAATGGAAGGCTTCGAGGAATTCAAGTCTGAGTGCAGTGTGGATTGTAATAAAGTACCACCAATGCCGCCATTGATGAAGTCAAGGAGGAATATGCTCGACCAAATAGCAAGAGAGCATGGTTCATCATCTTTTCCACCATCTTCTTGGTCAATAATTGGCGAATCGAACACAGAGAAAGGGTCGGGTATGGGATCCGCTCCACTGGAAAACAGAGAAGACACGAGTAATATACCCCCTGAGTATACCAGTAGCATAATTCCTGTTTCTCCTCCGCCATTGATAACATGGACGAGGAACACAATTCTTTCAGAAAGGGTTTAAATTTGTCAACCTGCTTTCAAAAGTACATTCTGAACCGCCACCAAAAGCGAAGCAGATGAAGCAACGTGTAGTGTATCGCCAGAAGTGGAAGACGTCGATAACCGGACTTCTGCGTTCAGTCCTTGCGAATAACGTGCATCGCCTGTGGAACAATCTCCTCAGTTTGAGATGGACGACTTAACGCCATCCAAAGCGTCAAATACCGGAGTTTCTGTTGAAAGAATGCGAGAAACATTGGAGCAAACTGATGCGTGTGACATGCCAGTTGAACGTGCGGCCGGACACAATTCTGACTCTTCTAAGGTTGTGGCTCAGAACCAGCATCCAGACAAACGTTCTTAGTGTAAGACATCACAAAGGTGTCAGGTTTGCCAAAAAGAGTTCAAGCACGTCTCTCACTTCCGCGAGCATGAACGTGTTCATACTGGAGATCGACCATTCAAGTGTGATGTATGCGGAAAGTCTTTCACTCAGTCAGGCAGTCTACGTGTTCATAAACGTACTCATAGTGGAGAAAGACGCGTTATGCGGAAGACATGTGTAAGGTCATTCACACAGTCATCCTAACTACATGACCATGAACGTATACATACAGGAGAACGTCCATACAGGTGCTAAGAGTGCTCAAAAGTTCTTCAGAACATCGGCATGTCTTCGTAGACACGAGCGTATTAATAAAAGAAAATGAAAAGCCTAATTTATCGTTTGAAAGTTCTTTAGTATGTGTTACAATGCATTAAATTTTCGTCTCTTCCTGCTCATGTATTCTACGATGACGAGAGATGGAGATAGATAGATAGAGAGAGAGTGTGTGTGTGTGTATGTGTGTGTGGAAATCGCTGTGCATACCACTGCACCATATGGGACACATATACATAGGTTGCGGGTTCGATTCCCGAAGACTATGGTCACACACGCCTTTCTTCTCTTTCTACCAACAGCCAGTGCATGCCGGCGTATATGGTGTGATGTGTGTGCGGGAAAAAAAAGGAAGACCAAAAAAGATCAAAATAAATTGGGATTCACCGGCCAGAAAAAGTCACTTCAAATAGCTGTGTGGTTTAGACCAGGCTGAATAGTGACGGTCAATTCTTCAGCATTGCAAACTGTTGAATTGTGCAATCCCAGCACAAGTTGATATGGCTTCTGCCGTTGCATTGTTATCAAGGGTGTGTGTGTGTGTGTGTGTGTGTTTGTGTGTGTGTGTGCCTGTTTGTGTGTTTGTGTGTGTGTGTGTCTGTGTGTGCGTGTTGTCTGCCAGAAAGCTTGAATACATACGCAGCAGTTTGAAGCAAAGTCCAGTTCTTTATGCTATTCACATCAGTCTAATCGTAACAACACACACGCAATATACAATGATAGTCCAGAATCACAAGCTGATGTGAAATATGTTGTTCCGTATATCTGTTCTATTCCGTGGTCTCGTTCTCATGTATTATGTCAGAAGTTGAATTAATAATAATTTTCAAGTACAACCTTTGATCTGAGAACATTTGTTCTTTAAGATCGTAGATACAATGTATGTGTGAAGGCTGTGTTGCCTTTTAAAGATAGTGTGTCTGAGAAAACTAGACAAAGTGTGCAAGCCGATCTCTCCGGTTTCGCTTTAAAAAATATGGAAGCACATTTCATGGTGTAGATCGACTGTGCAAAGCCTCCTTGAAAAGGTGTCTGAAGGGAAATTTGAAATTGGCATGCCCTCAAAAATGGTTAAAATATCATATGATTTATGGGTCTGTAAACGAGACATGCCACAGCGTATAAGACCAAGCTACGAATAAAGCTCCATCAAGCCCAAATTGCCTGACCTTAGACGAGTTCCTGGGGCAGAACCGCTTTACCACGCGAGCCTCCAAGAAGATGAGGGCCATCACCTACTGACGAAACAAAATTTAATGATCGTCTTGAAAATAGCCGAATTACAAGGGCGGACAAAATAGAGAGTTACGTCCTCATTTACCAAAAACCATTCATTGGCAGATAGTAGAACACCTTTTCTACCACTGAGGACATGTCCCCCATCCTCCTTTTTGCGTTTTCTTGAAAATAATTTTGATTTTTTCCACTCCACCATCCTGAAATACAATGTCCATCCAAACTCAAAACTGTGCAGGAAAGCTCATCCCACCGCGATGTCTGGTCAGTAATAGACCTTTTGCATTCTGTAAACGTAAACGTATTTGGTGAGTGATACATCCTTTACTTGTGTCAGAATGGCAGTTCAGTGCTGAACAACAACATGTAGTGTTGACACTGACAAAGAACAGTAGGAGTGAACATTTATCACTTAAAATGACAAGATACTCCCCAGGCAATCGTTTTGTGCGACAATTGATGCAAAAGTCCATGAGCGCTTGAGATGGTGACAGCCAGTTGCCATGAGCTTGAAGTTGAAAAAGAAACGTATAACTGTCACGCATTGCGAGCTGCAAACCTAACTAGGGCAAGCCCATTAATTTATTGTTATCAACTTCTATTGCTTTTCACACTAGAACACGATATTATAGTTTACGGAGCGAACCATTCGGTACCCGAAATTTTAAATTCACTGCGTGAAGTGGCTACGAGTAATATTGGCTCGGTATACAATTTCCCTTCCAGAGTCGTTGCAGTTCAGTGAGAAATAGAAGACTTTGAGGAGTCGACGTCTGCCAGCAGTGTGGCATCTAATGAACTACCACCAATGCCGCCATTGATGAAGTTGAAGAGGAATAAGCTCAACCAAACTTCTAGAGAGCATGGTCCATCGTCCGTTCCACCATCTCCTGCGTCAAACGTTTTAGAAGAAACCATGGAGAAGCCGTCGTGTATGAGATCCGCTTTACTGGAAAACAGAGAAGACACACGTAGTATTCCCGTTTTATACCAATAGCATAATTTCTGTCTCTCCTCCGCCATTGATAAAATGGACGAGGAACACAATTATTTCAGCCAGTATTTCTAATCGTCAACAAGCTTTCAAAAAACATTCCCAACCGCCGGAAAAAAACGAAAAGAATGAAGCAACGACTAGTATGCCGCCCGGATTGGAAGACGTTGAGAACCGGATTTCTGCATTCAGCGCGTATGGTAAACGTGTATCGACTGTGAAGCCATCTCCTCAGATTGAAAAAGACTCCTTAACTCTAGCCACAACGTCAATTACCGGAGTTTCTGTTGGAAGGATGCGTGAAATATGGGAGCAACCTGATGCGCTTGCCATGCCGGTTGAACGCAGGCGTCATATCGAACAAATCTCTGTCTCTTCTAAGATTATGGCTCAGAATCAGGATCTGCGCAAGCGTTCTAAGTGTAAGACATCACAGAGGGGTCAGTTTTGCCAAAAAGAGTTCAAGTACATTTCTCGCGTCCAGCAGCATGAACGTGTTCATACTGGAGATTGACCATTCAAGTGTGATGAATGCGGGATGTCGTTCTCTCAGTCAGACACTCTATGTGCTCATAAACGTACTCATACCGGAGAGAGACCGCACAAGTGTAAAACATGTGGCTCATCGTTCACACAATCGTCCCATTTACGCGCACATTAACATATCCATTCTGGAGAAAGGCGTTTACGTGCAAGACCTGTATGAGGTCATCGACACAGTAATCTCAGCCACAAAACCATGAACATGTACAGACAGGAGAACGTCCATATACGTGCAGAGCGTGCCGAAAATACTTCAGAACATCATCAAGTCTTGGTAGACACTAGTGTAGTCATATCATAAAATGAACAGCTTAAACTTCGTTAGAAAGTGTTTTACTATCTGTGAAAATGACTTTCTTCTCTTCGTGCTCATGAATTGTACAAATATAATACAGAGAGAGAGAGAGAGAGAGTGTGTGTGTGTGTGTGTGTGTGTGTGTGTCTGTCTGTCTGTCTGTTAGAAAGATAAAAATTATATAGATTCGCACCACATTAAACAAAATTAAATCATCAATCTAGACTATGATAGTCCAGAATCACAAGCTGATGTGGATTATGTAGTTCTGCATTTCTGGTCTATTCCTTGGTCTTGTTCTCATGCATTAAGTCAGAAGTTAATAGTATTGTTCTGGTATAGCCTTTGAACTCAGAAGGTTTTACTTTATATAGAAAGAAGATATGAGCGAAGGCTTTGTTAACTGAGCATGTCTGAGAAGACTACAACTTGTAGACAATATGTGCAAGTGGATCTCTCCGATTTCGCTCAAAATTTGCAGGCACGTTTCCTTGGTGTGTAGATCGACTGTGCAAAGCCCTCGAAAAGTAGTTTGAAAGGGAACTTTGAAATTAGCATACCCTCACAAACGGTCAAAACATCACATGATTAATGGGTCTGCAAACGAGACTTGCCACAGTGGGTGTGTACGAATATAACTCCTTCAAGCCGTAATTGCCTGACCACAGAAGAGTTCCTGGGGCAGCACCGGTTAGCCACGCCAGCATCCCAGAGAGATAAGGGCGATCATCCCCTGACGGAACAAATGATCGTCTTGAAAATATTCATATTTCAAGGGGAGACAAAATAGACAGCCACGCCCTCCTTTAGTAAGAACTATTCATTGGCATATAGTGGAACACCTCTTTTAGCACTGACGACCCCATCCTCCTTTTTGCGTGTTCCTTAAAATTGTTTTTGAATTTTTCCACTCCACCATGCCGAAATACAATGTACATCCAAACTCATAACTGTGCAGGAAAGCTAACTCCTCCGCGACTTCTAGTCAGCAATAAACCCTTTGCATTCTGAAAAGTCAATATTTGGTGAGTAATAGATGCTTTACTTGTGTCAGAATGGCAGGTCAGTGCCGAAGAACAACGTGTAGTGTTGACACTGACAAAGAACAGAAGCAGTGATCCTTTATCACTTCCAACGAAAAGATTCTTCTTTGGCAACTAACACCTTTTGTGCGGCAATTAATGCAAACGTCAATGGCACCTTGAGATGATGACATCAAGTTGCCATGTACATACTTGAAGTGGAGATTGTACGTAAAATTGTCACGCCTTGCGGGCTGCCAGAATTATGGCAAATCCGCCATCAACTAATAATGGTTTTTCACACTAGAGCACGATATATTGGCTCGGTTATGAAATTCCCTTCCAGAGTTGTTGCGGTTCTGTCTGTGAAAAATGGAAGACTTTGAGGAGTCTAATTCTGGCTGCAGTGTGGATTCTAATGAATTACCACCAACGCCGCCATTGATGAAGTCAAAGAGGAATATGCTCGATCAAAGGCCTAGACAGCATGGCCAATCGTCTGTTCCACCATTTTCTGAGTCAAAAATTGGCGAAGCAAACATGGCGAAAGCGTCGTGTATGAGATCCGCTTCACTGGAAAACGGAGAAGACACGAGTAGCATACCCCTGAATATACCAGTAGCATGTTTCCTGTTTCTCCTCCGCCATTGCTAAAACGGGCGAGGAACACAATTCTTTCGGCCTGTAATTCTAATCGTCAACCAGCTTTCAAAACGACACATGGAACCGAACGCAAAAGCGAAAGGGATGAAGCTACGTCTAGTGCACCAACAGCAATGGAAGACGTCGAGAACTGGACTTCTGCGTTCAGCGCCTATAATACACGCGAATCGCCAGTGAAACCATCTCGCCAGATTAAAGTGGACGTCTTAACTCCAGCCACAGCGTCAAATGCTGGAGTTTCTGCTGGAAGGATACGTCAAGCATCGGCACAACCTGATTCGTGTGACATGCCAGTTGAACACAGACGTCCTATCCAAAGATTATCTGACTCTTCTAAGGTTAGGGCTCAGAATCAGGATCCGTCCAAGCGTTCTAAGTGTAAGGCATCACGAAGGTGTCAGTTTTGCAAGAAGGAGTTTAGGAACGTTTCTCATCTCCGCGAGCATGAACGTATTCACACTGGAGATCGACCATTCAAGTGTGATGTATGCGGCATGTCTTTCTCTCGGTCAAGCACTCTATGTGTTCATAAACGCACTCATACAGGAGAGATTCATTGCATTCCCAACTCATCACAACCACGCGCTCTTCAGCCGAACCATACAGACACCAGCAAGGACACTTCCGTTGAGAGATAATAATTATTGCTCCACGCCTCTAGACAGCTGTTTCGCTCCCTGTCGGAGCTCATCAGTAGAGGATGATAATGATGATAATGGAGGAATGATCATTCTTATACACAAGAAATGGCGCAAGTGCGCGCTTTCCACATATATCAATGGCATATGCAAGCTGCTAAAATGGTAAAGTGTGAGAACAGCGATAAATAATCATAGTACGCGCTCATTGGTGGAGAAACACACCACACAGGCGACGAAAATCTTACGCGGAATACTGATGCCAAAGGAAAGTACATGTATGTTGTTTATTATTATGATGTTGCAATGTCCATGTATGCAGGCCAGGCGAGACTCACCGCCGAGATCCCCCAACGCGACAGGCTCGGTTGCCGTTCAGGATTCACACCGACCTGTCCGCCCGTCAACAGGATCGACAGCGGGAGGCCCCACTGATGCCGATGTCGATGCACACCAGGAAACTTGTAGTCGTGAGTGTGATACTAACACGTCCATCGGCAACCACTGACAAACGAGAGGCCAGCTGGGGCATTCACTCCAGTCAGGGATGCTTGGTCGACGCTTCGTATCAGCAGCTCAGCTCATTTTGATCAAACAAAGATGTTGCAGATGTGTCTTGCTTTTCTCCTTCCTTCTTCACCGACTCGTCTTGTCATCTCTCCTTCTTTCTTCACCGACTCTTCGTGTCCACTCTGCTCTGCCACTAACGGCGCATTAAAACTTCATACAGGAGAGAGACCGCACAAATGTAAGACATGTGGCATATCGTTCACGGATTCGTCAAATTTACGCCAACATGAACGTATCCATTCTGGAGAAAGACCTTTTAAGTGCAAGGCATGTGTAAGGTCGTTCACGCGGTCAAGCAATCTACGTGACCATGAACGTATTCATACAGGAGAACGTCCGTATAGGTGCGAAGAGTGCGCAACGGTTTTCCAGTGTGCATCAAGTCTTCGTAGACACGAGCGTGCTATTCATACAATAAAATGAAAAGCCAAAATGTCGTTTGAAAGTGTTTTACTATGTGTAAAATGCATTTAGCCTTTTCGTGCTTTCAACTTCTAGGAACAAGAGCGAGAGAGTGAGAGAGAGAGAGAGAGAGTCAGAGAGAGAGAGAGAGAGAGAGAGAGAGAGAGAGAGAGAGAGAGAGAGAGAGAGAGAGAGAGAGAGAGAGAGAGAGAGAGAGAGAGAGAGAGAGAGAGAGAGAGAGAGAGAGAGAGAGAGAGAGAGAGAGAGAGAGAGAGAGAGAGAGAGAGAGAGAGAGAGAGAGAGAGAGAGAGAGAGAGAGAGAGAGAGAGAGAGAGAGAGAGAGAGAGAGAGAGAGAGAGAGAGAGAGAGAGAGAGAGAGAGAGAGAGAGAGAGAGAGAGAGAGAGAGAGAGAGAGAGAGAGAGAGAGAGAGAGGGAGAGAGTGAGTGAGAGAGTGCATAAAAGTGAGGGAGAGAGTGTTTGTGTTTGAGAGTGTTTGTGTGTTTGAGAGTGTTTGTGTGTGTTTGAAAGTGTTTGTGTGCGTGTGTGAGAGAGAGAGAGAGAGACAGAGACTGTGTGTGTGTATGTCAGAAAGTTAGAATACATTCGCAGCAGCTTGAAAAAGTCCAAAAAGCCTTTGATGCTATTCACACAAGTCTGATCGTAGCCACACATGCGATAGACTTTGGTAGTCCAAAATCGTATTCTGAGGTGGATTATTTTGTTTTGTATTTGTGTTGTAATAAAGGATCTCCTTCTCATGTATGATATGTGAAATTAATAAATCTGCCAAGCCTAGGGTCACCAAGACTGGTATCCTTACCCAACCGATCCTGTGTTGATAATTGTTTTTAGTTCTCACGAAACCTCTGCTGAAACCTGCAGAAGAAGGGCACCATTGAGAACTTTTAAATCCTTTCCATAACGGACAGCCTAGACAGACTTTTTCTAATGATTGAGGCAGACAATACTGAAGGCAATAGCCTAACTATTACATGTAGTATCTCAAGAGTAGGTAATGACCGTCAGCTATCCTCGTCATTAAAAGTAAAAAGTAAAAAATAAAAAAGTAACACCCGATAAACCCTAGCGGCAGATGCAGCGCTTAACGGTAGGGGTGAGTGGATACGTCTCACAACCACTGGCACAAGTGCCGAAAATGACCCCATTAGCTGCCTCGCTCTATTGCATGTGAAGAATGTGTTGAGATCCTTTCAACCATGGATAGTCTATAAAGTCATTCACAAATGATGGAGGTAGAACATTGCGAAGGGAAGAGCATGTCACTATAAGCTATATATGGTAACGATCGTCAGATTATTCTGGCACTCTTGCAGGTGAATAATGTGCTGTAAATTGCAACACATATCAATGTTTCTACTGGTGCAGTACATATACATGTAATCACTTCTTACCCTTCACCCGCGTGTTGACAAGTTGACTTGGACGAGAGAGAGAGAGTGGCACGCCCAGAACAATAATAAAGTAAGGAATTTGAAGAAAAGAAAAGGACATATGGATACGAGTTAAGATTAACTCTCCATCACTGTAACTGGATACTATATACAGTCAGAAAGTGCAATAACCAAGCACAAAACTGACAAGAGTACTGAGACATTCGACGTCCTGACACCTAGCTTCAACACATCTCCGTAGCGCTAACCGACAGCCTTCCAACTTGGAAGGTTCAAGGTTATGAAAAGACCAAAGAGGGGAAGGCAAGCGCAACGAAAACGAGCAAAAGCTACAGTCCCAACGGAACAAAAAATGTCGATTGTTACTGGACGATGACGGGACCAGTACGATATTTGCTTTGCTGCTTCGAATTGTAGTTAGACCGCTTTGTCAAATATCGTACTGGTCTCGTCATCGTCCAGTAACAATCGACATTTTTTGTTCCGTTGGGACTGTAGCTTTTGCTCGTTTTCGTTGCGCTTGCCTTCCCCTCTTTGGTCTTTTCATAACCTTGAACCTTCCAAGTTGGAAGGCTGTCGGTTAGCGCTACGGAGATGTGTTGAAGCTAGGTGTCAGGACGTCGAATGTCTCAGTACTCTTGTCAGTTTTGTGCTTGGTTATTGCACTTTCTGACTGTATATAGTATCCAGTTACAGTGATGGAGAGTTACTCTTAACTCGTATCCATATGTCCTTTTCTTTTCTACATTTATTTATGGCTCAACATCCGAGTAAGGAATTTGAAGTAGATTTTAAAAGGAAAACAATACAAAAACGAAACAGTAATCCCCAACAACGGAAACAGCTACACAATGAAAAATAGAAATGAAAATAATGCCTACAAGAAACACAAATCGCACACAACCACACCAAAATTTAACGCTTCATACCAGAAGTTCCTCAAAAGCGCCAACGGGACTTGAAAAGACACAGCAATAAAAAATAGAGTCAATGAGTCAAAGTGAGGCAAAAAAGAGTCAAAACATGTACATGATTCATTAATGCGGCAGGTGAGCTGCAGGTCTTTTCTCAGTTTGACGGTGACAGCATCACACACTGCGAAGGAAACACTGTATGAACACAGTATTTTCTTGCATGGTTTGCACGGGACTAAGCGCCGGCGGATTATGCTCGCGATATCATGGAATTATGCTTTCATGGATGCTCGCATTATGCTCGCAAATCTTCACATTATGCTTTGGAAAGGGAGATCATTATTCACTTTGTTGTTCTTATGGAGCCTCAAAGTTCGGAAAGGTGGGTGTTTTCGTACTTGCAAGTAGCGCATGGCCATACTCAGTACACACAAATAGAGTATCCTCGACCAAGGTGTCCATGCATGCCAGAGATCAACATAGAAAAGAGAAAACATTACATTACTTCTTATATTCATTAGTTGAAATATTTTGAAAAATATGTTTAATTGCCAAATTAGTTTGTAGAAGAAAAAAATGGACCAAGGGATTACAAGTCACGCTATAATGTCCACTCACACCAACAGTTACAAAACAATCAGCTCATAGTTTGAGTTACCTTTGAACATTGTCATGTTCAATTGTCTACGTACTCGTACCCGTCATAGTCGTCCAATATGTCAACCTCACCCTGCGAAGAATTTACCCATCTCTCCCGCAGCTCCAACTCTCCTTCCATCATGAGATTGAGTGAACATCAGCCACTAAAAGCCACATATATAACTAAGTGCTAACACTAACGAGTTAACGAGGAGAACTTTTTTTGTCGTTAAAATAGAAATCGTTATACAGAAATCGATACATATACTGTCCTATTGAGCGTTGAGAATGAGTGAGAATCGTTATCTTTATTATTATTATTATTATACGCATTTCCGCGGCAGCGTCAACCAAGCAGTTATGCTTGACCCACACGTTCGCTTATGCTGGACATTGAAACAGAGCAGATGCAGATATCTCCTAGAGAATGGGGCTCTACAAACCAATGATCGAAGTCAGTACTTCAGTAACATAGAGGAACACGGAGCGTCATAAAATTGGTGTCATTGGGGAAAACGTCATCATTATTGTCTCTTCATATAGCATCATGGTCAATGGGTGGCAGGACAATTATAATGTACGAGGTTGAGTTTCCAGATTGTTATTAAACGTAAGTTATGGTGGAAATGGTGGAGTGAACTGCAATTGCGCATTTTCACGCATTCAGTGGCACCTCAAAGGGTTAAAGATTCAAATAGTAATTATTATAGAATGTTACAAAAAATGTATTATCTACGCATGCATCTACGCAAGAGTCACCACCAGCCAATTAGGACATATGTCAAAGTATTGAACATTTTCGTTCCCTTCTTGTCAAAATACTACAGGGAATGATGGAAATAAGCTAAAAGACTACAACTACAAGGAAAAGAAGTTCAGAAATGTATTACTCCAATTATGGGTTGAAGTGACACGAAAAAAAGATGTGAAGAATGAAGAAAACATCATGCAAATCCAATAAGTGACAAAAACGTACTGACAAGAAAAAGAGAGAAATATCAAGAGATCAAGGGATCTATTTCGCAACTTCACGACGAACAGTGCCAAACAACTGCAAAGACAACACATTCTCCTTCTGAACACAAAGCTCAGGGTCCAACTTACGTATGTACAAAGCTTCCAACACGGCAAGATGTAACAAAGACCTACCACGCGACAAAACAGAGAATACATCATCGGAATACCACTCACGACAACTAGCACTGCCCGACAGGTGACACTTGATTGCCGAGGTACCGTTTCCCTGACCCGACGACTTGGCCGTTGTCACCTCCGATCCTGCCGCTTGCGAATCTCTCCCATTACGCCCTGCGTCCCTGCAAATCCGATTGCCTCGGTCGAGATCAGTGTGCTGCTCCACGTCCAGTCTGTCCTGCTTCCGTGGTCTACCTCGTTTCTTCACATTAACCGTTGTTGTCACTTCCAGTATTGGTTCTTTTGATTCGTCATCGATTCCTCTCCTCAATTGGCTTCTGGTGAGGAGACGAAACAAAATGGACGAGGAACACAATTCATTCCGGCAGCATTTCTAACCGTCAGCCAGCTTTCGAACAGATATTTCGAACAGCCGACAAAAGCGAAAGGCATGAAGCAACTTCTGGTACACCTTCTGAAATGGAAGATGAACTGGATTTTAGCGGTCAGCGGGTATGAGAAATGTGAATCGACTGTGAAATCATCTCCTCAGTTTGAAATGGACGCCTTAACTCCAGCCACAGCGTCAAATATTGGGATGTGTGCTGGAATGATACGTGGAATATAGAAGCAAGCTGATGCGTGTGACATGACGGTTGGAAGCAGGCGTCCTATCCGACGAAATTCTGACTCTTTTAAGGCTATGGCTCAGAATCAGGATTCACGAAAGGGTTTTAAGTATAAGACGTCGCAAAGGTGTCCGTTTTGCCCAGAAGAGTTCAAAAGAGTATCTCAGCTCCGCGAGCATGAACGTGTTCACACTGGAGATCGACCGTTCAAGTGTGATGTATGCTAGAAGTCTTTCACTCAGTCAGGCAGTCTCCGCGCTCATAAACGTACTCACACTGGAGATCGACCATTCAAGTGTCATGTATGCGGCATGTCTTTCTCTCGGTCAAGCACTCTGTGTGTTCATGAACGTACTCATACCGGAGAGAGACCGCACAAGTGTAAGACATGTGGCACATCGTTCACGGATGGGTCATATATACGCAGGCATGAACGTATCCATTCTGCATAAAGACTTTTTACATGCAAGACATGTGTAAGGTCATCGACACAGTCATCCTAACTCATTCTAAGTATAAGACCTCGCAAAGGTGTCGGTTTTGCCCAAAAGAGTTCAAAAAGGTATCTCATCTCCGCGAGCATGAACGTGATCACACTGGAGATCGACCATTCAAGTGTGATGTATGCGGGAAGTCTTTCACTCAGTCATGCAGTCTCTGCGCTCACAAACGTACTCATACTGGAGATCGACAATTCAAGTGTGATATTTGCGGGAAGTTCTTCACTCAGTCAGGCAATCTACGTGTGCATAAACGTGTTCAAACTGGAGAGAGACGGCACAAGTGTAAGACATGTGGCACATCGTTCACGCATTCGTCTAGTTTACGCAGACTTGAACGTATCCATTCTGCATACAGACCTTTTACGTGCAAGACATGTGTGAGGTCATCCAGACAGTCATCCTAACTACATGATCATGAACGTATACATACAGGAGAACGTCCATATACATTTAGGCTCAGAGAGTGCTCAAAGTTCTTCAGAACATCATCATGTTATCCTAGACACCAGTGTATTTATAACCTACAATGAATAGCCTAAAAGTCGTTACATAGTGTTTTACTATTGTGTGAAAATGTCTTTCTTCTCTTCGGGCCTATGACTTTTAAGAACAAGAGAGAAAGAGTGTATGCGTGTCTGTTCGAAAGATAGTGTACATTCACAGCATTTAAAAAAAGAAATCACTCTTTCATGCTATTCACACAAGTCTGGTCCTAGCCACACACGCGATAAACTATGATTGTACAGAATCGCAATCTGATGTGGATTATGTAGTTCTGTATTTCTGTTCTCTTCCATCGTCTCGTTCTCATGCATTATGTCAGAAGTTAATAATCATATTCTAGCATAACCATCGATCAGAGAAAGTTTAATTAATTCAGATCGTAGAGTTGTGCGAAGCAATTGTTGACTTTTAAGAGAACATGTCTTAGACGACCAGACAATGTGTGCAAGTGGATCTCTCTGATTTCCATCAAATTTGTCAGGTATGTTTTCTTGGGGAGGGGAGGGGAGGGGGGTAGATCGACTGTTCAAATCCCTTGGAAAGGTGTCCGAAGGGAACTTTGAAATAGACATACCCCTAAACATTGGTCAAAACATCAAAATGATTTATGGGTTACCAAACGAGACATACAACAGCGTTTACGACCAACGAAGGAATCAAGCTCCATCAAGCTAACATTTTCTCACCTTGGAAAGGTGCATGACTGGGTCGGCTTCGCTTAGCCACGCAAGCATCCCAAAAGACGAGGACCTTCTCACCCTGTGGCCACTAATAGTCGTTTTCAAAAGAGCCAAATTTAAAGGGCGGACAAAATAGAGAGCTACGTCCTCATTTAGCAAGACCTATTCATTGGCAGATAGTCTTTTTTACTTTATTCTCCTTTTTAGTCGATATCATGGACTTAGGCAAATTTTCCATGTGTGCTCTTCGATAAACAAACAACAAGACAACAACAAGATAGTAGAACACCTCTTCTAGCAGTGAGCACATGTACCCCATCATCCTTTTTGCGTTTTCTTAAAAAACACATTTTGAATTTTTCCACTCCACCATCTGAAATAAAGTGGACATCCAAATTCACACCTGCGCAGGAAAGCTCACCCCTCCGGTACGTCTAGTCGGCAATACTATTATAGACCTTTTGCATTCTGAAAAGTAATTTTTTGGTGAGTGCTAGATCCTTTACGTGTGTCAGAATGGCAGTTCAGTACTGAAGAACAACGTCTAGTGTTGACACTGACAACGAACAGTAGGAGTGATCATTTATCACTTAAAACGACAAGATTCTCCCATAGTAACTAACTTCTTTTTGTGCGACAATTAATGTAAACGTCCAAGACATCTTGAGATGGTGCCATCCAGTTGCCATGTACTTGATTTTGAGAGCATACTTATAATTGTCACGCATCGCGGACTGCCAGAATTATGGCAAACACATTTTTTAATGTCATCAACTAATATTGCTTTTCACACTAGCGCACGATATTAAAATGCACAGAGCAAACCATTCTGCATCAGTAATTTTCATTTCACTGCATGAGGTGGCTACGAGTAATATTGCCTCGGGTATGCAATTTCCCTTCCAGAGTTGTTGCAGTTCAGAGAGAAATGGAATACTTGGAGGATTCGATATCTGACTGCAGTGTGGATTCTAATGATCTACCACCAATGCCGCCATTGATGAAGTCGAAGAGGACTAAGCTCAACCGAACGTCCAGAGAGCATGGTCCATCGTCCATTCCACCATCTCCTGCGTCAAACCTTTTAGAAGAAAACATGGAGAAACCGTCGTGTATGAGATCCGCTTCACTGGAAAACAGAGAAGACACGAGCAGTATACCCCTTGAGTTTACCAGTAGCACAATTCCTGTGTCTCCTCCGCCATTGATAAAATGGACAATTCCTTCAGCCAGTATTTCTAATCGTCAGCCAGCTTTCGAACAGGCATTTCAAATTGCAGACAAAAGCCAAAGGGATGAAGCAACGTCTAGTGCACAGTCTGAAATGGAAGAGGTGGTGAACTGGACTTCAACGTTTAGCGGGCGTGAGAAACATGCATCGCCTGTGAAGCCACCTCTTCAGTTCGAAATAGATGGCTTAACTCCAGCCACAGCGTCAAATACTGGAGTTTTTGGTGGACGGACGCCTGACCTGTGGGAGCAAGCTGATGCGTTTGGCATGTCAGTTGAACGAAGGCATCCTATCGGACAACATTCTGAACCTTCTAAGGTTGTGGCTCAGAATCAGGATTCGTACAAGAGTTCTAAGTGTAAGACATTACAGAGGTGTCAGTTTTGCCAAAAAGAGTTCAAGTACGTTTCTCGCCTCCGCGAGCATGAACGTGTTCATACTGGAGATCGACCATTCAAGTGTGATGTATGCGAGAAGTCTTTCACTCAGTCAGGTAGTCTCTGTGCTCATAAACGTACTCATACTGGAGATCGACCATTTAAATGTGATTTATGCGGGATGTCTTTCTCTTATTCAGGCCATCTCTGTGCTCATAAACGTACTCATACTGGAGATCGACCATTCAAGTGTGATGTATGCGGGAAATCTTTCACTCAGTCAGGCAATCTATGTGATCATAAACATACTCATACTGGAGAGAGACCGCACAAGTGTAAGAAATGTGGAAAATCGTTCGCACATTCGTCTAATTTACGCAGGCATAAACGTATCCATTCTTAAATAAAGACCTTTTACGTGCAAGACATGTGTAAGGTCATCCACACAGTCATCCTAACTACACGACCATGAACATACATACAGGAAAACGTGCATATAGATGCAGAGAGTGCGCAAAGTTCCTCAGAACATCATCATGTTATCCTAGACACCAGTGTATTTATAAGTTATATTATAACCTACAATGAATAGCCTAAAAGTCGTTAGATAGTGTTTTGTATTGGTGAAACTGTCTTTCCCTTCGCGCTTATGAATTGTAAAAACAAGAGAGAAAGAGTGTGTGTGTCTGTTTGAAAGATAGTGTACATTTGCAGCATTTAAGAAATCACTCTTTGATGGTATTCACAAAAGTCTGGTCCTAGCCACACACGCGATAAACTATGATTGTAGATAATCGCAACCTGATGTGGATTATGTAATTCTGTATTTGTGTTCTGTTCCATGGTCTCGTTCTCATGTATTATGTCAGAAGTTAATAATCATATTCAAGCAAAGCCTTCGATCTGAGAAAGTTTAATTAATTCAGATCGTAGATTTCTGCGAAGCGTTTTTTGACTTTTAAGAGACGTCTTAGACGACTAGACAATGTGTGCAAGTGGATCTCTCTGATTTCCCTCAAATTTGGCAGTTACGTTTTCTTTGGGAGGCGGGGGGGGGGGGGTAGATCGACTGTTCAAATCCTTTGAAAAGGTGTCCGAAGGGAACCTTGAAATGGACATACCCCTTAACATTGGTCAAAACATCACATGATTTGTGGGTCTGCAAACGAGACATGCCACAGCGTTTAAGACCAAACTACGAATAAAACTCCATCAATCCAACATTTACTCACTTTAGAAAATGCATGACTGGGGCAGCTCCGCTTAGCCACGCAAGCATCGCAGAAGATGAGGGCCATCACACCCTGAGGCCACGAATAATCGTCTTCAAAAGAGCCAATTTAGAAGTGCGGACAAAATAGAGAGCTACGTCCTCATATAGCAAGAACTATTCATCAGCAGATATTCGTTAATACTTTATTCTCCTTTTTAGTCGATATCATGGATTTAGACAAATTTTGCCTGTATGGTCTTCGACTCTAAATAAACAAACAACAACAAAACAACAAGATAGCAGAACACATCTTTTAGCACTGAGGACATGTAGCCCATCCTCCTTTTCGCGTTTTCTTGAAAGAACAATTTGAATTTTTCCACTCCACCATCTGAAATACAATGTACATCCAAACTCACACCTGTGCAGGAAAGCTCATCCCTCCGCTACGTCTAGTCGGCAATAGACCTTTGGAATTCTGAAAAGTAAATTTTTGGTGAGAGCTAGATCTTTTACTTGTTTCAGAATGGCAGTTCAGCACTGAAGAACAACGTGTAGTGTTGACACTGACAAAGAACAGTAGGAGTGAACATTTACCACTTGAAACGACAAGATTCTCCACTATCAACTAACACTTTTTTGCGCGACAATTAATGCAAACGTTCATGACATCTTGAGATGGTGCCATCAAGTTGCCATGTACTTGATTTTGAGAGCATACGTACAATTGTCAGGCATTGCGGGCTGCCAGAATTATGGCAAACCCATGTTTGATAGTTTATCAACTAATATTGCTTTTCACACTAGAGCACAATATTAAAGTGCACAGAGCGAACCATTCTGCATCCGTTATTTCATTTTCACTGCGTGAGGTGGCTACGAGAAATAGTGCCTTGATTATACAATTTCCCTTCCAGAGTTGTTGCAGTTCAGGGAGAAATGGAATACTTGGAGGAGTCGATGTCCGACTGCAGTGTAGATTCTAATGATCTACCACCAATGCCGTCATTGATGAAGTCGAAGAGGACTAAGCTCAACCGAACTTCTAGAGAGTATGGTCCATCGTCCGTTCCACCATCTCCTGCGTCAAACCTTTTAGAAGATTACATGGAGAAACCGTCCTGTATGAGATCCGCTTCACTGGAAAACAGAGAAGACACGAGTAGTATACCCCCCTGAGTATACCAGTAGCACAATTCCTGTTCCTCCTCCGGCATTGAAAAAATGGACGAGGAACACAATTCCTTCAGCCTTTATTTCTAATCGTCAGCCAGCTTTCGAACATACATTTCAAACCGCCGACATAAGCGAAAAGGATGAAGCAACATCTAGTACACAGTCTGAAATGGAAGACGTGGTGAACTGGACTTCAGCGTTCAGCGGGTTTGAGAAACGTGCATCGCCTGTGAAGCCACCTCTTCAATTTGAAATGGATGTCTGAACTCCAGCCACAGCGTATTATACTGGAGTTCCTGCTGGAAGGACACCTGAAACATGGGAGCAACCTGATGCGTTTGGCATGCCAGTTGCACGAAGGCGTCCTATGGGACAACATTCTGGCTCTTCTAAGGTTATGGCTCAGAATCAGGATCCGTACAAACGTTCTAAGTGTAAGACATCACAGAGGTGTCAGTTTTGCCAAAAAGAGTTCAAATACGTTTCTCGCCTCCGCTACCATGAACGTGTTCACACTGGAGATCGACCATTCAAGTGTGATGTGTGCGGGAGGTCTTTCACTCTGTCAAGCAGTCTATGTGTTCATAAACGTACTCATACCGGAGAACGACCATTCAAGTGTGATGCATGCGAGAAGTCTTTCACTACGTCAAGCAATCTATGTGTTCATCAACGTACTCATACTGGAGAGATACCGCACAAGTGTAAAACATGTGCCACATCGTTCACGCAATTGTCCCATTTACGCAAACATGAACGTATTCATTCAGCATAAAGACCTTTTACGTGCAAGACATGTGTAAGGTCATCCACACAGTCATCCTAACTACATGACCATGAACGTATACATACAGGAGAACGTGAATATAGGTGCAGAGAGTGCGCAAAGTTCTTCAGAACATCATCATGTTATCCTAGACACCAGTGTTTTTATAACCTACAATGAATAGCCTAAAGTCGTAAGAAGGGTGCTTTCTATGTGCGAAAATGCCTATCTTCTCTTCGGGCTTATGAATTGTAAGATCAAGAAAGAAAGAGTGTGTGTGTCTGTTTTAACCCTTTAAGAGCCGCCCCATACTTGAATGCGTCGTAAACGACGCATTCAAATGCAAAACTTCAAAAGATCGTAACTCAGTCCAATCTCGCTCAAATCCAGTGATCGAAATATCCAGGGCGAAGAGAAATCTCTCACCTGTCGGGAGAAACAATCCGCGAAGCGCTGCGAGCAACGGTTCCTGAGATAAATCACTCGTAAGTTGAGCCGCGATCGCGGCAATTTCAAAAACGCGCAGTGCGACTTTAGTATTGAGAATTTTGAGACTTTTCGTCAAGCTGGCTTACTCGAATTTGCACGGGTTTCACTGTTGATATTGTCAAGAGTACACAGCGAAAAAATTGGAACTCCACGATCGAGTAAAATGAAATATCTGGAGCGGGACGCAATTGGACGCATTTGGGGCATTTTTCGTACTGTCGCTGCGATCTAGCGCTGGATAGACGGTGTGCTGGCTATCATGATCGACCTCATTCTCTTCCTCTCGCGGAGACCTTTCCAGGAAGCCCTAGATTGTGAGGATTGAGTGAGTAGAACTGAAGCTATGATCCAAAGAACACGAAAAAATGCACAATTTTGAAAATTTCCTGTGGCTCTTAAAGGGTTAAAGATAGTATACATTCGCAGCATTTAAAAAAATAAATCACTCTTTGATGCTATTCACACAAGTCTGGTTCTAGGCACACACGTAATAGACTATGATAGTTGAGAATCGCAATCTGATGTGGATTATGTTATTCTGTATTTCTGTTGTAATCCATGGTCTCGTTCTCATGTATTATGTCAGATGTTAATAACATTATTATAGCATAACCATTGATCTGAGAACGTGTATTTTTTTCAGATCGTAGATATGTGCGAAGGCAATTTTGACCATTTTTGGGAGCATGTCTGAGAAGACCAGACAGTATGTGCAAGTCGACTTCTCCGATTTAGCTAAAATTTTGCAGACTCGTTTCCTTTGCGGAAAACCGCTTTGGAAAATTGTCTGGAGGGAACTTTGAAAATGGCATATCCTTCAACAATGGTCAAAATGTGACATGATGTTTTGGTTTCAAACGAGCCATGCCGTAGCGCTTACGACCAACCAATGAATAAAACTAAATCAAGCAAAATTGTGTCACTTTAGAAAAGTGCATGCCTGCGGCAGCTCCACTTAGCAACGCAAGCATCCCAAAAGATGAGTGCCATCACCCCCTGAGACCACAAATTATCGTCTTGAAAAAAGCGAGCCATGCTGCAGCGCTTACGACCAACCAATGAATAAAACTCTATCAAGCCAACATTGTGTCACTTTAGAAAAGTGCATGACTGGAGCAGCTCGACTTAGCAACGCAAGCATCCCACAAGATGAGTACCATCACCCCCTGAGGCCACAAATTATCGTCTTGAAAATAGCCACATAACGAGAGCGGATAAAATAGAGAGCTACGTCGTCATGAGCAGATAGTAGAACACCAAATCTACCAACGAGGGCATGTCCCCATAATTATTTTTGTTTTTTCTCGATTTTGAATTTGTCCACTCCACCATGCTGAAATACAATGTACTTCCAAACTCATACCTGCGCAGGAAAGCTCACCCCTCCGCTACCTCTAGTCAGCATTAGACCTTTTGAATTCAGAAAATGTGAATTTGGAGTGAGTGATAGATCCTCACCTTGTGTCGGAATAGCAGTTATTCAATATTCATAACAATGATGATATCTTCCGCGACACCACTAACAGCCTGCAGAAGAATGGCAGCTTTGAAAAATTCGAAATCCTTTTCACCACGGACAGCCTACAAAGTCATTCGCTAATGATTGATGCAGAACATTATGAAGTGAAGGTATTACCCTAACTAACTCGAGAGCAGGTAATGATGATGATGGTGATGTCGATGTCGATGATGCGTACAACAGCAGGATATATTCACAGTGGTTTCCAAACCAGATTACGTTGCTCTACGTTGTTGGTCACGACATTGACAATGAAAAAATTGATAGTAATGTTCATTTAACACTTACTTGTAAAACCACAAGATTTTCAATTGGCAAACCAACATTGGTTTGTGCGACAGTTGATGCATATTAAAGCTACTTCAAAGTATATCTGTTGACAGCTTGAGACAGCAAGAACATGCGTGTTGTTACTGAATCGTAACCAGCTCAAACTCTAGCGCCCATAAAGCACTCACACATCTACAACAAGACACTCTTTCTTGATGTCATACATAGTTTCATACAACAATGGAGGAATAGAAGAAGAGGGAAGAGAGGATCATAGTTACAGTACTTGAACAGTAGCCAGCAGCAGCTCACGACGCCATCAGGACCGAAGAGAAAGAGAGTGAAATGAGGAGAAACCACTGCCTTTATACCAGGGCCAGGCACTGGCGCCTAGCAACAGCCAAGCAGAGAAGCTCAGGTGACTACTCTATCTACTACAATGAGTAATGATTACATCATTGGCATAAATGGGAAAAGACACAAAAAGGTAACACATGCAATTGTGGGATTCGAATCGGCAACAGTCATTCCAAAGGTCAATGAATTAGCAGTAACTTCTATCAAGGCCTCACTGAGTGTCAGCATGCTTTGTCACTACTACTACACGCCCCCTGGTGACATAAGGCAAAAACAAACCAAATACAAACAAACAAAAAACAATAAAGGACCCAATTGCAAATCAAGCAGAAACAGTCAATCTAGAAACTCTGAGCACAATAGTCAAGTGTACCGTGCAGGCGGCCGTAGCTGGTGTCGGTCCCGCAGACCATAGCGAGCAGGTTCACTGATAGACGAATCGAACACAACAGCCAGGTTATCATCATCAGGGAGATCGTCAACATCAGAGGTATCTGGAGACTCTTCCAGTGACTCACCAGGGTCCAGCTTCAGAAAGTCGACGTTCACACGCTTCGAGTGTCGCCTATTATCAGCAGTGTACATAATAACAACTGTGCTAGGGGAAATAACAGATTCAACTTTCCAGCCTGGCTCATAAGGAGAAGTACACTTTTGCCTGCGGGCAGACCTACGCAGCATGACACAGTCTCCAATAACATAAGGATTATTAGTGACATCTTCAACAAAATCAGTAGTCGACAATTCAAGCTCAAGATAATCACGAATTCGTGCAGACCAAAGTCACCAATGATCTGATCCCAGGGGGGCCTATCGTCATACCTGTCCCGAAAATCACCAGTTCCGCGTGACCCTACTCTGGCGTTGAAATCGCCCAGGAGTACAAAGATGTCGTTACGGTTGACTTTGTCAACGATCGCCTGTAGGTGTCTATAAAATGTCTCCTTCACGCTGAATGTCGCTTTGTTGGTGGGCGCATAGATGTTGATAACAGACAAGTACTGATCACGATCTCCGCGGGGTAGTTTGTCCCCCTTCGCGTGAAGTAGGATACGAGCCGTGACGATGCGCGAGCTTACGGGGTCCCACTGTTCTGCGCCACGCCGCCACGCCGCCGACATCTCTGGATTCATCCAAATTCCAACACCCTCGTTCCGTCGGGCTGGTTCTCCCCCTGTTGGGATTGGGCGACCAGAATGAACAATGAATGAACGAAGGTACAATTGCCGATGGGCCACACATCACTGCCGAACCACTTCGTCTCTTGAATTCCCGCAACTCCGACACGGAATTTTACGAGTTCCGCCGACAAAAAGTCCAGACCTCTGTCCACTCGCGACACTGACTTGTTTTTCCTACATATCCTGGCATCACCTGTGTCCTCTACAAGGGACTGGACATTCCAGCTCGCCATAAAGAGAGTCTCTCGCTCCTTCCTCGACTTCCTCATCGTCCTCATCCTCGTCCACAACTATTCGAAAATTTAAGAAACACTGCCTCGTCTCACTTGTGCTTGTGTACCTACTCCCAGCAGAGCGCAAATCCACTGGGACATGCTGCAGCAACCATGGCCTGGTGTACACCACACAGCCATGGCTGCAAACGCAGCTATCCTTCCATTTCGGTCAGAGCCCAGAAAAGTGCAACCGACCTCTTCAACGACAACTCACACACACACACACACACACACACACACACACACACACACACACACACACACACACACACACACACACACACACACACACACACACACACCTACACACACCTACACACCTACACACACTCTCTCTCTCACATACACACACAAACACACACACACACTCCCACACACTCATCACAGAATAACAACTGCGGGGGGACAGTCACAGCAAGAAAACCAGCTTGCAAAGCAAGAAAACAAAAGATGAGGGACTGCGGCGTACCAGTACGCCCAAAACTGTCGGACCTCGGTCCCAGACCTGTTCGTTCGAAAAGAACAACATTTCTTGTTTATTTCGTAAAACTCAGCCAACAAGAAATGAAAACTTCTGCTATTCACACAAGTCTGTGAGCGTGGCGGCACACGAGTTAGGCTATGATAATCAAGAATCGCTAGCTGATGTGGATCGTTTTGTTAAGTATTTCTGTTCCATTCCATTGTCTCGTTCTCATATATTATGTCAGAAAATTACAGTGCTTATCTAGGATAACCTTTGATCTTAGAACGTTTTACTTGATCTAGATCGTAGATATGTGCGATAGCTTTGTTGACTTTTAGGAGAGCATGTCTGAGGATGTCTCAGGAGACCAGACAATATGTGCAAATGAATCTCTCTTATTTCGCTTGAGTTATGAAAGCACGTTTCCGTAGGGTGTAGATCGACTGTGCAAAGCCGCCTTGGAAAGGTGTCCGAAGGGAACTTAGAAATTGTCATACCCCTCAAAAATGGTCAAAACATCACATGAGTGATGGGTCTGCAAACCAGACATGCCGCCGTGTATAAGACCAACGTAGGAATGTAGCTCCATCAAGCCATCATTACCTCACCTTAGAGGAGTTCCTGGGGAAGCACCGACACAACAACGTGTAGTGTTGACACTGACCAAGAAGAGTAGGAGTGATCATTTATCACTTAAAACGACAAGAATCTCCTTCTCAACCAACATCCTTTTGTGCAACAATTGATGCCAACAACCATTGCAGTTTGAGATGGCGACAGCAAGTTGCCATGTATTTGTTCTTGAGAGCATACGTACAATTGTCACGCATTGCGGGCTGCCAGAATTATGGAAGACCCATCGTTATAAACTAATATGGCTTTTGACGCCCTAGGACACGATATTAAAGTGGCCAGAGCGAACAATTCTGCATCGGAAGTTTTTCTTCGATGCGTGAAGTGAATGTTGAGATCACTTCCACGACTGAGTGAGGTGGTTTCGAGTAATATCGACTCTGTTATGCAATTTCCTTTCCAGAGCTATTGCAGTTCAGTGAGAAATGGAAGGCTTCGAGGAATTCAAGTCTGAGTGCAGTGTGGATTGTAATAAAGTACCACCAATGCCGCCATTGATGAAGTCAAGGAGGAATATGCTCGACCAAATAGCAAGAGAGCATGGTTCATCATCTTTTCCACCATCTTCTTGGTCAATAATTGGCGAATCGAACACAGAGAAAGGGTCGGGTATGGGATCCGCTCCACTGGAAAACAGAGAAGACACGAGTAATATACCCCCTGAGTATACCAGTAGCATAATTCCTGTTTCTCCTCCGCCATTGATAACATGGACGAGGAACACAATTCTTTCAGAAAGGGTTTTAATTTGTCAACCTGCTTTCAAAAGTACATTCCGAACCGCCACCAAAAGCGAAGCAGATGAAGCAACGTGTAGTGTATCGCCAGAAGTGGAAGACGTCGATAACCGGACTTCTGCGTTCAGTCCTTGCGAATAACGTGCATCGCCTGTGGAACAATCTCCTCAGTTTGAGATGGACGACTTAACGCCATCCAAAGCGTCAAATACCGGAGTTTCTGTTGAAAGAATGCGAGAAACATTGGAGCAAACTGATGCGTGTGACATGCCAGTTGAACGTGCGGCCGGACACAATTCTGACTCTTCTAAGGTTGTGGCTCAGAACCAGCATCCAGACAAACGTTCTTAGTGTAAGACATCACAAAGGTGTCAGGTTTGCCAAAAAGAGTTCAAGCACGTCTCTCACTTCCGCGAGCATGAACGTGTTCATACTGGAGATCGACCATTCAAGTGTGATGTATGCGGAAAGTCTTTCACTCAGTCAGGCAGTCTACGTGTTCATAAACGTACTCATAGTGGAGAAAGACGCGTTACGCGAAAGACATGTGTAAGGTCATTCACACAGTAATCCTAACTACATGACCATGAACGTATACATACAGGAGAACGTCCATACAGGTGCTAAGAGTGCTCAAAAGTTCTTCAGAACTTCGGCATGTCTTCGTAGACACGAGCGTATTAATAAAAGAAAATGAAAAGCCTAATTTATCGTTTGAAAGTTCTTTAGTATGTGTTACAATGCATTAAATTTTCGTCTCTTCCTGCTCATGTATTCTACGATGACGAGAGATGGAGATAGATAGATAGAGAGAGAGTGTGTGTGTGTGTATGTGTGTGTGGAAATCGCTGTGCATACCACTGCACCATATGGGACACATATACATAGGTTGCGGGTTCGATTCCCGAAGACTATGGTCACACACGCCTTTCTTCTCTTTCTACCAACAGCCAGTGCATGCCGGCGTATATGGTGTGATGTGTGTGCGGGAAAAAAAAGGAAGACCAAAAAAGATCAAAATAAATTGGGATTCACCGGCCAGAAAAAGTCACTTCAAATAGCTGTGTGGTTTAGACCAGGCTGAATAGTGACGGTCAATTCTTCAGCATTGCAAACTGTTGAATTGTGCAATCCCAGCACAAGTTGATATGGCTTCTGCCGTTGCATTGTTATCAAGGGTGTGTGTGTGTGTGTGTGTTTGTGTGTGTGTGTGCCTGTTTGTGTGTTTGTGTGTGTGTGTGTCTGTGTGTGCGTGTTGTCTGCCAGAAAGCTTGAATACATACGCAGCAGTTTGAAGCAAAGTCCAGTTCTTTATGCTATTCACATCAGTCTAATCGTAACAACACACACGCAATATACAATGATAGTCCAGAATCACAAGCTGATGTGAAATATGTTGTTCCGTATATCTGTTCTATTCCGTGGTCTCGTTCTCATGTATTATGTCAGAAGTTGAATTAATAATAATTTTCAAGTACAACCTTTGATCTGAGAACATTTGTTCTTTAAGATCGTAGATACAATGTATGTGTGAAGGCTGTGTTGCCTTTTAAAGATAGTGTGTCTGAGAAAACTAGACAAAGTGTGCAAGCCGATCTCTCCGGTTTCGCTTTAAAAAATATGGAAGCACATTTCATGGTGTAGATCGACTGTGCAAAGCCTCCTTGAAAAGGTGTCTGAAGGGAAATTTGAAATTGGCATGCCCTCAAAAATGGTTAAAATACCATATGATTTATGGGTCTGTAAACGAGACATGCCACAGCGTATAAGACCAAGCTACGAATAAAGCTCCATCAAGCCCAAATTGCCTGACCTTAGACGAGTTCCCGGGGCAGAACCACTTTACCACGCGAGCCTCCAAGAAGATGAGGGCCATCACCTACTGACGAAACAAAATTTAATGATCGTCTTGAAAATAGCCGAATTACAAGGGCGGACAAAATAGAGAGTTACGTCCTCATTTACCAAAAACCATTCATTGGCAGATAGAAGAACACCTTTTCTACCACTGAGGACATGTCCCCCATCCTCCTTTTTGCGTTTTCTTGAAAATAATTTTGATTTTTTCCACTCCACCATCCTGAAATACAATGTACATCCAAACTCAAAACTGTGCAGGAAAGCTCATCCCACCGCGATGTCTGGTCAGTAATAGACCTTTTGCATTCTGTAAACGTAAACGTATTTGGTGAGTGATACATCCTTTACTTGTGTCAGAATGGCATTTCAGTGCTGAACAACAACATGTAGTGTTGACACTGACAAAGAACAGTAGGAGTGAACATTTATCACTTAAAATGACAAGATACTCCCCAGGCAATCGTTTTGTGCGACAATTGATGCAAAAGTCCATGAGCGCTTGAGATGGTGACAGCCAGTTGCCATGAGCTTGAAGTTGAAAAAGCAACGTATAACTGTCACGCATTGCGAGCTGCAAACCTAACTAGGGCAAGCCCATTAATTTATTGTTATCAACTTCTATTGCTTTTCACACTAGAACACGATATTATAGTTTACGGAGCGAACCATTCGGTACCCGAAATTTTAAATTCACTGTGTGAAGTGGCTACGAGTAATATTGGCTCGGTATACAATTTCCCTTCCAGAGTCGTTGCAGTTCAGTGAGAAATAGAAGACTTTGAGGAGTCGACGTCTGCCAGCAGTGTGGCATCTAATGAACTACCACCAATGCCGCCATTGATGAAGTTGAAGAGGAATAAGCTCAACCAAACGTCTAGAGAGCAGGGTCCATCGTCCGTTCCACCATCTCCTGCGTCAAACGTTTTAGAAGAAACCATGGAGAAGCCGTCGTGTATGAGATCCGCTTTACTGGAAAACAGAGAAGACACACGTAGTATTCCCGTTTTATACCAATAGCATAATTTCTGTCTCTCCTCCGCCATTGATAAAATGGACGAGGAACACAATTATTTCAGCCAGTATTTCTAATCGTCAACAAGCTTTCAAAAAACATTCCCAACCGCCGGAAAAAAACGAAAAGAATGAAGCAACGACTAGTATGCCGCCCGGATTGGAAGACGTTGAGAACCGGATTTCTGCATTCAGCGCGTATGGTAAACGTGTATCGACTGTGAAACCATCTCCTCAGATTGAAAAAGACTCCTTAACTCTAGCCACAACGCCAATTACCGGAGTTTCTGTTGGAAGGATGCGTGAAATATGGGAGCAACCTGATGCGCTTGCCATGCCGGTTGAACGCAGGCGTCATATCGAACAAATCTCTGTCTCTTCTAAGATTATGGCTCAGAATCAGGATCTGCGCAAGCGTTCTAAGTGTAAGACATCACAGAGGGGTCAGTTTTGCCAAAAAGAGTTCAAGTACATTTCTCGCGTCCAGCAGCATGAACGTGTTCATACTGGAGATTGACCATTCAAGTGTGATGAATGCGGGATGTCGTTCTCTCAGTCAGACACTCTATGTGCTCATAAACGTACTCATACCGGAGAGAGACCGCACAAGTGTAAAACATGTGGCTCATCGTTCACACAATCGTCCCATTTACGCGCACATTAACATATCCATTCTGGAGAAAGGCGTTTACGTGCAAGACCTGTATGAGGTCATCGACACAGTAATCTCAGCCACAAAACCATGAACATGTACAGACAGGAGAACGTCCATATACGTGCAGAGCGTGCCGAAAATACTTCAGAACATCATCAAGTCTTGGTAGACACTAGTGTAGTCATATCATAAAATGAACAGCCTAAACTTCGTTAGAAAGTGTTTTACTATCTGTGAAAATGACTTTCTTCTCTTCGTGCTCATGAATTGTACAAATATAATACAGAGAGAGAGAGAGAGAGAGTGTGTGTGTGTGTGTGTGTGTGTGTGTGTGTCTGTCTGTCTGTCTGTTAGAAAGATAAAAATTATATAGATTCGCACCACATTAAACAAAATTAAATCATCAATCTAGACTATGATAGTCCAGAATCACAAGCTGATGTGGATTATGTAGTTCTGCATTTCTGGTCTATTCCTTGGTCTTGTTCTCATGCATTAAGTCAGAAGTTAATAGTATTGTTCTGGTATAGCCTTTGAACTCAGAAGGTTTTACTTTATATAGAAAGAAGATATGAGCGAAGGCTTTGTTAACTGAGCATGCCTGAGAAGACTACAACTTGTAGACAATATGTGCAAGTGGATCTCTCCGATTTCGCTCAAAATTTGCAGGCACGTTTCCTTGGTGTGTAGATCGACTGTGCAAAGCCCTCGAAAAGTAGTTTGAAAGGGAACTTTGAAATTAGCATACCCTCACAAACGGTCAAAACATCACATGATTAATGGGTCTGCAAACGAGACTTGCCACAGTGGGTGTGTACGAATATAACTCCTTCAAGCCGTAATTGCCTGACCACAGAAGAGTTCCTGGGGCAGCACCGGTTAGCCACGCCAGCATCCCAGAGAGATAAGGGCGATCATCCCCTGACGGAACAAATGATCGTCTTGAAAATATTCATATTTCAAGGGGAGACAAAATAGACAGCCACGCCCTCCTTTAGTAAGACCTATTCATTGGCATATAGTGGAACACCTCTTTTAGCACTGACGACCCCATCCTCCTTTTTGCGTGTTCCTTAAAATTGTTTTTGAATTTTTCCACTCCACCATGCCGAAATACAATGTACATCCAAACTCATAACTGTGCAGGAAAGCTAACTCCTCCGCGACTTCTAGTCAGCAATAAACCCTTTGCATTCTGAAAAGTCAATATTTGGTGAGTAATAGATGCTTTACTTGTGTCAGAATGGCAGGTCAGTGCCGAAGAACAACGTGTAGTGTTGACACTGACAAAGAACAGAAGCAGTGATCCTTTATCACTTCCAACGAAAAGATTCTTCTTTGGCAACTAACACCTTTTGTGCGGCAATTAATGCAAACGTCAATGGCACCTTGAGATGGTGACATCAAGTTGCCATGTACATACTTGAAGTGGAGATTGTACGTAAAATTGTCACGCCTTGCGGGCTGCCAGAATTATGGCAAATCCGCCATCAACTAATAATGGTTTTTCACACTAGAGCACGATATATTGGCTCGGTTATGAAATTCCCTTCCAGAGTTGTTGCGGTTCTGTCTGTGAAAAATGGAAGACTTTGAGGAGTCTAATTCTGGCTGCAGTGTGGATTCTAATGAATTACCACCAACGCCGCCATTGATGAAGTCAAAGAGGAATATGCTCGATCAAAGGCCTAGACAGCATGGCCAATCGTCTGTTCCACCATTTTCTGAGTCAAAAATTGGCGAAGCAAACATGGCGAAAGCGTCGTGTATGAGATCCGCTTCACTGGAAAACGGAGAAGACACGAGTAGCATACCCCTGAATATACCAGTAGCATGTTTCCTGTTTCTCCTCCGCCATTGCTAAAACGGGCGAGGAACACAATTCTTTCGGCCTGTAATTCTAATCGTCAACCAGCTTTCAAAACGACACATGGAACCGAACGCAAAAGCGAAAGGGATGAAGCTACGTCTAGTGCACCAACAGCAATGGAAGACGTCGAGAACTGGACTTCTGCGTTCAGCGCCTATAATACACGCGAATCGCCAGTGAAACCATCTCGCCAGATTAAAGTGGACGTCTTAACTCCAGCCACAGCGTCAAATGCTGGAGTTTCTGCTGGAAGGATACGTCAAGCATCGGCACAACCTGATTCGTGTGACATGCCAGTTGAACACAGACGTCCTATCCAAAGATTATCTGACTCTTCTAAGGTTAGGGCTCAGAATCAGGATCCGTCCAAGCGTTCTAAGTGTAAGGCATCACGAAGGTGTCAGTTTTGCAAGAAGGAGTTTAGGAACGTTTCTCAACTCCGCGAGCATGAACGTATTCACACTGGAGATCGACCATTCAAGTGTGATGTATGCGGCATGTCTTTCTCTCGGTCAAGCACTCTATGTGTTCATAAACGCACTCATACAGGAGAGATTCATTGCATTCCCAACTCATTACAACCACGCGCTCTTCAGCCGAACCATACAGACACCAGCAAGGACACTTCCGTTGAGAGATAATAATTATTGCTCCACGCCTCTAGACAGCTGTTTCGCTCCCTGTCGGAGCTCATCAGTAGAGGATGATAATGATGATAATGGAGGAATGATCATTCTTATACACAAGAAATGGCGCAAGTGCGCGCTTTCCACATATATCAATGGCATATGCAAGCTGCTAAAATGGTAAAGTGTGAGAACAGCGATAAATAATCATAGTACGCGCTCATTGGTGGAGAAACACACCACACAGGCGACGAAAATCTTACGCGGAATACTGATGCCAAAGGAAAGTACATGTATGTTGTTTATTATTATGATGTTGCAATGTCCATGTATGCAGGCCAGGCGAGACTCACCGCCGAGATCCCCCAACGCGACAGGCTCGGTTGCCGTTCAGGATTCACACCGACCTGTCCGCCCGTCAACAGGATCGACAGCGGGAGGCCCCACTGATGCCGATGTCGATGCACACCAGGAAACTTGTAGTCGTGAGTGTGATACTAACACGTCCATCGGCAACCACTGACAAACGAGAGGCCAGCTGGGGCATTCACTCCAGTCAGGGATGCTTGGTCGACGCTTCGTATCAGCAGCTCAGCTCATTTTGATCAAACAAAGATGTTGCAGATGTGTCTTGCTTTTCTCCTTCCTTCTTCACCGACTCGTCTTGTCATCTCTCCTTCTTTCTTCACCGACTCTTCGTGTCCACTCTGCTCTGCCACTAACGGCGCATTAAAACTTCATACAGGAGAGAGACCGCACAAATGTAAGACATGTGGCATATCGTTCACGGATTCGTCAAATTTACGCCAACATGAACGTATCCATTCTGGAGAAAGACCTTTTAAGTGCAAGGCATGTGTAAGGTCGTTCACGCGGTCAAGCAATCTACGTGACCATGAACGTATTCATACAGGAGAACGTCCGTATATGTGCGAAGAGTGCGCAACGGTTTTCCAGTGTGCATCAAGTCTTCGTAGACACGAGCGTACTATTCATACAATAAAATGAAAAGCCAAAATGTCGTTTGAAAGTGTTTTACTATGTGTAAAATGCATTTAGCCTTTTCGTGCTTTCAATTTCTAGGAACAAGAGCGAGAGAGTGAGAGAGAGAGAGAGAGAGAGAGTCAGAGAGAGAGAGAGAGAGAGAGAGAGAGAGAGAGAGAGAGAGAGAGAGAGAGAGAGAGAGAGAGAGAGAGAGAGAGAGAGAGAGAGAGAGAGAGAGAGAGAGAGAGAGAGAGAGAGAGAGAGAGAGAGAGAGAGAGAGAGAGAGAGAGAGAGAGAGAGAGAGAGAGAGAGAGAGAGAGAGAGAGAGAGAGAGAGAGAGAGAGAGAGAGAGAGAGAGAGAGAGAGAGAGAGAGAGAGAGAGGGAGAGAGAGAGAGAGAGAGAGAGAGAGTGAGTGAGAGAGTGCATAAAAGTGAGGGAGAGAGTGTTTGTGTTTGAGAGTGTTTGTGTGTTTGAGAGTGTTTGTGTGTGTTTGAAAGTGTTTGTGTGCGTGTGTGTGAGAGAGAGAGAGAGAGAGACAGAGACTGTGTGTGTGTATGTCAGAAAGTTAGAATACATTCGCAGCAGTTTGAAAAAGTCCAAAAAAGCCTTTGATGCTATTCACACAAGTCTGATCGTAGCCACACATGCGATAGACTTTGGTAGTCCAAAATCGTATTCTGAGGTGGATTATTTTGTTTTGTATTTGTGTTGTAATAAAGGATCTCCTTCTCATGTATGATATGTGAAATTAATAAATCTGCCAAGCCTAGGGTCACCAAGACTGGTATCCTTACCCAACCGATCCTGTGTTGATAATTGTTTTTAGTTCTCACGAAACCTCTGCTGAAACCTGCAGAAGAAGGGCACCATTGAGAACTTTTAAATCCTTTCCATAACGGACAGCCTAGACAGACTTTTTCTAATGATTGAGGCAGACAATACTGAAGGCAATAGCCTAACTATTACATGTAGTATCTCAAGAGTAGGTAATGACCGTCAGCTATCCTCGCCATTAAAAGTAAAAAGTAAAAAATAAAAAAGTAACACCCGATAAACCCTAGCGGCAGATGCAGCGCTTAACGGTAGGGGTGAGTGGATACGTCTCACAACCACTGGCACAAGTGCCGAAAATGACCCCATTAGCTGCCTCGCTCTATTGCATGTGAAGAATGTGTTGAGATCCTTTCAACCATGGATAGTCTATAAAGTCATTCACAAATGATGGAGGTAGAACATTGCGAAGGGAAGAGCATGTCACTATAAGCTATATATGGTAACGATCGTCAGATTATTCTGGCACTCTTGCAGGTGAATAATGTGCTGTAAATTGCAACACATATCAATGTTTCTACTGGTGCAGTACATATACATGTAATCACTTCTTACCCTTCACCCGCGTGTTGACAAGTTGACTTGGACGAGAGAGAGAGAGTGGCACGCCCAGAACAATAATAAAGTAAGGAATTTGAAGAAAAGAAAAGGACATATGGATACGAGTTAAGATTAACTCTCCATCACTGTAACTGGATACTATACAGTCAGAAAGTGCAATAACCAAGCACAAAACTGACAAGAGTACTGAGACATTCGACGTCCTGACACCTAGCTTCAACACATCTCCGTAGCGCTAACCGACAGCCTTCCAACTTGGAAGGTTCAAGGTTATGAAAAGACCAAAGAGGGGAAGGCAAGCGCAACGAAAACGAGCAAAAGCTACAGCCCCAACGGAACAAAAAATGTCGATTGTTACTGGACGATGACGGGACCAGTACGATATTTGCTTTGCTGCTTCGAATTGTAGTTAGACCGCTTTGTCAAATATCGTACTGGTCTCGTCATCGTCCAGTAACAATCGACATTTTTTGTTCCGTTGGGACTGTAGCTTTTGCTCGTTTTCGTTGCGCTTGCCTTCCCCTCTTTGGTCTTTTCATAACCTTGAACCTTCCAAGTTGGAAGGCTGTCGGTTAGCGCTACGGAGATGTGTTGAAGCTAGGTGTCAGGACGTCGAATGTCTCAGTACTCTTGTCAGTTTTGTGCTTGGTTATTGCACTTTCTGACTGTATATAGTATCCAGTTACAGTGATGGAGAGTTACTCTTAACTCGTATCCATATGTCCTTTTCTTTTCTACATTTATTTATGGCTCAACATCCGAGTAAGGAATTTGAAGTAGATTTTAAAAGGAAAACAATACAAAAACGAAACAGTAATCCCCAACAACGGAAACAGCTACACAATGAAAAATAGAAATGAAAATAATGCCTACAAGAAACACAAATCGCACACAACCACACCAAAATTTAACGCTTCATACCAGAAGTTCCTCAAAAGCGCCAACGGGACTTGAAAAGACACAGCAATAAAAAATAGAGTCAATGAGTCAAAGTGAGGCAAAAAAGAGTCAAAACATGTACATGATTCATTAATGCGGCAGGTGAGCTGCAGGTCCTTTCTCAGTTTGACGGTGACAGCATCACACACTGCGAAGGAAACACTGTATGAACACAGTATTTTCTTGCATGGTTTGCACGGGACTAAGCGCCGGCGGATTATGCTCGCGATATCATGGAATTATGCTTTCATGGATGCTCGCATTATGCTCGCAAATCTTCACATTATGCTTTGGAAAGGGAGATCATTATTCACTTTGTTGTTCTTATGGAGCCTCAAAGTTCGGAAAGGTAGGTGTTTTCGTACTTGCAAGTAGCGCATGGCCATACTCAGTACACACAAATAGAGTATCCTCGACCAAGGTGTCCATGCATGCCAGAGATCAACATAGAAAAGAGAAAACATTACATTACTTCTTATATTCATTAGTTGAAATATTTTGAAAAATATGTTTAATTGCCAAATTAGTTTGTAGAAGAAAAAAATGGACCAAGGGATTACAAGTCACGCTATAATGTCCACTCACACCAACAGTTACAAAACAATCAGCTCATAGTTTGAGTTACCTTTGGACATTGTCATGTTCAATTGTCTACGTACTCGTACCCGTCATAGTCGTCCAGTATGTCAACCTCACCCTGCGAAGAATTTACCCATCTCTCCCGCAGCTCCAACTCTCCTTCCATCATTGAGTGAACATCAGCCACTAAAAGCCACATATAAAACTAAGTGCTAACACTAACGAGTTAACGAGGAGAACTTTTTTTGTCGTTAAAATAGAAATCGTTATACAGAAATCGATACATATACTGTCCTATTGAGCGTTGAGAATGAGTGAGAATCGTTATCTTTATTATTATTATTATTACACGCATTTCCGCGGCAGCGTCTACCAAGCAGTTATGCTTGACCCACACGTTCGCTTATGCTGGACATTGAAACAGAGCAGATGCAGATATCTCCTAGAGAATGGGGCTCTACAAACCAATGATCGAAGTCAGTACTTCAGTAACATAGAGGAACACGGAGCGTCATAAAATTGGTGTCATTGGGGAAAACGTCATCATTATTGTCTCTTCATATAGCATCATGGTCAATGGGTGGCAAGACAATTATAATGTACGAGGTTGAGTTTCCAGATTGTTATTAAACGTAAGTTATGGTGGAAATGGTGGAGTGAACTGCAATTGCGCATTTTCACGCGTTCAGTGGCACCTCAAAGGGTTAAAGATTCAAATAGTAATTATTATAGAATGTTACAAAAAATGTATTATCTACGCATGCATCTACGCAAGAGTCACCACCAGCCAATTAGGACATATGTCAAAGTATTGAACATTTTCGTTCCCTTCTTGTCAAAATACTACAGGGAATGATGGAAATAAGCTAAAACACTACAACTACAAGGAAAAGAAGTTCAGAAATGTATTACTCCAATTATGGGTTGAAGTGACACGAAAAAAAGATGTGAAGAATGAAGAAAACATCATGCAAATCCAATAAGTGACAAAAACGTACTGACAAGAAAAAGAGAGAAATATCAAGAGATCAAGGGATCTATTTCGCAACTTCACGACGAACAGTGCCAAACAACTGCAAAGACAACACATTCTCCTTCTGAACACAAAGCTCAGGGTCCAACTTACGTATGTACAAAGCTTCCAACACGGCAAGATGTAACAAAGACCTACCACGCGACAAAACAGAGAATACATCATCGGAATACCACTCACGACAACTAGCACTGCCCGACAGGTGACACTTGATTGCCGAGGTACCGTTTCCCTGACCCGACGACTTGGCCGTTGTCACCTCCGATCCTGCCGCTTGCGAATCTCTCCCATTACGCCCTGCGTCCCTGCAAATCCGATTGCCTCGGTCGAGATCAGTGTGCTGCTCCACGTCCAGTCTGTCCTGCTTCCGTGGTCTACCTCGTTTCTTCACATTAACCGTTGTTGTCACTTCCAGTATTGGTTCTTTTGATTCGTCATCGATTCCTCTCCTCAATTGGCTTCTGGTGAGGAGACGAAACAAAATGGACGAGGAACACAATTCATTCCGGCAGCATTTCTAACCGTCAGCCAGCTTTCGAACAGATATTTCGAACAGCCGACAAAAGCGAAAGGCATGAAGCAACTTCTGGTACACCTTCTGAAATGGAAGATGAACTGGATTTTAGCGGTCAGCGGGTATGAGAAATGTGAATCGACTGTGAAATCATCTCCTCAGTTTGAAATGGACGCCTTAACTCCAGCCACAGCGTCAAATATTGGGATGTGTGCTGGAATGATACGTGGAATATAGAAGCAACCTGATGCGTGTGACATGACGGTTGGAAGCAGGCGTCCTATCCGACGAAATTCTGACTCTTTTAAGGCTATGGCTCAGAATCAGGATTCACGAAAGGGTTTTAAGTATAAGACGTCGCAAAGGTGTCCGTTTTGCCCAGAAGAGTTCAAAAGAGTATCTCAGCTCCGCGAGCATGAACGTGTTCACACTGGAGATCGACCGTTCAAGTGTGATGTATGCTAGAAGTCTTTCACTCAGTCAGGCAGTCTCCGCGCTCATAAACGTACTCACACTGGAGATCGACCATTCAAGTGTCATGTATGCGGCATGTCTTTCTCTCGGTCAAGCACTCTGTGTGTTCATGAACGTACTCATACCGGAGAGAGACCGCACAAGTGTAAGACATGTGGCACATCGTTCACGGATGGGTCATATATACGCAGGCATGAACGTATCCATTCTGCATAAAGACTTTTTACATGCAAGACATGTGTAAGGTCATCGACACAGTCATCCTAACTCATTCTAAGTATAAGACCTCGCAAAGGTGTCGGTTTTGCCCAAAAGAGTTCAAAAAGGTATCTCATCTCCGCGAGCATGAACGTGATCACACTGGAGATCGACCATTCAAGTGTGATGTATGCGGGAAGTCTTTCACTCAGTCATGCAGTCTCTGCGCTCACAAACGTACTCATACTGGAGATCGACAATTCAAGTGTGATATTTGCGGGAAGTTCTTCACTCAGTCAGGCAATCTACGTGTGCATAAACGTGTTCAAACTGGAGAGAGACGGCACAAGTGTAAGACATGTGGCACATCGTTCACGCATTCGTCTAGTTTACGCAGACTTGAACGTATCCATTCTGCATAAAGACCTTTTACGTGCAAGACATGTGTGAGGTCATCCACACAGTCATCCTAACTACATGATCATGAACGTATACATACAGGAGAACGTCCATATACATTTAGGCTCAGAGAGTGCTCAAAGTTCTTCAGAACATTATCATGTTATCCTAGACACCAGTGTATTTATAACCTACAATGAATAGCCTAAAAGTCGTTACATAGTGTTTTACTATTGTGTGAAAATGTCTTTCTTCTCTTCGGGCCTATGACTTTTAAGAACAAGAGAGAAAGAGTGTATGCGTGTCTGTTCGAAAGATAGTGTACATTCACAGCATTTAAAAAAAGAAATCACTCTTTCATGCTATTCACACAAGTCTGGTCCTAGCCACACACGCGATAAACTATGATTGTACAGAATCGCAATCTGATGTGGATTATGTAGTTCTGTATTTCTGTTCTCTTCCATCGTCTCGTTCTCATGCATTATGTCAGAAGTTAATAATCATATTCTAGCATAACCATCGATCAGAGAAAGTTTAATTAATTCAGATCGTAGAGTTGTGCGAAGCAATTGTTGACTTTTAAGAGAACATGTCTTAGACGACCAGACAATGTGTGCAAGTGGATCTCTCTGATTTCCATCAAATTTGTCAGGTATGTTTTCTTGGGGAGGGGAGGGGAGGGGGGTAGATCGACTGTTCAAATCCCTTGGAAAGGTGTCCGAAGGGAACTTTGAAATAGACATACCCCTAAACATTGGTCAAAACATCAAAATGATTTATGGGTTACCAAACGAGACATACAACAGCGTTTACGACCAACGAAGGAATCAAGCTCCATCAAGCTAACATTTTCTCACCTTGGAAAGGTGCATGACTGGGTCGGCTTCGCTTAGCCACGCAAGCATCCCAAAAGACGAGGACCTTCTCACCCTGTGGCCACTAATAGTCGTTTTCAAAAGAGCCAAATTTAAAGGGCGGACAAAATAGAGAGCTACGTCCTCATTTAGCAAGACCTATTCATTGGCAGATAGTCTTTTTTACTTTATTCTCCTTTTTAGTCGATATCATGGACTTAGGCAAATTTTGCATGTGTGGTATTCGATAAACAAACAACAAAAAAACAACAAGATAGTAGAACACCTCTTCTAGCAGTGAGCACATGTACCCAATCATCCCTTTTGCGTTTTCTTAAAAAACACCTTTTGAATTTTTCCACTCCACCATCTGAAATAAAGTGGACATCCAAATTCACACCTGCGCAGGAAAGCTCACCCCTCCGGTATGTCTAGTCGGCAATAGACCTTTTGCATTCTGAAAATTAATTTTTTGGTGAGTGCTAGATCCTTTAAGCGTGTCAGAATGGCAGTTCAGCGCGGAAGAACAACGTGTAGTGTTGACACTGATAAAGAACAGTAGGAGTGATCATTTATCACTTAACACGACAATATTCTCTCATAGTAACTAACATCCTTTTGTGCGACAATTCATGAAAACGTCCCAGATATCTTGGGATGGTGCCATCAAGTTGCCATGTACTTGATTTTGAGAGCATACTTATAATTGTCACGCATCGCAGACTGCCAGAATTATGGCAAACACATTTTTTAATGTCATCAACTAATATTGCTTTTCACACTAGAGCACGATATTAAATTGCACAGAGCAAACCATTCTGCATCAGTAATTTTCATTTCACTGCGTGAGGTGGCTACGAGTAATATTGCCTCGGGTATGCAATTTCCCTTCCAGAGTTGTTGCAGTTCAGTGAGAAATGGAATACTTGGAGGAGTCGATATCTGACTGCAGTGTGGATTTTAATGATCTACCACCAATGCCGCCATTGATGAAGTCGAAGAGGACTAAGCTCAACCGAACGTCCAGAGAGCATGGTCCATCGTCCGTTCCACCATCTCCTGCGTCAAACCTTTTTGAAGAAAACATGGAGAAAGCGTCGTGTATGAGATCCGCTTCACTGGAAAACAGACACGACACGAGCAGTATACCCCCTGAGTATACCAGTAGCACAATTCCTGTGTCTCCTCCGCCATTGATAAAATGGACAATTCCTTCAGCCAGTATTTCTAATCGTCAGCCAGCTTTCGAACAAGCATTTCAAACCGCCGACAAAAGCCAAAGGGATGAAGCAACGTCTAGTACACAGTCTGAAATGGAAGACGTGGTGAACTGGACTTCAACGTTCAGCGGGTATGAGAAACATGCATTGCCTGTGAAGCCACCTCTTCAGTTTGAAATGGATGGCTTAACTCCAGCCACCGCGTCAAATACTGGAGTTTTTGGTGGACGGACGCCTGACCTGTTGGAGCAAGCTGATGCGTTTGGCATGTCAGTTGAACGAAGGCGTCCTATCGGACCACATTCTGAATCTTCTAAGGTTATGGCTCAGAATCAGGATACGTACAGGCGTTCTAAGTGTAAGACATTCAAGACGTGTCAGTTTTGCCAAAAAGAGTTCAAGTACGTTTCTCTCCTCCGGGAGCATGAACGTGTTCATACTGGAGATCGACCATTCAAGTGTGATGTATGCGGGAAGTCTTTCAGTCAGTCAGGCAGTCTATGTGTTCATAAACGTACTCATACCGGAGAGAGACCGTACAAGTGTAAGAAATGTGGGACATCGTTCACAACATCGTCCCATTTACGCAGACATGAACGTATCCATTCTGCATGAAGACCTTTAACGTGCAAAACATGTGTGTGGTCATCGACACAATCATCCTAACTACATGACCATGAGCGTACTATTCATACAGGAGAACGTCCATATAGGTGCAGAGAGTGCGCAAATTTCTTCAGAACATCATCATGTTATCCTAGACACCAGTGTATTTATAACCTACAATAAATAGCCTAAAAGTCGTTAGATAGTGTTTTGTATGGGTGAAAATGCCTTTCTTCTCTTCGCATTTATGAATTGTATGACCAAGAGAGTAAGAGTGTGTGTGTGTGTGTCTGTTTGAAAGATATTATACATTCGCAGCATTTAATAAAGGAAATCACTCTTTGATGCTATTCACAGTCCGGTCCTAGCCGCACACGCGATAAACTATGGTAGTCCGGCGTCGCAATCTGATGTGGATTATGTAGTTCTGTATTTGTGTTCTATTCCATGGTCTCGTTCTCATGTATTATGTCAGAAGATAATAATCTTATTCTAGCATAACCTTCGATCTGAGAAAGTTTAATTCATTCAGATAGTAGATGAGTGCGAAGCGTTTTTGACTTTTAAGAGATCATGTCTTAGACGACCAGACAATGTGTGCAAGTGGATCTCTCTGATTTCCCTCAAATTTGGCAGGTATGTTTCCTTGGGGAGGGGGGGGGGTGTAGATCGACTGTACAAATTCCTTGAAAAGGTGTCCGAAGGGAAACTTGAAATGGACATACCTATAAACATTGCTCAAAGCATCACATGATTTATGGGTCTGCAAACGAGACGTGCGACAGCGTAAACGACCAAGCTACGAATAAAACTCCATCAAGCCAACATTGTGTCACTTTAAAAAAGTGCATGACTGGGGCAGCTCCGCTTAGCCATGCAAGCTTCCCAGAGTACGAGCGCCATCACACCCTGAGTCCACGGATGATCGTCTTCAAAAGAGCCAAAATTCAAAGGGCAAACAAAATAGAGAGCTACGTCCTCATTTAGCAAGAACTAATCATTGGCAGATAGTCTTTTATACAGATAATCTGAAACTCGGATGTTGAGCCATAAATAAATGTAAAAGAGAAAAGGACATATGGATACGAGTTAAGTTGGAAGGCTGTCGGTTAGCGCTACGGAGATGTGTTGAAGTTAGGTGTCAGGACGTCGAATGTCTCAGTACTCTGTCAGTTTTGTGCCTAGTTATTGCACTTTCTGACTGTATATAGTATCATGTTACAGTGATGGAGAGTTACTCTTAACTCGTATCCATATGTCCTTTTCTCTTTTACATACAGATAATCATTTATACTTTATTCTTCTTTCTAGTCGATAGGGGGATGCAATACGTACAGTGTACAGAGCGGATGCAGTTTTGAGAGCTCTGCATCCTTTTGTGAATGTGGTAGTTTTTGGATCCTTATAAAGCATATCTAGGGCGTGCCCTTATAACCTTACCACCAATCATGGCGAGCACTGGTAACTCGAGACCTCGATGGATGGCACTGACCTCGGAGCAGATGCGAGAGACGTCCGGGAAATTCGATTGCCCACTGGGGACCAAAGTGGTGGATGTCGCGAATGCACTGGGAGATGCTGGATACAACGACCTCACACCTGTTCAGATAAGTTCACAGCATGAGTGCATTGTAACCTTCATGTCCACTTCGAGTCTAGAGCGTGTTGTTCGGGAGGGCTTTTCTCTATTGGATAAGACTATTTTGGTTTCAAACGTGCTGGACTCGATCCTCCAGCTGCATATATCTGACCTCCCTGTCTGGATTTCGGACATTGCATTGACGGCCGCTCTCAAACCGTACGGTAGTCCCGCTTCAACAGTTCGATACGGGCAAGTCACCACAAAGCATGGCTTCGATGTTACAACCGGGGTACGCTTTTTAAGCTTCAAACTAGGGAAACAATGCCCCTCTATTCCATCCTACGTTCAAACGGCAGGGGGTCACGTCTTTGCCGTACGGTATAAGGATCAACCACGCACCTGTAGGGTATGCGAGTCCCCAGGTCACCTGGCCGCGGACTGCCCCACCAGGCCACGCACCCCTCGTGGAACGTACGCTAACAGGGTCAAATCGGGACCCCAGAAAGGGCGCGAGGATCAGCCACTGCCTTAAAGCCTAGCCTCTGCAGTCAAATCGGGACCCCAGGAGGTCATCGGTGCAGACAAAGCGCGCGAGGATCAGCCACAACACGAGAGCCTGGGCGCTTCTCCAGCTGGTCAGGTCGACTCGAGACCCCTGGAGGAGGGCACGGGTACACATGGCAGTCAAGACTCAGCTTCTGCCGTAACTGTCAAAATGCGACCTGAGCATGATAAACAAAGCAACCACGTGGAACTTGACCTGACTCTGTCTCCTGACAGCAGCTGGGCCGAGGAGTCGGACTGTCCACCTGAGGGGAAACTCTCAGGGGGCGATGAGGCTAGAGCATTGGCGATATTGGCAGACTGCATCCACAAGAGGCCGCGGGAGTCGACCTCCCCATTGGTAGTTTCTAGTGATAACCAGAGGAAGAAGAAGGCGAAAAAGATCACTGCCTCAAGCAATAAGCAGTTAACTTGGCGCAGATAACATCTTCTCCCCCTGTGTAGCCCTAGGTATACAAACACAATCTGGTTTTCCCTGTCCTACTTCAACCTCGTGTCTTCCTCCAGCTTCCTCATTCTTATCTTTAGCTTGATCCTTTTAGGTATTTCATTAGATTTTAGGACCCTTAGCCATACATGTAACTATGCACCCGCTTACGCCAAATGTCCTTCCCCATTTTTAATTACTTCCTCCTGCAATGAAGGGTAGCAAGCATCTTCGCATTCTCTGCACAAACGCTTTCGGCCTAGCCAGCAAACTTCCCGACCTACAGCACGCACTCCTGCAGCATCAGCCCGACGTAGCAATTGTGACAGAAACGAAGTTCACTGCGGAGAAAGTGCTTCCCTCTGACATTAGCTTCCCTGGATACAGCTCACCACTTCGGTTGGACAGAACGGCACATGGGGGAGGGGTAGCCATCTGGGTGAAGTCGTCACTCCCCTCCATACTCATCCCTGAACTCATGTCCCCCGCACATGAGATCATCTGGGTTTCTCTCCAGCTGGCCCCAGGTCTCCGCACCGTCTTGGGAGCAGTGTATCGGCCGGGGTCCTGTGCCCCTGGCGATCTTACCTTAATCGATCATCTCGACAACATCCTCCCAGAAGCTAGACACCAGGGCTCCCACATCATCCTAGCTGGCGATTTCAACGTGCACAACCGGGCTTGGCTGAACAGCTCGAAAACTAGGCCTGCAGGCGAGGCTCTCGAAGATACCTGCGCTGCCCATCTTCTTGTCCAGCATGTCACAGTACCGACTCGTGGAGACAACCCGCTAGATCTCATAATGTCAACGTTCACGTCCCCAGTAACTACACGTATACTTCCGCCCCTCGATCGATCTGACCATGCAGTTGTACTGTCAGACTTTTCTTCCGTGCTCCCTAGACATGAACCCCCTGTTAAGCGAACAGTATTTCGCTACAACAGGGCAGACTGGGATCGCCTCAGGGCGCACCTTCGCAACGTGGAATGGGGTGATATCATCACGGAGGACCGAGAAACTTCCTGTGAGCAGGTTACCGCTTCGATTACTGCGGCTGTTGCACAGTTTGTCCCATCCAAAGTCCTGGAAACGAAGCCTTCCGATCCGGTATGGTGGACGCCTGAATGCACCCAGACCGAGAGGGAGAAGGAGAAGCGCTGGCGCGACTGGAGAAAACACCCTTATGACCCAGCACTTCAGCAGGCATTCACCGATTCCGTGATCGCCACCCAGTTCCGATCACGACGTGCAAAGGAGGACAGCCTCCGTCGCAGCCTCTCAACTGGGTCCCTCAGAGACAAACAGTGGTGGACGAAGTTGAAGAACGCTGCTGGCAACCGCACACAGCCCGAAATTCCCCTAGTTGTCGACTCTGACGGCCGCGAGTGGGCAACGAGCTCAGAGAAAGCAGAGGCATTCGCTCGCTTCTTCTCGAAGAAAGGTAGCGTAGCCGGTCCGGACCTTGTGGAGGCTGACCTACCGGACCCTGCTCCCTCAGAGGCTCCACCTCTTCGCACCATCCGCTTCTGCCCACAGGCTGTACGCCGCCTCCTGGCAAGGCTCGACGTCTCCAAGGCTACCGGGCCTGACGGTATTTCTGCTCGTGTCCTTAAGGAATGTGCTCATGAGCTCGCAGAGCCACTGTCCAAGTTATTTGCTTTATGCTTCCGGTCTGGAGTGCAACCTAGGATGTGGAAGACGGCCAACGTGGTTCCGATCCACAAGCGGTCTTCCCGCTCAACCCTTAAGAACTACAGGCCCGTATCCTTACTGTGCATAATCTCGAAAGTAATGGAAACTCTTGTAAACAGACACACCGTAAACTATTTTGAAGACCATCATCTGCTCACGTCGCACCAGTTTGGATTTCGCAGAGGCCTCGGAACATCGGACGCTTTGCAAGCTCTCCAAACTGCCTGGGCAAGCGCTGTGGGCTGTGGAGGGGCGGCTCGTATCCTTGCTGTGGACATCGCAGGAGCGTTTGTTCGTGTCTCGCATGTCGGCCTCCTCCACAAGGTACGTAGCCTAGGCATAGATGGTCCGCTTCAGAGATGGCTGGCGTCGTACCTGGACACCCGTTCCCTTCAGTGCCTCGTTGGAGGGCGGACGTCATCTAGGTATACGACCTCCGCAGGAGTCCCCCAGGGAAGCATCCTTGGACCAACGCTTTTCCTGGCCTACGTCAACGACGTGCCAGATGTTCTCGCTGCCGGCGCCAGCTTGGAAGCCTATGCTGATGATACAACTTTGTACAGCTTAGTCACCTCCCAGCAGACCCCAACAGTCGCCGCGCAGTCACTGCAGGTGTCCGTTGACCGACTGCACGAGTGGGGTCGTACATGGAAAGTGATGTTTGAACCGACCAAATCCCAGGCTATGACAGCCACCCTCAGACGCACCGGCTTAGATCTCCCCCCACTCCTGTTTGGTGGCACACTGGTGCCCGAGACAACCACCATCACCCTCCTTGGTGTGAAGGAGGACGCCAAGTTGACCTTCAGCGATCACCTACGCTCCGTAGCCACCCGTGCACGCCAACGGCTTGGGGTCCTAAACAGAGCCGCCCACATACTCACCCCCGCCGGCCGGACGACCGTATACAAGGCGTTCGTACGACCAGTCATGGAGTATGCGCCTCTTGTATGGATGGGAGCTGCGCAGAGTCACCTCCAGCGTCTGAACAATGTTCAGCGCCGCGCGCTTCATGCTATCGGCCCTGGGTTACACCTACCCAGCCTGGCCATCCGCCGCACTGTTGCATCGCTTGGCTGCCTGTACAAGCTGCACTACTTGCCTGGTCCTCCGCAGCTGCTCTCTGTGTTGCCACCGCGCCACATCATCTCTACCAACCCCAGAACTCGCAGCGAGCACGGTGCTGTCAGTGGCCATGACCACCAGCTCCAACACCAGCTGCCTGCATCTGCCCCGCTGGCACTGAAGCGCTCGTTCCCACACTGCAGCATCAGCGATTGGAACTCCCTCCCTGCCGCTCTCCTATCCCAGCCTCCCCACAGCAAGAGAATGCAATCATTCAAAACGAATGTTAACCGCCATCTTCGCAGCACAAACTGGCTCTGGGCAGTCGATTCCCTATGAATAGTATGACGCTAAGACAGTTTCTCCCCCACAATCGCTCGTGTTAAGCCTTGGGTTTTTGCATCTTTCTCACCTGTACAGCTCTATTTTCTTCTTTTTTCATTGTTTTTGGTGCGTGTTTTTGGCCGTGACGCCGAGACCTCAGGTCGGCAGAGTCATCAATGCCCCACCATCACTGCTGCGTCTCGGTGCAGCGCCTGCTCATTAGTTGTCACGTTTGTCCTAGTCTCCGTACCATTGTCTTTCATTATTCTTTTCGAGCTGGTTATGTGAACGTAGTAAAAAATAAAAAAAAATAAAATCATGGAATTAGGCAAACTTGCCTGTTTAGTCTTCGACTCTACATAAACAAACAACAACAAGACAACAAGACAGCAGAACACCTCTTCTGCCACTGAGGACATGTAGCCCATCCTCCTTTTTGCGTTTTCTTGAAAAAACAATTTGAATTTTTCCACTCCACCATGCTGAAATACAATGTACATCCAAACTCACACCTGTGCAGGAAAGCTCATCCCTCCGCAACGTCGTGTCAGCGATAGACCTTTTGCATTCTGAAAAGTAAATGTTTGGTGAGTGATAGATCCTTTACCCGTTACTCATCCTAATCCTGTTTTTCGCGTTTTCTTGAAAAAACAATTTTAACTTTTCCACTCCATCTTGCTGAAATACAATGTACATCCAAACTCACACATGTGCAGGAAAGGGAGGCCTAGGGAGGGCCTAAATATGCTAAAACATTTCGCATATTGGCCACTTGATTCATAATAATTATGAAAAGGCGACGAGAAGACAATAAAGATTAATAGTATAAGTGAAGCAGACATTACAAAATGATGAATGAGAATACATGTATCTCAAATGGTTGTTCCTAATCGATTTTCTTGAGACTATCATCAGGGAAAAATCGTCTCACAATAGAGGCTATACGGAGAAACAAACTACTCATAGGTTATGGGGTAGTGGGAAGTATACAAGGTGAGGTGTGAAAAGAAAAAATAAAGTGGGAGAGAAGACGAAAGAAATTAGAGGAAAAGATGTGAGTGTGTTCCGACGGTGTGAGCTACTCCAAAAGGTGAGTGAAATGAAGGCGGGGAAGCAGGTGAAGGTGATAGAGTGAGGAACTGTGAGGTGTAGGTGCATGCGAATGAATACGTGTGTGAATGCTAGGTGAAGAGTCTCAGTTTTGTGACATTTTCTTTCTGAATGCATAGATTGGGATTGTGTTGACGGATGAAAACAGCTTCTAATACCTTAAGTTCACGAAACCTACGAGCACAGCACAAAACAGTGAAGCATGAATCGCCATACACTGAGCGGCATTGGCTACTAGACAAGCTTGTTTCTTAATTGCTTACCCTTTCGTTGTGCTCTCAACTTCAGTCCGGTTATCTTCATCTTGGTTGTCCAACTTACTCTCTTCATCACTGCTCACACCTTATTCATCCTCTTCTTCTTCCATCCCGTCAACTGCACCCGACGACAATCCCACGCTACTGCTCGCTGCCAGTCCATGTCCGGTTGTAGATGCCATTACCAGCGCCCGAGTCATGCTCCTCGTTACTGGTCTCCGTACCTGTGCTTGACCATTTCCTGCAGTCTCACGTACCTGTGTACTTCTAGTGGGTTCAACCGGTACTGTATTACCGGTAGTGTGGTTCTGTTGTGCAACTGGCACCTGTTTGCGGGGACGGACTCGTCCAGGTCGCTGGGCTCTGGCTGCATCTGACAATAGGTACAATGGTACATGTTGTTTGACGCGTGCGTTCAGGTGCTGAAGGGTTCTTCCTACATATCGGCTATCACAATGCCGACATTCAAAATGATAGATTACATGGCTAATTAGTTGGGTAGGAAGAACATCCTTCTTCACCGTGAACGCACGGGCCGTAGTAAAGACTGTTGTCTATGCTGTGGCAAAATAGGTTTGTCTGACCACAGTCCTCACGGCGCGGGCCACATCCAGTGAAATTTGAGCTTTCCATGGAAGTCGTAAAAACACACGACATGGGTCAGGTCCAAACTCAGGCTCGGCAGCCTGAATATCAGGTTCGCTAAACAGCTTACTGAGGAGCTGAACAGGATATCCATTCTGAACAAATACCTTCTTCAGGAAACAAAGCTCTTGCTGAAGCTTATCAGGCGAGCAAATCCGCCTAGCGCGCATGATCAAATTTCGTACGAGATTAGTTTTGTATAAAGTCGAGCAATAGGAGTCGTAGACAATTTATTGCCCGGTGAACGTTGGTTTTCGATATACTGAAGTTGAAACACCCATCTCCGTTTTCTCGACTAACACATCGAGAAAAGACAAACGGTTTGACTGCTCATGTTCACATGTAAATTTCAGAGCGGGATGCAGGTTGTTGAGCATACCAAGAAACTCATTCGATTGTTCCAGATTACGGAAATGCGTGAACGAATCATCCACGAATCTAACATATAAGCTAGGCCACATCGCACTTGGAATCTTCGATTCATAAAACCCGACAAACACATTGGCCAGAACTGGACCCAATGGTGAACCCATGGCCACCCCGTCAGTTTGGCGGTAAAAGGTGTCATGAAAAGAAAATTCAACATCAGTTGTCATCATCTGCATTAGTCTGCGGAACGCAGTTTCGGACATCCAGGGAGAATCGAAGTGTTTACTGTACTCTTTATCGTGGTACAGAGCATTAGCGCAAATGTCAATTGTCTCCATCACGGGCACATTGGTGAACAAGCTTACAACGTCGAAGGAGCACATGTGGGAAGAAGACGGTACTGGCTGCTCACGCAGGATATCAATGAATTGGAAAGTGTCTTTTACATTGTGTTTGCAATAGTACTTAGATACTGGTGTAATCATATCACACAACCATTTCGAAACTGTATATTGAGGTAAACCACACATTGAAAGTATTGGGCGAAGAGGACAATCCTTCTTATGGATTTTCGGCAATCCATAAAGTCTGGGCCGTGTTGAACCAATCGGTTTAATTCGTAAGTACTCATATTTAGATATTTCCTCTGCATTCCGCAGCTTCCGCAAGTACTTGATGATATTAGATTCTATAGCTATTGTACGGTCGTGTATCTGTACGGGGCCTAACTTAACAAACTTCGACCGATCATCAAGGATAGTAGCCATCTTCGTGTGGTTTTGTTCTTTAGTGATTATAACAGTGGCTCTACCTCTGTCCGGTCTTGTGATAATAATGTCTTTCCGTGCTCTGAGATCTCGGAGGGCTTTCAAGTGCTCTCGAGACAAAGAGAAGGATTTACGGTCTGGTTATTGTGTGGCATGTTCTTCAGCTATTGATCTCAGCTTGGCAGCACAAAGTGACTTCTGAGTATCCGAACAAGATCTGAATTCAGATAGTTTATTGTACAGTAGTTAAAATTCCATTAAAGTCACTTCAGGTTTCAGCGAAGTAGGAGGAACTCCGTAATCGATGCCCCTACACAAGAGATCTTTCTCTATATTGCTAAGTTCTACATTGGCGATGTTGATGATGGTGCTATGGTCAATGGTGAAGGAGCCGAACCGTTTCTTACGAAGCCAGTTCAAATTCTCACGATATTTTGTAATCAGGCGAACTTGTTGGTTAGCGTCGTTCTGAGACAAAAGGTTCGAGAAACGCAAGAAGTTCAACGGCGAGAGAAAGGAACGAGCCAGAGCGTATAGATGTCTGAACTGGGATTTGACGTTGCTAAGGGTGTCCTTACTACGCCTAATATCGTCTTTGATAAAAACCCGTTCCACCTTGAGGGAATAAGCTTTTGCCTTGTGAACGCGGTTTTGAATAGACTGAGGGCAAACACCATACTCTAAACATTGTGTGAAGAATGTAAGGTTATGTGCAATACTACGGCAAACAAAGCGCTTCCTAATAATTGCAGTTCCTCACTCTATCACATTCACCTGCTTCCACGCCTTCATTTCACTCACCTTTTGTAGTAGCTCACACCGTCGGAACACTCTCACATCTTTTCTTCTAATTTCTTTCGTCTTCTCTCCCACTTTATTTTTTCTTTTCACACCTCACCTTGTATACTTCCCACTACCCTATAACCTATAAGTAGTTTGTTTCTCCGTATAGCCTCTATTGTGAGACGATTCGTCCCTGATGATAGTCTCAAGAAAATCGATTAGGAACAACCATTTTAGATACATGTATTCTCATTCATCATTTTTGTAATGTCCACTTCACTTATACTATTAATCGCATTAACAATAATTATGCTTCGAAATCACACAAAGGAGAAAAATATGCTCGAAATATGCTTGAAATATGCTCGAAATATGCTCGAAATATGCTCGAAATATGAACTGATATCAGTGATAATTATGCGAAATTCTTTGCTCCTTGTACCAAAATATGCTACATTTAGTACAATAATTATGCTAGATTTGCAACTTAATGCGACCTTGAGTCGCGGACACTCTCTTCTCGGGTAAAATTTTCGCCCCTTGTTTGGATGAGCATTTTTCCTTCCGGGCTAAGTTTGGAAGTGTTCCCTGACCGAGCATGCCGTGGTGAGTTTCCTTGTCTATTTCTGCAATCTGCCTTATAATTATGTGAATTCTTTGCTCCTTGTAGCAAAAGTTATAGAGGGGGAGAACATACGTAATATTGTCACGCATTGCGGGCTGCTAGAATTGAGGCAAACATTTGGTAAAATATGCTAGATTTGCTACTTTATGCGACCTTGTGTCAAAAGGACCAAAATATGCGAAAATATGCGAAAGCATATTCTGGCCCTCCCCGGAAAGCTCACCCCTCAACTCATGTCAAGTCAGCAATAGACTTTTTGAATTCTGTAAAAGTAAATTTTGGTGAGTGATAGATCATTTACTCGTGTCAGAATGGCAGTTCAGTGCTGAAGGACAAAGTGTTGTGTTGACACTGACAAAGAAATGTACGAGGCATAATTTATCACTTAAATCGACAAGATTTTCCCCTTGCAAGTAACATCTTTTTGTGCGACAATTGATGCGAACGTCCATGACAGGTTAAGACGGCGAGTGTAAGTTGCCATGTACATGATTTTGAAAGCATACGTACAATTGGCACGCATTGCAGGCTGCCAGAATTATTGCAAACCCATTTTTGATTGTTATCAAGTAAATATTGCTTTTCACACTAGAGCAGGATATAACAGTGCACAGAGCGAACCATTCTGCATCCGAAAATTTAAAATCACTGCGTGACGTGGCTACGAATAACATCGGCTCGGTAATGCAATTTCCTTTCACATTTGTTGCAGTTCAGTGAGAAATGTAAGGGTTCTGCCTTTTCTTGGAATGAAAGGGTTTGCTCTCCACACTGGAAACTCGCTGGTGAGTGTTAGATCTTTTACTTGTGTCAGAATGGCAGTTCATCGCTGAAGAACAACGTGTAGTGTTGAAACTGCTAAAGCACAGTAGAAGTGATCATTTATCATTTAAAACGACAAGATTCTCCCCTCGGGAGAATGAAGTTGAAGAAACCACTACAGCTGTACTTATGGTTGATAAATATGGTGGTAAAGACACACCTGGCAATATGGCGGTAAACACACGCCTTCCCGCAAACGCTCGCTAGGCTGCAAAGTTCTGGCCCAGAGCTCTCCTTCTCACCACCACCACCATTAGTTCGCACTTGGTGCCTGGTCTCTACATGGTTGGCGGTATCCGGCAAAGCAGGCTGGTAAATTAAGTAGCGCCTGGCCAATAGAAGATGACACAGCAACGACATAGCTCGATTGCGACGTACGTTTGGTCCCCGATGGACTCATCAGGCAATCTTCTTCCTGGACGTACGTCGCATTTGTCTCCGTAGACACAAGTGTGATCTTCATATAAAATGAAGAGCCTAAACGTCGTTAGAAAGTGTTTTACTATTGTGTGAAAATGCATTTCTCCTCGTCGTGCTCATGAATTTTACGAACAAGAGAGAGAGAGAGAGAGCGTGTGTTTGTGTGTGTGTGTGTGTGTGTGTGTGTGTGTGTGTTTGTTTGTTAGAACGATAGCACATACTTCCCAGCCGTCTGAAAACTGTCCAGTCTTTATTCGTATTCACTCAAGTCTGATTGTATCAACACACGCGATAGACTATGAGAGTGCAGATCCACAAGCTGATTAGGACTATTTTTATATTATTATTCTAGCATAATCCTTGATCTGGGAACGTTTTATTTCGTTCAGATTGCAGATTCATTCGAAAGATTTATTGACTTTTAAGAGAGCATGTCTTAGAAGACCCGACAGTGTGTGTAAGTTGATCTCCCCGATTTCGCTCAAAATTTGCACATACGTTTCCTTGGGGTGTAGATCGACTGTTCAAAGCTCTTGCGAAGTTCTGCGAAGGGAACCTTGAAATAGACATACCTAGCTCCAAAATGACCATTACACGATTTATGGTTCTTCAAATGGTCCACGCCACTGTGAACACGACCAAGTTACTAATAAAACTCTATCAAGCCAACATAGCCTAAATAGTCCCAAATTATGGTCTTCAAAATAGCCAAAGTACAAGCGCTGACAAAACAGAGAGTTACGTTGTCAATTAGCCAGAACTATACACCAGCAGATAGTAGAAGACTTCTTCTAACACTGAGGACAAATCCCTCATGCTACTTTTCGGTTTTCTCGAATTAAACAAAGTTGAGTTTTCCACTCTAAATTGTGTGAAATAGTACGTCCCAACTCATACATGCTCATAAAAGCTCACCCTTCCGCGTCAGCTAGTCAGCAATAGGCCTTTTACAAAATAAGTCAGATGGTCTTAAGCTTAAAGGCCTTTGGAAGGCTATGATCACGGATACTGGTATCCTCTTAAAACCGATCCAGTATTCATAATTTCTACTATAACCATCAGAAGAATAGCAGATTTGAGATATTTAAAATCTTTTCCACCAAGGACTGTAACAAAGTAATTTGCTATAGATTGAGAAATAATCCTCGTGGAGATAACAGTGGAGATAACAGTTTCGCAATCTGTACCTAGGGTTCACCGGGTTTTAGCGGCCGTCGTGAGTTCCCTTCGGGAACGGAGACGATAATTTACATTTTGTAAATCTGTACCTTCGCATGCAACGACACAAATCCACACAATTCAGTTTACACTTTCTACTATCAAACCTTTTCTTTCCCTTCTCTTCAGAATAGTACAGGTAATGTTGATAATAGTTGATAATAGTTTTTAATAATAATTATGAAAAGTATGAATGCCGCAGATATCACCACGGAACATGACAACTTGCTCAAGGTTTGAAATTGTGCGTTTCCAGAATCGATTTTCAAGCTCCGATCATCTGTGGAAATACGGAACTAAAGTGATCAAGAGAAAAATGAAGGTTCAAAATCCAAGTAAGTGTGACAAACGAAGCGTGAGTACCACAAAAAGCGGGGCCGAAGATAAAGACGGACTGTAAGTGTGACAAATGGGCATGTAAATTACAGCAACAACTCATGAACAAGCGTGATCGAGGCAGAAAATTCTCAAGGGATTAGCCTAACTTGCTCGGTAGCAGGTAATGATCATGATGATGGTGATGCGAACTACAGCAGGATAAATTCACAAGGGCTTCCAAGCCAGATTACATTGCCCAGGGATTATCAGGTTTTACTCTCCAAATCGTGCATTTTGAGTGAGTGATAGATCCTTAACTTGTGTCAGAATAGCAGTTCAACGCTGAAGACCAAATTGTACTGTTGACACCCACAAAAAATGCAGCAGTGATAACTTGTCACATACACCACAAGATTCTCCATTGGCAAGTAACATTGGTTTTGCGACAATTGATGCACAAGTCCATGACAGCTTTAGATGGTGACAGCCAGTTTCCATATACTTGGAATTAAGAACAAACGTATAATTGTCACGCATTGCGGGTTGCCATGATTGTGGCAACGAATATGGCTTTTGACACACTAGAACACGATAATAAAGTGCACAGAGCGAAGCTTTTTGCATACGTAATTTTGTTCACTGCGTTAAGTGGTTACGAGTAATTATTAGCTGTGTTATGAACTTTTCCTTCCAGAGTTGCTGCAGTTGAGAGAGAAATGGAAGACTTGGAGGAGTCGAAGTCTGACTGTAATCTGGAGTCTAATGACCTACCACCAATGCCGCCATTGATGAAGTCGAAGAGGAATAAGCTCGACCTTACCTCTAGAGACCATGGTCCGTCGTCCGTTCCACCATCTTCGGGGTCAAACATTGGAGAAGCCAACACAGAGAAAGCGTCGTGTATGAGATCCGCTTCGTTGGAAAAAAGAGAAGTGACGAGTAAGTTACCCCCTGAGTATACCAGTAGCCTGATTCCTGGTTTTCCTCCGCCATTGATAACATGGACGAGGAACACAATTCCTTCAGCCAGTATTTCCACTCGTCAGCCAGCTTTCGAACAGACATTTCGAACCGCCGACGAAAGCGAAAGGGATGACGCAACTTCATGTACATCTTCTCAAAAAGGAGACGTGGTGAACTGGACGTCGTGTTTCAGCAGGTATGAGAAACGTGCATCGCCTAGGAAACCATCTCTTCAAATTGAAATGGACGTTTTAACTTCAGCCATAGCGACATATACTGGAGTTTCTGCTCGAAGGACACCTGAAACATGGGAGCAACCTGATGCGTTTGGCATGCCAGTAGAACTCAGGCGTCCTATCAGACACAATGCTGAGTCTTCTAAGGTTATGGCTCAGAATCATGATCCAGACAAGCGTTCTAAGTGTAAGACATTACAGAGGTGTCAGTTTTGCCAAAAAGAGTTCAAGTACGTTTCTCAACTCCGCGTGCATGAACGTGTTCATACGGGAGATCGACCATTCAAGTGTGATGTATGCGAGAAGTCTTTCACTCGGTCAGATATCCTCTGTGCTCATAAACGTACTCATACTGGAGATCGACCATTTAAATGTGATGTATGCGGGATGTCTTTCTCTCAGTCAGGCACTCTATCTGCTCATAAACGTACTCATACCGGAGAGAAGCCGCACAAGTGTGAGACATGTGACACATCGTTCTTACGATTGTCAGATTTACGCAGACATGAACGTATTCATTCTAGATAAAGACTTTTAGCGGGCAAGACAATTTTATAGTCATTCACACAGTCATCCCAACTATGAAAGTATACATACAGAAGAACGTCCGTATCGATGCGAAGAGGGCGCAAAGGTCTTCAGAACATCATCAAGTCGTCGTAGACACAAGTGTGAAAACTGTCCAGTCCTTGATGCTATTCACACAAGTCTGATTTTAGCCACACACGCAATAGACTATGACAGTGCAGATTCGCAAGCTGATGTGGATTATGTACTTCTGTATTTCTCTTCCATTCCGAGTATACAATGGTCTTGTTCTCATGTATTATGTCAGAAGTTAATAATTTTATTCTAGCAAAATCTTTGATCTGAGAACGTTGTACTTCATTCAGTTTGCAGATTATGTTCGCAAGTTTTGTTGATTTTTAAGAAAGCATGTCTTAGAAGACCCGACAGTGTGTGTAAGTTGATATCCCTGATTTCACTCAAATTTTGCAGGCGCGTTAACTTGGGGTATAGATCGACTGTTCAAACCTTTTGCAAAGGTGTCCAAAGGGAACCTTGAATAAGACATAAGCGTAAAAACTGGTCAACCCATCTTACGATTTGTAGTTCGTCAAGTCAGCCACTCCACTGCGTATTCGACCAAGCTACAAATGAAGCTCCATCAAGTCAACATTGCCTTTCCTTAGAAGAGGATCTGGGGCAGCACAGCGTAGCCACGCAAGCATTCCAGAAGACGAGGGATATCAATCCCTTACGCCCCAAATTATGGTCTTGAAAATGGCCAAACTACAAGGGCTGACATAAATTAATAGAGAGCTACGCCCTCACTTACCGAGAACTATACACCGGCAGATAGTAGAACACCTCTTCTAGCACTGAGGACATATCCCCCATCCTCCTCTTTGCGTTTTCTTGAAATAAAAAATAATTTGGGTTTTTAACTCCACAATGTTTAAACACCATGCACGTGCAAACTCATACCCGCGCAGTAAAGCCCACCCCTCCGCGATGTCTAGTCAGCAAAATACCAATTGTACAACAAGTCAAAAGGTTTTTTGAAGCTTAAAAGACGCCGCAAGGCTCTCGTCACGAATACTGGTATCCTTTCTCAACCGATCCAGCATTCAAAATTATGGATAACATCTTCCGAGAGGGATGCTAAAAACCCTTCGCAATAATGTGCATGGGGTATAAAATACACATACATAAGGAACAAGTAACGTAGTTGCGTGATGACTGCGACCTTCATCCTATTCATGCCTATAACAAAGGCACTTGAAATCCTTTCCACCAGGGACAGCCTACAAAGTCATTCGCTAAGGATTGATGCAGAATATTCTGAAGGTTATAGCCTAACTAGCTCGAGAGCAGGTAATGATGAGTATGATGGTGATGTCGATGATGCGCACTACAAAATGATATATTCACAGTGGCTTCCAAACCAGATTACGGTCCCCTAGAAGTACCAGTTTTCACTCTTCATTATGAAATGGTGAATTATGGGTGAGTGATAGATCATTTACTTGTGCCAGAGGTCGATTTCGTGTCACTTGACGAAAATCCCACCCACAACAAAGGTTGTGGAGTGAAAATACCTTTCGTCTAACCTGTCACTCGGCGAGAAGTTCACTCGTCGAAAAGGGCAGTCACCTAATGGGCCAGTCATCGAAATGGCTTGGGAACGAACGGGATTCGATGAACAGTCGTTCGTCGAATATGTGTTGGACTCAGTAGAGCGTCCAGCTCCTATATGATGTCCAACCCCTATATAGAGTCCATTGGTCCAAAATCAACTGTATGGAGTCCAAACTTTGAAATCAACTATAAAGAGTCTTTATGTGGACAACACTCCCTGTATAAAGTCCAGCCAATTAGGCATCCCCTATCCAGAGTTCGAAATTAGACATAGGATCTGCTGTAAGCAGTGAATATTAACCAGAAAACGGCCTCTTCCTTTAATCCTTTACATCATTCACTTTTCAAGATAAAAAATAAGTATTGAGGCGCCACTGCAGCCACTTCATTACATGAAAAACCCCACAAACACAATCAAGTGGTCTTTTCGCAGACGCTGCAAATTACAATATCTCAATTATGTAGTGTTGCCAAAGTATTCTGCACGCACACACACACATGCACCCACCCACACAACGCCAAGAAAATACCTAGAAAAAAGACCAAGAATTGAAAGAGAATAATGGAGAGCCAAGGATTAATTATTTGTTTTCAAATTATTGTGCGCACGCACACACACACACACACTTATACAACGTCAAGAAAACACCAAGAAAAGAGTAGAGACACAATACACACGCAACTCCAACAGCCATGCAAACGTCCACCTATTTACACGTAAAGTCAAGAGGGATAACAAATAATTATACGAAACGAATGCATACGTGGGCGGATGCACGCACGTTTACATACATGTAGTAGTGTAAGAGAGTAACATAGTGCAGTAGTCAGCATAATACTAGCACATGCTGAGAGTGCAATAGCAAGCTTCACCATTGCTCATGGCCATGCAAATGTTCAGGAGCACTCAGTTCCGCAAGCTTCTGAAGATCAGCACACCTGCAACAAAGATTTAGCACAAGGATACGCTTATTACCGTAATGATGCATGGGAGCACACAACTACCAAGTTCTCAACAAATGTGATGCTCAATGAAAATCCATCCACTCAAAGACCTGTGAACAGGTGACGGTGGGGACAATAATCTATTAGTAATACGAGGAATAAGGTCGTTTGTGCACACTCAAGACGCACAGACACACAACTTTACATGTAGTGTACACAGTGTTTCACTTCACTGCAACTAAATGGAAAGGAGATGACTTGAACAATCTGTACAGCGTTGCCGTCAGTCAGTCTTCCCCAAGATGGAAATGCAATGATTTGTTGTCACGAGGCAAAATATTCAACAGTAACACAGTAAAAGTAAGTTACAGCTCCATGCAGAACATGTCTGGTGTACTAAAGGCGCACAACAATTCGGTCTTGCGGAAGAAGCAGAAAGATGATCAACAGAGAACAGAGAAAAGATGCAACTGCATGGATAAAGTTAACTGCCCCATGCATGGAAACTGCCAGATCCAGTCAAACGTATACAAGGCCAGCGTGACAGAAACCGGAAAAGACGAACGAAATGAGTACCTCGGCCTAACGGAAATGACGTTCAAGCAGCGACACGACGGACACATGACGTCAATGAGGCATAAGCGAATGGAGAAGAGTGCCGAGTTGTCGAAGCTCATCTGGGACATGAAGCGCAAGAATGCCGGGTACAGAATCAGTTGGTCAGTTGTCGCCCAAACACCAGCATACTCCAATGCCACCAAGCGCTGCCCTCTATGTCTGCGTGAGAAGCTGGAGATCTTGCATGCTGACAGAAGGGTTAACATCAACAAGCGATCGGAGCTAGTGGCCAAGTGCAGACATGAGAACAAATTCTACCTATCTAACTTCACACCTTCAGTTACATAAACCAGGATTACACCTGATGTCTGGCGCTGATCTTGCAAGTACATGCATAGAATCACCGCTTGACCTTATTTGCGCTTAATTCTCTGATTCCACTAGCACCTTACCACACTATATCAAGAACATTCATTGAGTTTTGTAATCATTGCTGTCTGATGATCGCCACAGGCGTGAAACTCGGAGTCACAGCCAACCCAAGCTCCGCATACCATTCTATTCCTTTTGTATGAAGCTCTGCACCCCGGTGCATTGAGCACTCTTTCGAGGACCACACCCAACTTTCCGTGTGTAAACGTCTTTATAAAGATTTTTACTATTGTGTGAAAATGCATTTCTCCTCTTCGTGCTCATGAATTTTACGAACAAGACAGGTTGTGTGTTTTTGTGTGTTAGAACAATAGCACATATTTCCCGGCCGTATGGAAACTGTCTAGTCTTTAATCTTATTCTCTCAAATCTGATTGTATCCACACACGCGATAGACTATGAGAGAGCAGATTCGCAAGCTGATGGGGATTATAACACTATTATTTTCCTAGTATAATCTTTGATCTGGGAACGTTTTATTTCATTCAGATTGCAGATACATTCGAACGATTTATTGACTTCTAAGAGAGCATGTCTTAGAAGACCCGAAAGTGTGTGTAAGTTGATCTCTCCGATTTCGCTTAAAATTTGCACGCACGTTTCCTTGGGGTGTAGATCGACTGTTAAAAGCTCTTGCAAAGGTCTGCGAAGGGAACCTTGAAATAGGCCTGCCCCTCAAAAATGACCATTACACGATTTATGGTTCTTCAAATGAGCCACGCCACTGCGAACATGACCAAGTTACTAATGAAACTCTATCAAGCCAACATAGCCTAACCTTAGAAGAGGTCCTCGGGCAGCACAGCGTAGCTACGCAAGAATTCCAGAGGGACGAGAGATATCACTCCCGAACGCCTCAAATTAACGTCTTCAAAATAGCCAAAGTGCAGGCGCTGACAAAACAGAGAGCTATGTCGTCAATTAGCAAGAACTATATACCCTCAGATAGTAGAACATCTCTTCTAACACTGAGGACAAATCCGTCATCCTACTTTTCGGTTTTCTTGAATTAAACAATGTTGAGCTTTTTCACTCCAAATTGTGTGAAATACAATGTACGTCCCAACTCATACATGCTCATAAAAGCTCACCCCTCCAGACAGCTAGTCAGCAATAGGCCTATTGCAAAATAAGTCAGATGGTCTTAAGCTTAAAGGCCGCCGGAAGACTATGGTCACGGATACTGGTATCCTCTTAAAACCGATCCAGTATTCATAATTATTGATACCATCTTCTACTATAACCAGCAGAAGAAAAGCAGATTTTAGAAATTTGAAATCTTTTCCACCACGGACTGTAACAAAGTAATTTGCTAAAGATTGAGAAATAATCTACGTGGAGATAACAGTGGAGATAACAGTTTCGCAATCTGTACCTAGGGTTCACCGGATGTGAGTCGTGAGTTCCCTTCGGGGACGGACACGATAATTTATTTTATTTTTTATCTGTACCTTCGCATGCAACGACACAAATCCACACAATTCAGTTGACACGTTCTACTATCAAACCTTTTCTTTCCCTTCTCTTCAGAATAGCACAGGGAATGTTGATAACAGTTTAATAATAATTATGAAAAGTAGGAATGCCACAGATATCACCACGGAACATGACCACTTGCTCAAGGTTTGAAATTATGTGTTTCCAGAATCGATTAACCAGCTCCGATCATCAATGTTAATACGGAACTAAAGTGATCAAGCGAAAAATGAAAGGCCAAATCCAAATAAGTGTGACAAATCGATCATAAGTACTACAAAAAAAGTGGGGCCGAAGATAAAGATGGTCTGGAAGTGTGAAAAGTGGGCATGAATAGTGCAGCAACAACTAAGAAGAAGGGAGATTGAGGCCAAATATTCTGAAGAGAATGGCCTGACTTGTTTGAAGGCAGGCAATGATGGTGATGATGATGGTGCTGCGAACTACAACAGGATATATTCCCAGTGCCTTCTATAATGCATTACATTGCCCTGGGATTATCAGTTTTTACTCTCCATTAAAGAAATTGTGCATTTTGAGTGAGTGATAGATCCTTTACTTGTGTCAGAATAGCAGTTGAGCGCTGAAAAACAAATTGGTCTGTTGACATTGACAAAAAATGCAGGAGTGATCATTTGTCACAGAAACGACAAGATTCTCCTTTGACAGTAAACATCTTTTTGTGCGACAATGGATGCAAAAGTCCCTGACAGCTTGAGATGGTGACAGCAAGTTTCCATATACTTGGAGTTGAGAACAAACGTATAATTGTCACGCATTGCGGGCTGCCAGGATTATGGCAAACCAATTTATATCAACTGAAATGGCATTTTACACACTAGAGCACGATATTAGAATGCACAGAGCAAAGCATTTTGCATCCGTAGTTTTATTCACTGCGCGAAGTGGTTACGATTAATATTACCTGTGTTAGGCAATTTCCCTTCCAGAGTTGCTGCAGCCAAGAGAGAAATGGAAGACTTTGAGGATTTGAAGTCTAACTGTAGTCTGGATTCCTGTGGACTACCACCAATGCCGCCATTGATGAAGTCGGAGAGGAAGAAGCTCGACCAAACTTCTAGAGAGCATGGTCCATCGTCCGTCCCACCGTCTTCGGGGTAAAACATTGGCGAAGCAAACTCAAAGACAGCGTCGTGTATGAGATCCGCTCCACTGGAAAACAGAGAAGACACGAGTAATATACCCCCTGAGTATACCGGTAGCATAATTCCTGTTTCTCCTCCGCCATTGATAAAAAGGACGAGGAGCAAAATTTCTTCAGCCAGTATTTCTAATCGTCAGCCAGCTTTGGAACAGACATTTCGAACCGCCGACAAAAGTGAAAGGGATGAAACAGCGTGTAGTACATTGTCTGAAATGGAAGACGTGTTGAACTGGACTTCACCGTTCAGCGGGTATGAGAAAAATGCATCGCGTGTGAAGCCGCCTCTTCAATTTCAAATGGGCGTCTTAACTCCAGCCACAGCGCCATATACTGGAGTTTCTGCTGGAAGGACACCTGAAACATGGGAACAACCTGATGCCTTTGGCATGCCAGTCGAACGCAGGCGTCTTATCGGACAACATTCTGAATCATCTAAGCTTATGGCTCAGAATCAGGATCCACACAGGCGTTCTAAGTGTAAGACATTACAGAGGTGTCAGTTTTGCCAAAAACAGTTCAAGGACGCTTCTCATCTCCGCGAGCATGAACGTGTTCATACTGGAGATCGACCATTCAAGTGTGATGTATGCGAGAAGTCTTTCACTCGGTCAAGTAGCCTCTGTGTTCATTAACGCTCTCATACTGAAGACCGACCATTCAAGTGTGATGTAAAGCGACAAGTCCTTCACTCGGTCAGACATTCTCTGTGCTCATAAACGTACGCATACTGGAGATCAACCATTTAAGTACGATGTATGCAGGAAGTCTTTCACTCAGTCCTGGAGTCTATGTGTTCATAAACGTAATCATACTGGAGAGAGACCGCACAAGTGTAAGACATGTGGCACATCGTTCACACAATCGTCCCATTTACGCGCACATGAACGTATCCATTCTGCATAAAGCCCTTTTACGTTCAAGACATGTGTAAGGTCATTGAGCCGGTTACACAATCTACGTCACCATGAACGTATACATACAAGAGAACGTCCGGTGCGAAGAGGACGCCAACGTTTTCCGGTGTGGATCATGTCTTCCTAAAAACGAGCCTATTCATAACCAAAAATGAAAAGCATAAATGTCGTTTTAAAGATTTTTGCTATGTGAAAAAATGCATTTCTCCTTTTCTTTGTAATACATTTTACGAGCAAGTTAATGACAAAGAGGGAAGGAGAGAGAGATTTGTGCATAAGAGTGTATGGTTGCGTGAGAGAGGGAGTGTGTGTGTTTCTTAAAAAGAGAGAACATTTTTGCAGCAGTTTGAAAATGTCCAGTCATTTATACCATTCACACAAGTCTGAACGTAGCCACAAAATGTGATACGATATGATAGTTGAGAACCGTAATCTGACGTGGATTATTTTGTTTTGTATTTGTGTTCTATTAAATGGTCTTGTTCCCATATATTATGTGAAATAAAACAGAGAGGTTCCAGGCTGTCCAAGAGAGTGCTCAATACCGAGTGGTAGAGCTGGTTCAAACAATAGGAGGACAGAGGAAGTGTTTTTACTCAGAGTTTCACGCACTAAGCGATCATCAGAAAACAGTAATTGGAAATCTGGATCAGTTTTGGTTTATATCCTCACAAAGCAAAGTGTAAATAGCGGCAGTGCAAAGCGTGAATGACAGCAAGTGGTGAAAGGTGACAACCACTGGAGCTTGTTGTCTCTTACTTAATTAGGTGATGGCTGTAGCTGGTTTAAAGTTCCGAAGGTAGTACCTATTCTCATGGCGACACTTCGACACAAGCTCACTCCTTTTGTTTAGAGAGAGGTGCTTGGGTGCTTGCGCGATTGCCAATTTTTCCGCCAGGCACAGGTTGCACCTTTTGCTTTTGTTGCTGTAGGCCGCTGCTCTGCGGTGTACCGCCCATTGAATGCTGCATGCCTTCCCTTCATCCTTTTTGGTCCAGACGTACTGCGATAGGCGGGTGTCCTTCTCGTGTTGTCTGTGGCGGAATGAGGATTGGTGGTTATAGTAGCGTTGTTTGAATGTTGTTGCTGTTAATCCAGTATATTCCTTCTTCTCCATACCTGCGGTGACTCTTGCCTTATATACGATACTCTCCGTTAGACACGCTCCGTCCAGTGGACACGAGTCTTTCGCCCGACAGTTACAAGTCCTGGTATCGTTGTCACCTCCGTTAGCTTGTTTCTTGGGTCGTAGAATCGTGTTATTGTGTTGCTTGATGATAGTGGCCATATTCTGCATGCAACTGTAGCTAACCTTTACAGAGTTCCGGTTGAAGATTTTGTTGAGGCTTGAGCCTTTGGGGAAGTGTTTGGCCACTAGCTGGAGGAAGCGATGTCCAACGTTGGTGGCGACGTTCTTGCTAAATGGTGGGTTGAACCATATGATGTTCCGAGGGCGATTCCTTTTCTTCTTCTTCTTTGTCTCGTCCGTTTTACGATATATTATATTATTATGTGAAATATATACATCTACCAAGCCTAGGGTCACGAAGAGTGGTGATATCCTTTTCGAACCGATCCAGTGTTGATAATAATTATTGCTTTTAATTCTCACGAACCTTTCCCTGAAACCTGCAGAAGAACGAAATTCTTGAGAAATTGTAAATCCTTTCCACCACGGATAGCCTAGAATGTCATTCGCTAATGATTGAGGCAGAACATTGCGAAGGCAATGACCTAACTATTAGTAAATGGAGAGAAGGTAATGATCGACCGTTAACCTGGCCCTCTTGCAGGCGAAGAATGTGTTGTAAGTTGTAACACAAATCAATGTTTCTACTGGTGCAGTACTTGTCGTCACTTTCTACCCTTCTCCTGCGTGTTGACAAACTGACTCAGAAAAGGAAGACAGAGAGCGAGACAGAGAGAGACAGAGAAAGATTGGAAGAGAGAGAGTGGGACAGAGAGAGACAGAGAGAAAGAGAGAGAGACAGAGCGACAGAAAGACAGATAGAGGGAGAAAAAGACAAAAATAGAGGTGATCAATAGCGTAAGAGGCCCGTTATCACATGCTAAACAGGAAGCATAGGAATAGACGGTCCTGATAATAAAACTCAAAGGGTACTGTACGTGACATGCCTATAGATATCAGGACATGATAGCCACATCGTGACAACGAGAACTTGATTCGTCACTCAATTGAAAAGTTAAAAGGAAAATTGTTACAAATTATGACTAACTTAACTGTACACCAACGTAACATGATCATATAAACAGATCATATAACTGTTACAGGCAACAAGTGTGACAAAAGGACCGCGTAGGACATGATGTTTGGAAACGGTGTTTTCTTGCACAGTTTACACGGCACTAGGCTCTGGCCGATTATGACCGCGAAATCATGGAAATATTCTTAAATGGATGCTCGCTTTATGCTCACAAAATCTTCACATTATGCTTTAGCATGGTGGATGCTTATTCATTTTCCTGTACGTATGGAGGCTCAAAGTTTGGAACAGTGTGCGTTTTTGTATTTGGAAGTGGTGCATGGCCAAAACCAGCACAACAAAATACGTGAGTATCCCCATGCCAAGGTGTCCATGCAAATCAACATAGAAAAGAGATAACATTACTTCCTCTATTCATTAGTTGACTTTTTTTGTAATAATTATACGTTTCCATTGTCAATTTAGTTTGGTTAAACTTTGGACATTGTCATGTTCAACTGTCTACATATTGATAGCCGTCATACTCGTCCAACATGTCAACCTCACCCTGCGAATGATCTAACCATCTCTTCCGCAGCTCCCCATCTCCTTCCATCATGAGATTGACCGAAAATCAACTATGCCTATACAACTGAGAGGTTTTACGAATTCCAATATAGTGCTCAGTACCGAAAGTCAGAGCTAGTTCAAACAATAATAAGAGGATGAAAAGTGTTTAACTCCGAGTCTCCGGTCTGAAAATAACCAGATTACAAGGGCGGACAAAATAGAGAGCCACGTCCTCAATCAGCAAGAACTATACATGAGCAGATAGTAAAACACCAATTCTAGCACTGAGGACATGTCCCGATGATCATTTACGGTTTTTTTAATTTTTCCACTCCATTATGCTGAAATACAATGTACCTCCAAACTCATACCTGTGCAGGAAAGCTCACCCCTCCGCTACGTCTAGTCAACAATAGACCTTTTGCATTCTGAAAATGTGAATTTTGCGTGAGTGATAGATCCTCACCTTGTGTCAGAATAACAGTTATTTAATATTCATAACAAAGATAATATCTTCCGAAACACTACTAACAGGCTGCAGAAGAAGGGTACCTTTGAAAACCTTTGAAATCCTGTTCACCAAGGACAGCCTACAAAGTCATTCGCTAATGATTGATGCAGTACAGTCTGAAGTGAAGGTCCTACCCTAACTAGCTCGAGAGCAGGTAATCATGATGATGATAATGTCGATGACGAAGATGCATTCCACAGCAGGATGTATTCACAGTCGCTTCCACACCAGACCCCGTTGCCCTCGGAGTATCAGTTCTTACTCATTCTGAAACAGGAAAATGTTGGTGAGTGATGGGGTCAGAATAGCAGCTGAGCACTGAAGAACGAAGTGTGACCTTGACAGTGACAAAGAAAGGTATGAGTGATCATTTATCATTAAAAACGACAAGAAACTCCTTTGGCAACTAACATCTTTTTGTGCCACAATTGTTGCACAACTCCATGACAGCTTGAGATGGTAACAGCAAGTTGCCATGTAATTGATGTTGAGAACGTGCGTGTACTTGGAACGTATTACAGGCTGCCACAAATATAGCAAACCCATTGTTATCAACTAATAATATAATTATTATGGCATTTGACACACTAGAATACGATATTAAAGTACACAGATTGTACCCTTTCTACATCCGTAGTTTTGGTCACTGCGTGAAGTTGCTACGAGTAATATTGGCTGTGCTATGCAATTTCCCTTCCAGACTTCCTGAAGTTCTGTGAGAAATGGAAGACTTTGAGGAGTCGATGTCTGACAGCAGTGTGGCATCTTATAAACTACCACCAATGCTGCCATTGATGATGACGAAGAGAAATACGCTCAACCAAACTTCTAGAGAGACTGGTCCATCGTGTGTTCCACCATCTCCTGCGTTTAACCTTTGAGAGAAAAACATGGAGAAAGTGTCGTGTATAAGATCTGCTTCACTGGAAAACAGAGCGGACACGAGTAATATACCCCCTGAGTATACCGGTGGCCTAATTCCTGTTTCTCCTCCGCTATTAGTAAAGTGGACGAGGAACACAATTCATTCCGGCAGCATTTCTAACCGTCAGCCAGCTTTCGAACAGACATTTCAAACAGCCGACGAAAGCGAAATCAAATCAACGACTAGTATGCCGCCTGAATTGGAAGACGTTGAGAATCGGCCTTCTCTATTCAGCGTGTATAGTGAGCCTGTACTGATTGTGAAACCTGCTCCTCAGATTGAAATGGACTCCTTAACTCCAGCCATAGCGTTAAATACCGGAGTTTCTTTTGGAAGTCTGCGTAAAACATCGGAGCAACCTGATGCGTTAGACATGCCGGTTGGAAGCAGGCATCCTATCCGACAAAATTCTGACTCTTCTAATGTTATGGATCAGAAGCAGGATCAGTGGAAGCGTTCTAAGTGTAAGACATCACAAAGGTGTCAGTGTCATAAACGTAGTCATACTGGAGATTGACCCTTCAAGTGTGATGTATGCGGGATGTCTTTCGCGAAGTAATACTACTTTCGTATTCATAAACGTTATGTTGGTCCAACTCAATCTGGCTTCCGACAAGGCCGAAGTACAACAGATGTGGTATGGACACAGCGCTGGATTTCGGCCAAGGCGACTCGATACAACTGGGAATGCCACATGCTGGGGATTGACATGTCCCGTGCGTTCAACACGATCGATCGCACCAAACTGTTAGACGGCATGCCATTAGTGACTGGCCCCGATGAAGTGCGCATGATCCAGCACCTACTGTTCCACACACAAATATCAGTGAAAGTAGGAAAGGCAACTGCCAATCCGTTTCTCAGCACCATCGGCACCCCCAGGGAGATGGCCTGAGCCCTGTTCTTTTTTATTTGTAGCCTGGAGGCAGCACTGCGCCAAGTGAGAGCAAACCTACCCGAACGCCCTTCCGCCGACCGTCACATACCCGGAGAAACAGGTTACGCCGATGATGTGACATTGTACTCAACCAGTGAGGAGTGGCTGAAGCGAAGCCTCCCCATCATTAGCGCAGAACTAGAGGATTGGTCCCTTACAGTAAACGAGACCAAGACCGAATTCTTGCATCTGACATAAACTTCAGACTCCTGGCGGTCCAGCATGCAGCTAGGGTCCCTCATTGGCGACAGTGAGGACCTGGAGCGGAGGAAAGACCTGGCTTCGATTGAATACGGCGGGATGTATAACCTCTGGCTGAGGCGTGGGAAGGTCAGTGAGCAGAGGCGCATCCGCCTGTATAATGTCCTGGTTCTGCCCGTTCTTTTGTATAACTGCGGCGCATGGGGGCTCACGGCAGCCCAAGCAGAATCGCTTAATGTTTTCCACCGGAAGCAGCTCCGACGGCTCATTGGCATAGTCTACCCAGCCAGGATATCAAATACTGAGCTGTATGAGAGGTGCAACACGGAACCACTATCTGACATCGTGGACAGGAAAAGATGGCAGCTAACCGGCCATATTCTCCGTATGGACAGGGATGCGCCGCCATGGATCGCGCTGACGGGCAATTTTGCGGGGGATGCCAAGGCTGGCCGTGGACGTCCAAGGACATCCATTGCGACGCGCATCACAAGCGACTTACAGAGAAGGTACATCGACTTGAAGCGCAGCAGTCACCTGGGGAATGTGAGGGCCATCGCTCTGGACGAGCCTACATGGAGAAATCTGGCCGACAATCCATGATCTGGCGTCACAGGTCATCAGTGCGCCGTGTTAATAATTATCTTGATAATGGAATTTGATCATAGGAGATAGGACAGAAGCGGAACGTATAATTATACCAACATAATTATATTATTACGCGTGCTGTGGTATTATTATTATTATTATTATTCATAGACGTACTCATACCGGAGAGAGACCGCACAAGTGTAAGACATGTGGCACATCGTTCACGCATTCGTCTGATTTACGCGGACATGAACGTATCCATTCTGCATAAAGACCTTTTACGTGCAAGACATGTGTGAGGTCATCGACACAGTCATCCTAACTACAGGACCATGACCAACGTATTATTCATACAGGAGAACGTCCATATAGGTGCACAGAGTGCGCAAAGTTCTTCAGAACATCATCATGTTACCGTAGACACAAGTGTCATCATAACATAAAATGAACAGCCAAAATATCGTTAGATAGTGTTTTAATATTGTGTGAAAATATCTTCCTTCTCTTCGTGCTCATAAATTCTACGAACAAGAGAGAGATAGCGTGTCTGTGTGTTACTGTTAGAAAAATAATATACATTCGCACCACTTTGAAAAAGTTCACTCTTTACTGCTATTCATGCAAGTCTGTGATCGTAGCCGCACACGCGATAGACTATGATAGTCCAGAATTGCATGCTGAGGTGGATCGTGTTGTTCAGTATTTCTGCTCTATTCCATGGTCTCGTTCTCATGTATTATGTCAGAAAATTACAGTACTTATCTAGGTTAACCTTTGATCTCAGAACGTTTTACTTTATCTAGATCGTAGATATGTGCGAAGGCTTTGTTGACTTTTAGGAGAGCATGTCTGAGGACGTCTGAGGAGACCAAATAATGATGTGGAAATGAATCTCTCCCATTTTGCATAAATTATGCAAGCACGTTTCCGTAGGGTGTAGATCGACTGTGCAAAGCCGCCTTGGAAAGGTGTCTGAAGGGATCTTTTTTGCGTTTTCTTGAAATTCCTTTTTAAATCTTTCCACTCCACCATGCTGAAATGCAATGTAGATCCAAACACATACCTTTGCAGGAAAGCTCACTCCTCCGCTAAGTTTGGTCGGCAATAGACCTTTTGGATTCTGAAAAGTAAATTTTTGGTGAGTGATAGATCCTTTACTTGTGTCAGAATGGCAGTTCAGCGCTGAACAACAACGTGCAGTGTTGACACTGACAAAGAACAGTAGGAGTGATCATTTATCACTTAAAGCAAGATTCTTTTTCGGCAACTAACATCTTTTTGTACGACCATTGATGCAAAATTATACGGCAGGTTTTGATAGCACACGTACAATTGTCACGCATTGCGGGCTGCTAGAATTAGGGCAAACCCATCTGTTATTGCTATCAACTAATATTGCTTTTCACGCTCGAGCACGATATTAAAGTGCACAGAGCGAACCATTCTGAATTCGTAATTAAAAACCACTGCGTGAAGTAGCTACAGGTAATATTGGCTCCGTATACCATTTCCTTTCCAGAGTTGTTGCAGTTCAGTGAGAAATGGAAGACTTGGAGGAGTCGATGTCTGACTGCAGTGTGGATTCGAATAAACTACCACCGATGCCGCCATTGATGAAGTCGAAGAGGAATATGCGCGACCATACTTCTAGAGAGCATGGTCCATCATCCGTTCTACCATGTCCTGCGTCCAACCTTTTAGAGAAAAACATGGAGAAAGCGTCGTGTATGAGATCTGCTTCACTGGGAAAGAGAGAGGACACAAGTAACATACCCCCTGAGTATACCAGCAGCCTAATTCCTGTTTCTACTCCGCCATTGATAAGATGGACGAGGAACACAATTCACTCAGGCAGCACTTCTAACCGTCGGTCAGCTTTCGAACAGACATTTCGAACTGCCTACGAAAGCGAACGGGATGAAACAATTTCTAGTACACCTTCTGATATGGACGACGTGGTGAACTGGACTTCAGCGGTCAGCGGGTATGAGAAACGTGCATCGCCTGTGAGATCATATCCTCAGTTTGCAATGGACGCCTTAACTCCAGCCACAGCGTCAAATACTGGAGTGTCCGCTGGAAGAACACCTGAAATATGGGAGAAACCTGATGCGTGTGACATGCCAGTCGGACACAGGCGTCCTATCCGACCATATTCTGACTCCTCTATGGCTCAGAATCAGGTTTCACAAAAGCGTTCTAAGAATAAGACCTCGCAAAGGTGTCAGTATTGCCAAAAAGAGTTCAAAACAGTATCTCACCTCCGCGTGCATGAACGTGTTCACACTGGAGATCGACCATTCAAGTGTGATGTATGCGGGAAGTCTTTCACTCAGTCATGCAGTCTCTGCGCTCACAAACGTACTCATACTGGAGATCGACCATTCAAGTGTGATATTTGCGGGAAGTTCTTCACTCAGTCAGGCAATCTACGTGTGCATAAACGTATTCACACTGGAGAGAGACCGCACAAGTGTAAGACACGTGGCATATCGTTCACGCATTCGTCTAGTTTACGCAGACTTGAAAGTATTCATTCTGCATAAAGACCTTTTACGTGCAAGACATGTGTAAGGTCATCGAAACAGTCATTCTAACTACATGACCATGAACGTACTATTCATACAGAAGAACGTCCATGTAGGTGCAGAGAGTGCGCAAAGTTCTTCAGAACATCATCATGTTATCCTAGATACCAGTGTATTTATAACCTACAATGAATAGCCTAAAAGTCGTTAGATAGTGTTTTGTATGGGTGAAAATGCTTTTCTCCTCTTCGCGCTTATGAATTGTAAGAACAAGAGAGAAAGAGTGTGTGCGTGTCGGTTTGAAAGATAGTATTATATTAGCAGCATTTAAAAAAAAGAAATCAGTCTTTGATGCTTTTCACAGTCCGATCCTAGCCACACACGCGATAAACTATGATAGTACAGAATCGCAATCTGATGTGGATTATGTAGTTCTGTGCTTCTGTTCTACTCCATGGTCTCGTTCTCACGTATTATGTCAGAAGTTAATAATCTTACTCAAGCGTAACCTTCGTTCTCAGAAAGTTTAATTTATTCAGATCGTAGATTTGTGCGAAGCGTTTGACTTTTAAGAGACCATGTCTTAGACGACCAGAGAATGTGTGCAAGTGGATCTCTCTGATTTCCCTCAAATTTGGCATGTACGTTTCCTTGGGGAGGGGGGGTAGATCGACTGTTCAAATCACTTGAAAAGGTGTCCGAAGGGAACCTTGAAATGGACATACCCCTAAACATTATTCATAACATCACATGATTTATGGGTCTGCAAACGAGACATACAACAGCGTTTACGACCAACGAAGGAATCAAGCCCCATCAAGACAACATTGTCTCACTTTAGAAAGGTGCATGACTGGGGCAGCTTCGCTTAGCCACGCAAGCATCCCAGAAGACGAGGGCCATCTCACCCTGTGGCCACTAATATTCGTTTTCAAAAAAGCCAAATTACAAGGGCAGACAAAATAGAGAGGTACGTCCTCATTTAGAAAGACCTATTCATTGGCAGATAGTCTTTTGTACTTTTTTTCTCCTTTTTAGTCGATATAATGGACTTAGGCAAATTTTGCATGTGTGCTCTTCGATAAACAAACAACAAGAAAACAACAAGATAGTAGAACACCTCTTCTAGCAGTGAGCACATGTACCCATCATCCTTTTTGCGTTTTCTTAAAACACATTTTGAATTTTTCCACTCCACCATCTGAAATAAAATGGACATCCAAATTCACACCTGCGCAGGAAAGCTCACCCCTCCGGTACGTCTAGTCGGCAATAGACCCATTGCATTCTGAAAAGTAAATTTTTGGTGAGTGATAGATCCTTTACTTGTTTCAGAATGGCAGTTCAGTGCTGAAGAACAACGTGTAGTGTTGACACTGACAACGAACAGTAGGAGTGATCATTTATCACTTAAAACGACAAGATTCTCCCATATTAACTAACAAGGCTGATCATAGCCACAAATGTGATACGCTATGACAGTCAAGAACCGTAATCTTATGTGCCTTATTTTGTTTTGGATTTGTATTCTAAACAATGATCTTCTGTGAAATAAATAAATCTACCAAGCCTGTGGTCGCGAAGACTGGTATCCTTTCCCAACCCATCCAGTGTTGACAATTGTTTTTAATTTTCCCGAAACATCTACTGAAACCTGCAGAAGAACGGATCCCTTGAGAAATTTTAAATTCTTTCCACCACGAACAGCCTTTAACCCATTCCCTAAAGTTTGAGGCAGGAAATTCTGAAGGCGATAGCCTAACTATTAGTACCTCGAGAGAAGGTAATGATCGTCAGCAAGTCTGGCACTCTTGCAAGTGAATAATGTCCTATAAGCTGCAGCACATCTCAATGTTTCTACTGGTGCATTACATGTAGTCACTTTCTTCCCTTTACCCGCGTGTTGACAAGCTGACTTGGAAGAGAGAGAGAGAGTGGTGTTCAAACAGTTGCATAACGTAAGAGGCTCATTTCCACAGGCCAAACAAGAAGTATAGGAATAGACGTCCTTGATGACAAAACTGCAAAGGTGCTTTGCGTGGCATGCCAATAGACATCAGGACCAGATAGCCACATTGTGACAATGTGCTAGAACTTCATTCGTTACTAAAATAAAAGTTAATCAAAAGTAAGGAAAATGTTACAAGTTATGACTTATAACACTGATGTGGAGAGCAAAGGGTCAATTTATAAAAACAAGAGAGGACCAACGATCGGCGTTTGAAGATGCTGTTCGTTACTGCTGCCTATTTCTACATCTGAAGAGAGCATATCTGAGAATACCAAAGTATGTGTGCAAGTGGATCTCTCCGATTTCGCTCAAAATTTGCAGGTAGGTTCCCTTTGGGGTGTGGATCGATTATGCAAAGCCCTTGAAAAAGTTTCTGAAGGGAACCTTAAAATTTGCATACCCCTCAAAAATGGCCGAAATATCACATTATTTATGGGTCTAGAAACGAGTCACGCCACAGCGTATACGAACAAGCTATGAACAAAACTCCATCAAGCCAACATTGCCTCACCTTAGAAGAGTTCCTGGAGCAGTACCGCTTAGCCACGCCAGCATCCCAGAAGACGAGGTCCATCACCCCCTGACGCCACAAATGATCGTCTTGAAAATAGCCAATTTACAAGCGCTGGCAAAACAGCCAGCTACGTCCTCAATTGGCCAGAACTATACACCGGCAGATAGTAGAACACCTCTTCTAGCGCTGAGGACATGTCCCCCATCTTCCTTTTGGGGTTTTCTTGAAATAAACTTTTTTGAATTTTTCCACTCGACCATGCTGAAATACGGCCAAAGTCATACCTGCGCAGGAAAGCTCGCCACTCCGCGACGTCTCCTCAGCAATTTCTACTCCAACACTACTCCCAAGGCCGCAGAACAACGTGTAGTGCTGACTCTGACAAGGAAAAGCAGCGGTGATCACTTGTCACTCCAAACGACAAGCTTCTCCTTGCGCCACCAATAATTTTTTGTGCGACTGTTGCTGCAAAAGTGACTGAAGGCCTGAGCGCAGTTTTTGAATTTTATTGCAAGATGCACGGTGAAATCACGTGCCTTGTGACGCAAGAATGCCAAGTCGCGTGGCGCACGGCCCACGAGATTTCAGAGTCACCTTTGTCAAGTGCGCTTGTTACTCGCCTTGAACGCCCGTTGGTCTGGAAGTGATCACACTTGTGTTGTTACCGGTTACGGCGCTCAAGAACACGCTGCCCGTGTTGTAGGCCTACGAACCGGGACTTTCCCTGACCATGTAGGTCGAAGACCAGTGAAATGATGATGAAATCACATTCTTTATGACGTAAGAAATCTCTCATGCAGTTCACGCGACAAGTGCGTGCAGCCAGTGCTGCTCGCGTGCCAGTCAACACTAAGGGACTGAGCTAGTCGCTTTTGTCGAGCATCGACATGAAAACAAGGGACTTTTACTGTTGGACTATGTTCGGGATTGCAGGAGGTAAGTGTGAAAGACGAATAACTCTCTATGCTGTGCGGGGCATATTCCAACGGCTTGCTGCCATTGCAACACTCCTAGGGCAGTTTGTGGGGGTTCTCAGCAGTTCAAGCAGGAAATGAAGCTCATCTTACCTCTGCCATCATGGTCTGTTCCGAGTAGCGTTCCAGGCACATTCGCGATCGATGACCGCGTAACGTGATGCAGGAAGCGTCATCCTACGTCAGAGAGCACGCGATCTCACCGTGCATCTTGCAATGAAATTCAAAAACTGCGCTCAGGCCTTCAGTCACTTTTGCAGCAACAGTCGCACAAAAAATTATTGGTGGCGCAAGGAGAAGCTTGTCGTTTGGAGTGACAAGTGATCACCGCTGCTTTTCCTTGTCAGAGTCAACACTACACTTTGTTCTGCGGCCTTGGGAGTAGTGTTGGAGTAGAAATTGCTGAGGAGACGTCGCGGAGTAGCGAGCTTTCCTGCGCAGGTATGACTTTGGCCGTATTTCAGCATGGTCGAGTGGAAAAATTCAAAAAAGTTTATTTCAAGAAAACCCCAAAAGGAAGATGGGGGACATGTCCTCAGCGCTAGAAGAGGTGTTCTACTATCTGCCGGTGTATAGTTCTGGCCAATTGAGGACGTAGCTGGCTGTTTTGCCAGCGCTTGTAAATTGGCTATTTTCAAGACGATCATTTGTGGCGTCAGGGGGTGATGGACCTCGTCTTCTGGGTTGCTGGCGTGGCTAAGCGGTACTGCTCCAGGAACTCTTCTAAGGTGAGGCAATGTTGGCTTGATGGAGTTTTGTTCATAGCTTGTTCGTATACGCTGTGACGTGACTCGTTTCTAGACCCATAAATAATGTGATATTTCGGCCATTTTTGAGGGGTATGCAAATTTCAAGGTTCCCTTCAGAAACTTTTTCAAGGGCTTTGCATAATCGATCCACACCCCAAAGGGAACCTACCTGCAAATTTTGAGCGAAATCGGAGAGATCCACTTGCACACATACTTTGGTATTCTCAGACATGCTCTCTTAATGGTCTTGTTCGATATACTGAACTGTGGTACTGAGGTCTTCGGTTCTTCGTAATTCGTGTTTGCATAGTTTCCCCTCCAATTGATCTTCCAATCTTAGAGTCACACACGTTGTGTGGTATGTTGCTATGCGCCCTTGAATTGTGGTTTGGCCGTTTTGTCTGATGGTTTTGCCAGTATCGTCCTCGACCTATATGTATATCCGCCAACGTTCTCCACAGCTGAGACTTTCATCTCGTGCTGATCTTGATTGCTCCCACCTATCTCTCCTTATTTCTATAACCCAGAACCTTCCCAGCTGGAAAGCTGTAGGAGTGCGCCTCCCAGATGTCAAGATCTGATTGCCAGTTAGGTGTAGAACGTCCGTACCGACTGTCAGTGTAGTGCAATGTTATCGCATGAGCTGATTGTTTAGTAACTGGTGGTGTTAGTTGACATTACAGAGTGACTTGTAGTTCCTTGGTCCTTTCTACTTTTTGAAAATAGTAGTGTTCATTTAACACTTACTTGTAAAACCTAAAGATTTTCCTTTGCCAAACCAACATTTGTTTGCACGGCAGTTGATGTAAAGCCATGTCTGTTGACAGATTGAGATGCTGACAGCAAGACCATACATGTACCTTCAATTGTCACGCATTGCGGGCTGCCATAATTATGGCAAACATCTTTTTATCAACTATCAGTGCTTTTGACACCGTAGAACACGACATTAACGAGCTCAGAGCAAACCATTCTGCATCCGTAGTTTTTTTTCTCTACATGAAGTGGATACGAGTAATATTGGTTTTCTTTTTCACTGATCCTGTAAGTCGTGCAGTGGTGAAATTGAATTTACCCTACAAGAGTTGTTGTAGTTCAGTGAGGAATGGAAGACTTGGAGGAGTCGAAGTCATACGGTAGTATGGATTCTAATGAACGACCACCAAAGCCACCATTGATGAAGTCAAGGAGGAATATGTTTGAACAAAGTTCTAGAGAGTATCGTCAATCGTCTGTTTCACCATCTCCTGCGTCAAGCTTTGTGGAAGAAAACTTGAAGAAAGCGTCGTGTATGATATCCGCTTCACTGGAAAACAGAGACGACACAAGTAGTATACCCCCTGAGTATACCAGTAGCACAATTCCTATTTCCACGCCGCCATTGACAATATGGACGAGGAACACAATTCTTTCAGCCAGTATTTCTAATCGTCAACCTGCTTTCAAAACGACATTTCGGACCGCCACCAAAAGCGAAGTGGATGATGCAACGTCTAGTGCGCTGGCAAAAGTGGAAGACGTCAAAAACTGGACTTCTGCGTTCAGCCCCTGTGGTAAACGTGCATTGCCGGAGAGTCCATCTCCTCAGTTTGAAATGGACGCCTTAACGCCATCCAAAGGTTCCAATACTGAAGTTTCTGCTGGAAAGACACGTGAAACCTTGGAGCAACCTGATGCATGTGAATTGCCGGTTGGAAGCAGGCGTCCTATCCCACAATATACAGACTCTTCTAAGGCTATGGCTCAGAATCAGGACCCAGACAGGCGTTCTAAGTGTAAAACATTACAGAGGTGTCAGGTTTGCCAAAAGGAGTTCCAGTACGTTTCTCGCCTCCGCTATCATGAACGTGTTCATACTGGAGATCGACCATTCAAGTGTGATGTATGCGGGAAGTCTTTCACTCGTTCAGAACATCTCTGTGTTCATAAACGTACTCATACTGGAGATCGACCATTCAAGTGTGATGTATGCGGGAAGTCTTTCACTCGTTCAGACAATCTCTGTGTTCATAAACGTACTCATACTGGAGAGAGACCGCACAAATGTAAGACATGTGGCACATCGTTCTTGCGATTGCCAGATTTACGCAGACATGAACGTATTCATTCTGGTTAAAGACCTTTTACGAGCAAGACATATGTATAGTCATTCACACAGTCATCCCAACTATGAAAGTATACAAACAGGAGAAGTCTTCAAGTCTTCGTAGACACAAGTGTGATTTATACATAAAACGAAGAGCCTAAAAGGCGTTAGAAAGTGTTTTAGTATTGTATGAAAATGCATTTCTCCTCTTCGTGCGCATGAATTTTACGAACAAGAGAGAGAGTGTGTGTGTGTGTGCGTGTGTGTGCGTATGTGTGTGTTTGTGTGGTAGAAAAATAGCCCAATGTCATATTCGCAGTAGTTTGAAAACTGTCCAGTCTTTGATGCTATTCACACAAGTCTGATTGTAGCCACACACGCAATAGACTATGACAGTGCAGATTCGCAAGCTGATGTGGATTATGTACTTCCGTATTTCTCTTTCTTTCCGAGTATTCCATGATCTTGTTCTCATGTATTATGTCAGAAGGTAATAATATTATTTTAGCATAATATTTGATCTGAGAACGTTTTATTTCATTCAGATTGCAGATATGTTCGCAAGTTTTGTTGACTTAAATAAAGCATGTCTTAGAAGACCCGACAGTGTGTGTAAGTTGATATCCCTGATTTCGGTAAAATTTTGCAGGCACGTTAACTTGGGGTGTATATCGACTGTTCAAACCTCTTGCAAAGGTGTCCAAAGGGAACCTTGAAATGGACATACGCCTAAACAATGGTCAACCCATCACACGATTTATGGGTCTGCAAACGAGCCACGCCACAGCGTATTCGACCAAGCTACAAATAAAGCTCCATCAAGTCAAGATTGCCCTACCTTAGAAGAGGACCTGGGGCAGCACAGCGTAGCTACACAAGCATTCCAGAAGACGAGGGATATCACTTCCTGACGCCCCAAATTATGTTCTTGAAAATGGCCAAATTACAAGGGCTGACAAAGTAAAGAGCTACGCCCTCACTTACCAATAACTTACTATACACCGGCAGATAGCAGAAAACCTCTTCTAGCACTGAAGATATGTCCCCCATCCTCCTTTTTGAGTTTTCCTGAAGTAAACAATACTTTTGAGGTTTTCCGCTCCACCACGCTTAAACACCATATACGTGCAAACTCATACCTGCGCAGGAAAGCCCAACCCTCGGTGACTTCTAGTCAGCAAAATACCAATTGTACAACAAGTCAAACGGTTTAAGCTTAAAAGACGCCGCAAGGCTATCCTCCCGAATATTGGTATCTTTTCCCAACCGATCCAGCATTCAAAATTATGGATAACATCTTCCAAGAGGGCTGCTAAAAACCCTTCGCAATAATGGCATGGGGTATAAGTTACACATATATAAGGAACAAGTAACGTAGTAGCGTGATGTCTGCGACCTTCATCCCATTCATGCCTATAACAAAGGCACTTGAAATTTGTTCAACCACGGACAGCCTACAAAGTCATTCGCTAAGGATTGATGCAGAATAATCTGAAGGTAATAGCCCAACTAGCTCGAGAGCATTTAATGATGATGATGATGATGAGGATGACGACGATGCGCACTACCAAAGGATATATTCACAGTGGCTTTCAAATCAGATAATGGTGCTCTAGGAGTATCAGTTTTCACTCTTCATTATGAAATGGTGAATTATGGGTGAGTGATAGATCCTTCACTTGTGCCAGAGGTCGATTTCGTGTCACTTGACGAAAATCCCACGCCTCGACAAAGTTTGTGGATGAAAATACCTTCCGTCTAACCTGTCACTCGGCGAGAAATTCACACGTCGAAAAGGACAATCACCTAATGGGCCAGTCAACGAAATGGCTTGGGGACGAACGGGATTCGATGAACAGTCGTTCGTCGAATATGTTTTCTGCGAACTGTCGTGGAAACAGCAGTTCAGTGCTGGATAACAAATTGTACTGTTGCCACTGACAAAGAAAAGTAGGAGTGTTGAGTTATCACTTAAAGGTGAAGTGCATCGATTTTGCGAGTATGGTCCAGAAGAAAGACAATTTGATGTCGGTTCGAATGGCATATCTCTCGCTTCCATACGATAAGCCAAACTTGCCAAATCGCCAAATGTATACTCACGTTACCAAAGCGACCAGCGCAGTGATGACCTACGAAAGGCTTAGCTCCACCACAGAGAAGGTCGATCACTGCAGAATTTGGTCATTTTCAATTGATTTATTGTATTCACGAAGTGAAAGAAGGGCTGTGTTCAATGCTGTTAGTGCAGTGAACTGTTTGTTAGTAGTCCTCTCGGTTGTGTACTGGGACGTGACACCGACAGGAGAAAGCTGGAGTGCGGAGACACCAGCAGACAAGCGAAAATAGTGACGAACAAAATGCTGAAATCTTGGTTGGGACAAATCAGACGTTCAGCATTTCCCCCAACCAAGGACCATGCCGTTTGCTCTTTCCACTTCCTGAAGATGAATGTGATGCTTCCTGGCGACTCTGCTATCTCTCGTAACATCTTCTGAAGCCAGGTGAGACGACGGGTGGTGGAGATGTGACGAATGAAATAATGTCGTAGGTTTGAAAGTTTGCAGAAAATGTCTCAGGAGAGATGGCGAATTCCAAGCATCTTGTCCTGGAGGAAACCATTTCCTAGGCGCAGATAGCCTAGGGAAATGCATGAGAAGGGCGATAAATAGTTCACGACACTAACAGCATTGAACACAGCACTTCTTTCACATCGTGAATACAATAAGACAATTGAAAAATGACCAATTTCTGCAGTGATCGACATTCTCTGTGGAGGAGCTAAGCCTTTCATACGTCATCACTGCTCTGGTCGCTATGGCAACGTGAGCATACAATTGGCGATTTGGCAAGTTTGGCTTATCGTATGGAAGCGAGAGATATGCCATTCGAACCGATATCAAATTGTCTTTCTTCTGGACCCTACTCGAAAAATCGATGCACTTCCCCTTTAAAACGACAAGATTCTCCTTTGGCAGCTAACATCTTTTTTGTGCGACAATGGACGCAAAAGTCCATGACAGCTTGAGATGGGGACATCAAGGTGCCATGTACTTGAAGTTGAGAGCATATGTAAAATTGTCACGCATTGCGGGCTACCAGAATTATGTCAAACCCATTGTCATCAACTAATACCTCTTTTGATGCATTAGAACACGGTACTACAGTACACCAAGTGGAACCTTTTGCATTCTCAGTTTGTTCACTGCGCAAAATGGTTACGAGTAATATTGGCTCTGTTATGCAATTTTCCTTCCAGAGTTATTGCAGTTCTATGAGAAATGGAAGACTTGGAGGAGTCGAAGTCTGACTGTAGTCTGGAGTCTAATGAACTACCACCAAATCCGCCATTGATGAAGTCGAAAAGGAATAAGCTCGACCAAACCTCTAGAGACCATGGTACATCATCCGTTCCACCATATTCGGGGTCAACATTGGCGAAGCAAACACAGAGAAAGCGTCGTGTATGAGATCCGCTCCACTGGAAAACAGCGAAGACACGAGTAATATACCCCCAGAGCATACCAGTAGCCTTATTTCTGTTTCTTCCCCGCCATTGAAAAAAGGACGAGGAACACAATTCCCTCAGCCAGTATTTCTAATCGTCAACCAGCATTCAAAAAATATTTCGAGCCGCCGACAAAAACGAAAGGGAAAGGGATGAAGCAACGTCTAGTACACAGTCTGAACTGGAAGACGTGGCGAACTGGACTTCAACGTTCAGCGGCTATGGTAAACGAGCATCGCCTGGGAGACCATCTCTTCAATTTAAAATGGACGACTTTACTCCACCCACAGCATCATATACTGAAGGTTTTGTTGGACGGAAACCTGAAACATGGTAGCAACCTGTTGAGTTTGACATGCCGGTCGAACGCGGACGTCGCATGGGACAAAATTCTATCTCTTTTAAGGTTATGGCTCAGAATCAGGATCCCTACAAGCGTTCTAACTGTAAGACATCCCAGAGGTGTCAGTTTTCCCCAAAAGAGTTCGAATACGTTTCTCGCCTCCGCGAGCATGAACGTGTTCATACTGGGGATCGGCCATTATCGGTGATGTATAAGGCAAGTCTTTCACTCAATCAGGCCATCTATGTGTTCATATCGTACTCATACTGGAGATCGACCATTCAAGTGTGATGTATGCGGGAGGTTTTTCACTCAGTCATGGAGTCTATGTGTTCGTAAACGTACTCTTACCGGAGAGAGACTGCACACGTGTAAGACATGTGGTGCGTCGTTAACGGATTCGTCCAATTTACGCAGACATGACCGTATCCATTCCGGAGAAAGATCTTTCACGTGCTAGACATGTGTAAAGGCATTCACACAGTCATCCTAACTACATGACCATGAACGTATACACACAGGAGAACGTCCATAAAGGTGCAGAGAGTGCGCAAAGTTCTTCAGAACACCATCAAGTCTTCGTGGACACATGTGTTATCATAAGATAAAATGAACAGCATAAACGTCGTTAGAAAGTGTCAAATTTAATAATAAATTTATCTTTTACTATGTGTAAAAATGCCTTTTTCTCTTCGTGCTTATGAATTCTACGAACAAGAAAGAGAGAGTGTTTTTGTCTGTTAGAAAGATAGTATACATTCGCAGCAGTTTAAAACAAATTCCACTCTCTGATGCTATTCACACGAGTATGATCGTAGCTCAACACGTGATAGACTATGATAATCCAGAATCGCAATCTGATGTGGATCATATTATTCTGTATTTGTGTTCTATTCCATGGTCTTGTTCTCATGTTTTATATCTGAAGTTAATAGTATTCTTCTTTAGTATTCGAACGAATCAGGCTCCATCAAGTCAACATTGTGTCACTTTAGAAAGGTGCACGACTGAAGCAGCTCCGCTTATAGGGTATTCACAAGACAGGCACTTGCACGTTTTACAGGGAGTGACATACGAGAAAAGTGACTGTGTGGATTCACACAGCTGCACTTGACGACAGGCACGTTTGCATTTTTGAATGCTTCACCGACCAGTAGCCATGGGTATTTCAAATTTTCAAAACACGCATAAAATAATTATCATGTTCCAAAAAATCAAGTCTTGTTTTGCGCTTTTTGGTGTAAATGTACTCGTTCACGCCACGATTATCGTGAAAGTGGGCCCCCAGCTCGCTTGAACATTTCGGCCACTTTAAGCCACTTTTCTCGTTCACAGGTAAACTACCATAGCAACTTTCCGGTGCACGTGGATTTGCCTGTCGTGTGAATACCCCATTAGCCACGCAAGCATCCCAGAAGATGAGGGCCATCACCACCTGACTGAGGGGCAACACATGGTGGTCTTGAAAACAACCAGATTACAAGGATGGACAAAATAGAGAGCTACGTCCTCAATTAGCAAGAACTATACATTTAATAGCAGATGAGCCTGGATCAGCAAAAACCATCACATGCGCAAAATTTTCAAAAACAATTGTTGTGCTCCAAATTGATCCACAACCCCTGATAACCAGTCTCAAGAAATTTTGGATCAATCACAACACCCTAAGTGACCAAAAAATGCGGTACACCACATCTCTGTACAAATGTTGGAATTGGCATTTCTGTGTAGGATGCAAGTATGAGCGTTGGTATGTGTCTGATCCTGTTAGGCATTGCCATCAATCAGCCGGCTAACAAGGAGGAATTTTATAGTACTTGGCAGTCTACTCAGACACTGGCTTGTCCGAGTAAATCATTAGCTTCACTGACTATCACGCAGCTAACGGCATATGGCCAAGTTCAAGGGGCTGATATTGCATTCACACCAGGCTCTGTACTGATGCTCTCCAAGCCATTCACTTCCATGAAAAATTATCTGCACACACGGAGTGCAATCACGGTAGCTGTGACTACTTAGCACACAGGCTCATGAGCATGAGGTACGTACTAGGTGCAGATACATTCAACGGTTACCTGACCCTACAGGAACATATTTTTTGGAATTTTTTTGGGAGCTGCTGCATGGACCAAATAAATGTTTCAAGTTGCTCAGTGTCCAAGCCAACGAAGCAGATCTTGTCTGGCGCTAGCTCTCGTTGCTCTTCCAGTCGTGAATCCAGACGCCTTTGCTCTGCATCTTCACTGTCGATATCCGACAAACTTACTAGTGAAGGAGTCGTTCATCGCTCAACAATATCCACTCGAGTCGTCGTCATTCACATCAGCGCTGCTTTCTTCTACACGAAGTCTGCAGCCTCACCGAGTCGCTTTGAGGCAGGAGAGAGTCGTCCTCTGGAGCTCCGCGGCTTTCACCTGGCTCCCTTGATGAGCAATCCCAGTCATCACCATGAAATGTCGTGTCGTGATTGGCGTCAATGACGATCGATGCGCGTGCGATGCTCGCGCCCCGCGATCGTACCTATTCGCCAGCCAAGCTCAGGTACGTGGGGTTTCCCAGCCGTGTCTCCTCACTTGCCTGGGGCTTGCCTAGCTAGCTAGTCACTGACAAACAAACAAACACGGGCTTGTCAGGCGGAAAGAAGGACTAGTGACAAGAAAGACAGAAAGGTGATGGGTAGTGGACCGTATGCGTGTTAAAACAAAATGGTGTCACGAATTATTGAAAGTGGTATAGTTGGTGGTACGAGTGTTCAAACCCATTTGAACTTCATACTGTTCGTCTTCTTTTTGACATGCTCTCTTTCCATCGTCCTTAGCTTTTGTTTGTTGAGAGCTGTTTTGGCTTTCTCCTATACCTCTGGGGGATGCCAAGTGATGGTTTTGAGAGGCTGGTGATGGCTGTGAGCGAGAGTTTGCCGATCGGCGTCGTCCTCGCTATAGCGATGAAAATACTAGTTACTGCGCACCTGGCAGATATCACAACACGTCGGAGCGTCCAGGAGCAAAGGAATCTTGGGTTTTCACTGGAATCTAGTTCCTCCAGCATCGTGTAGCCCACCGTCGGTGAATGGCAGTCCAGAAAGGTCGAACCTGGTCTTCTGCAGCATCTCGCAGTCCTGCGAGGCACACTGAATACGCCAGTCATGTATTCTACGAATAAAAATCACGAAGTAGTGGACTTTATAGTGATGAGTCTATCCTGTATGCTGCAAAAGACGCAGGAAATGTGACTGGTGTCCGTACACTGGACGCCAATATCATCCCTGTCTTCTCCTGCAGGATCTGTTTGACATTGACATACCGGTATGCAGTGGGTCGACATTGGCCTGGTTTGGCAGCTATCTGCCTGGGTGGATGTAGCAGGTTTGCATTGGCGCGTCGTCCAGTCCGACATTTTCTTGTAACTGTGGAGTACCGGCAGGGTTTGAGAGGTTGCTCGTGCTGTAAACACATCTCTACTGCCTGTCTCGTCCTGGAAGTGTCGTCTCGCCGCTTCCTTGTTCTACAGTCACGCCGTTATTTCGCTTTGTTTCGTGGTGCGGCTCAAAACCTGCCCAAACAACTGTGAGCTCGCAACATGGTATGGACAAATTGCACCACTCATGCTGGGTAACTAAAACCGGGATAGTCGAGTAAGCGAGTTCACTCCCTGGGCCATGGCAAGATCGGTTCAGCGCGGGCTATTCCAACCTCCAAGTGCATAGTCACCAATCGATCCATGCGATGGTGGTTCACCTACAAAGAGCCAAGGTCTAGGAGTACTACTATTGGATGCTGTCTACATGCAGTCAACAAAATCAAAGTACCTCAGTATGCCCCAGAATAGGGCATGTGCATCTATAGCATGACACAACAGGGGTTCTGGTGGCACCTGTCAAACAAGCAGTAGCCACTATTGCCAGCTACCTATTGGAGGCTAGCCGCTACAGTCTGTCACTGGAGATAATTATTATGTTCACTGTTTAGACTGAGCACAATCAATGATGCCCAATCAATCTGCCCAATTTATGTTCTATTCCACCTAATTATAACGTCCCATCGCATCAACCCTACTACACGCACATGTCGTCACTCTAGCATGACTTGTGTTATTATTGTTTATTTTGATTCGCACGATAAATAGAGCACAATAAACGTTAACTTGACCGAAGGATAAAGGCGACTGCAGATAGAGGAACACATCGAGGTACAGGTAACGGCATCAATACAGTATCAGAGAGAAACAAACAAAAATGAGAGGTACGCAGAAAAAAACTCTCGTGAGCCCAAGGGGAAGTGGTTGATGAGGGATGAATGCACTCTCCACGCTCATCTACAATGTTCGTGGAAATGCACACATACATACAAAATATACAACATAGCAATAGCATGCACAGAACCGAACAATGTCATGTTCACACATGCAAGCACAGACCTGAACATTAGTACCAAAAGCCGATACAGACAATATCCCCATACACACAGACGCACACACACACACACACACACACACACACACACACACACACACACACACACACACACACAAAAACACACACACACACACACACACCCACACACACACACACACACACACACACACACACACACACACACACACACACACACACACACACACACACACAATGTCCCATGTATGCACCCGTGGCGAGAAAAGCACCCAAATCTACAAATGCACTGGATGTGAACCCACAGATTTTCTCTTATAGCAACGATAGCGGATCTGATTCTGAATGAAACACACACACACACACACACACACACAATACAATCAGTGAATGCCCATCCACAGATGATGGCAGGTCCTGAAAGAACAGGCAGTGTTCCAGTAATGGGGAACAGAACTTCGAGTGGCGAGTGAGGTATACACACACACGTGCGTGCGCGGGCACACACTAAAGTATTCAGAAATAGAATCGACATTGTAGTATTCATTGGTTGGGGAATGGAAAGGAAAATAAAACATTGCTGTAGGTTATTGTTGTAAGGACACTAGGAGCACAACAGAAAGGTAAGCAACTTGCTTTGAAGCAAAGAAAGTTATTATTCCACGGATCTCAGAAGGAAGGAACGTTCCAGAATGCTGCACTGGCAACAGGCGGCCTGCATGTGCGCGGCCCCTGCAGTCGGTCCAGCTGCCGGCCTTAATAATAATAATAATAATAAAACAGGTCGCGTAACGAAGCAGCATAACGATAGATGTGCAAAGTCATGATGCCTGGTCCGCTTCTGTCCTGGGTTCACTACCCCGTGCGTTGCAGCCGCGAGCAAAACCAGCTCAGGCTGAGAGTTCCCTCCATGATTGCTTGGCCAAAGCGCGCATTCTGAGCCCACTCAGATCAGTCATGGTCTTCAGTGGCATGTCTCTGGTAGCTGTGCTTGCCTTGACTGCCGTGGCCAGGTTCGATTTCGGGCGTCCACGCACACCTGTGACATCTCGACGGAAGTAGTTGTCCATTGCCTGCTGTGGCGGGGCATCTGAGGGCATCCTCAGAACATGACCCAACATCCGGAAACGGCGGACAGCAACGGTGTGCGAAAGTGGCTGTGTGTGTGCTCTGGAGATGATGGCGGGATACCTAATTCCGAACAAGTTCCGTAGTTGACGTCTATGGAAGGCGTTCAGCTTCTCCAGTGCAGCCTCTGTCAGTCCCCAGGTTTCGCAGTTGTATAACAGTGTTGGTAGGACGATGGTATTGTAGAGACGAAGCCTGGTTTCCTCGGATACAAGTTGACGTCGAATCCAGAGCGAATACATGCGGCCATACGATGTTGATGCTTGGTCCATTCGTCGGCTCAAGTCCTCCTCTTCCCCCAAGAGAGAGCCAAGTTGCTTCGATCTTCGCCATTCGGTGGTGGAGGCAGAGATGTGAAGCCACTCTGTTTTGCTGCTGTTAACGTTGAGTGACCAGTCACCCAGGCCGTCAGCTATCACGGGTAGGGAGTTGGCAAGCCATTGTCGCTCAGTCGAATAGAAGGAAATGTCATCGGCATATCCTGTTTCCTGTGGTATTGCTGCATCAGTGTCTGGCCGTGGTGGTAGTTTGCTTCGAGTCTCCCTCAGTGCTGCTTCCAGGTAGCAAACAAACAGAACCGGGCTCAGCCCATCACCCTGTGGTGTACCTAGCGTGCTAACAAACGCCTCCGCTGAAGTGGCACCCACTTTCACAGAGAGTGTTGTACCATACAGCAAATGGTGAATCAGGCAAGCCTCGTCAGGTCCGGTAATCTCTGACATAACAGCAAGGAGCTTTGGGCGGCTAATGGTGTCGAATGCTTTCGACATGTCGAGGCCAAGGACGTGGCAATCCCACACGAAGTGGGTGGCCTTAGCCGAAATCCAGCGCTGTGTCCACACCACATCGGCAGTGCCACGGCCAGGCCTGAAACCAGACGAAGTGGATCCAAGATAATGCGACACACGTGGTGTGATACGTTTGAGCACAACGAGTGAAATGACCTTGCGCAGGGTGTTCAGCAATACAATCGGTCTCAGATTTGCAACTGGTCCCCGCGCCTTGTTAGGTTTTGGTAACGGTATCATATGCCTGGACCAATAACACTACACAGGTGGTCGCCCCTGGTGATGCTGTTGTTGATCATGGTGGTGATGATCGGGGAGATGTACTCAGCACCGTATTTGAGGAGTTCTGCGCATACACCATCCGGCCCACATGCTTTCTGATTTCGCAGTCGTCTCAAAGCCGCCTCTACTTCTTCGGTGGAAACGGGCGTCTCCAGTGTGTGCGGAGCTGGCGGTGGCAGCAGGTCATCAGAAGTGTTGAACTGCCCCTGATAGTGATCACGTATGCGAGATGCCTTTTCCTCATCGCGCATGAGGATGTGACCATCAGCCGACTCGACGAAGAGCTGCTGCGGCTTGCCACGTTTGAGCTGGGAGGCTGCTATAAACATTTGCGTGGAGGTTGGAGCGCTCTCAACCGCCTCGGCAATTCTGTCCAGGCGAGAGTTGGCTTCGGTCCGTTGGATATTACGGATTTCATGCATGACACGATTGCGCTCCTTCTTCAGCTGCGCAGCATCATGGTGTCCGGACTCAGCTAATATTCGCAGTTCCCGTTGCCGCAGTGAAAGCCGAGCAACCTGTGCGTTTGGTTGAACGAAACGGTTCCTAGCCTCGGATCGGTGCAGATGACCAATGGCGGTGTCTGCTGCAGACTTGATCGCAGATGTGGCAGCTGACCAGACGTCAGCGGGAGCATCACTTGCCGGAGTTACTTGAAGGTGTGCCCGAAGAGCCGAGCGATATTCCGGTCTACGGGAGCCATCTATTAATCCATGGACAGCATACGGCGACTCCATTTTTGATTTTGTTTGGAAGATTTTGAATAGCTCACAGAAAAGCATGTCAGCGATCACTAGCTTGTGGTCGCTGAACACCTCTGTACCAGCATACGATCGGGCCTTGTTAATGATGGGCTTACAATGCGATGGAACCACCACATAGTCGATCATGTTGTAGATTTTTTTAGTACGATTCGTATTGCTGTCTCTAACCTGTCCAGTCCATGTTGTTCGGTAGCGCATTGAATAGCAGAATACTGTGTTGGCTAGCAACAACTGGTGAGAGTTTGCCCAGTCCACGAGCGCCTGGCCGTTTTCGTTGCGGGTCCCTTTGCTGTAATTTCCGACACACGAGGTGACAGCGCTGCCAACTTTGCTGTTGAAGTCCCCCACTCCGATGACAAGCGTTCGTTTGCTTGTCCCATTCCATGCGGAAGATAGTGCGTCGTAGAACTGGTCTCTGAGCTCAGGCTGTTCCTTCGACCTTGGGTTCGTGGGTCCATGTGCCACAACAAACCGAACTGGCAGTGATGAGTTCTTGGCTTGCGGAAACAATAGGTCAACATAGCCCACTCGATCCGACAGTTTTTTGATTTTTGAAATGCACGGTTCGAATTTTTTTGAAACAGCGAAGCCAATTCTGCCATGGCTGTCGTCTGTCAGGCCAAAGGTCACTAGCCTGTGAGTTTTACTAATGCTTCTGTCGAACGGGTCCTTTGCTCTCAGCTCCTGAAGTCCACAGAAGTCGACGCGATACGTTTGTAAATCACGAGCGAGTTGTTGCTGTTTTGAGTTCGAACACAGTCCACGAACATTGAACGTCGCGATACGAGCGTTTCTCAAAGCCATACGGGAAGGCTCGGCACGCGGAAACAAAGCACGGGTAGCCTGACAGGCTGTGACAGAAAGGTTGGGAGAAAGGTTGGGAGATAGTAAAGATTTAGAGCAATAGAGTGGGAGAGAGAAAGTTTGCTGAGCAGTCAGCCCAACACCAGCTGCCGGCCTTGCAGTGCTGAAAAGAATGTGCAGTACAGCATGTCCCATAGTATCGCAGCCTGGACAAATAGGCGCTGGGAAGTCCTAGTTATGTGCTCACCCACACCACGATGCACCAATCTTCTGAGCTACTATGGCAACAACTTTGTCCACTTGAGACTCCCATGGGCTGAGCCAGTTGTTGAGGGCTGCACCAAGGTGGACGGCAATGACCGCTGATGGCAAGGCAAATCATGACACACAGTCACTAGGGCATCGTCAACATGGCGCTGAGGCTGGATCGATAAAATCAACCTTTAGGCTGTGGCGGGGTTCACAACGAAGCTAATAAGTCAGCCTGGTCACCGCCATTGACGAACCAGTCGCCACCGCCAGCAGTGGCGGTAGGTTGTGAAAAGTGTGGTGCAATATTGCCAGCAAATTCAGTACTTAGGATAAGATGAGTGACAAAGGGAACGTTGTGTTTGATAATATTGAAGTGAACAGGGATGATCACGAACCCTGCGCGTGCTCCACCGTGAGTTGAAAGAAAATTCCGGACTGGACGACGAGCAAACGCCAACCTGCTACACCCAACCAGGCAGATACTATTAACCTTAATTTGGCCGTCACAAGAATTCAGCGTATTCTTGCAGTTTTTTTCTTTTGTTTCGGCTTGTATTGGACCAATTAAGCATGTTTATAAGTTTGAACTGAATATGTCCATGCGTTATGGAAATATTTATATGTTCCCAAAAGGGAACGTTGGCCGGATCGCGTACCAAAATGACCATGGTTTTTATGAAGGGAAGATGCAATATGATATAATGGATTATGTTGTCTTCTAATTGTGTGTGGAGCAATGCAAACATGAACAAGCAGTAATGGAGAAGAAAAAAATATTTAATAGTCGTCAAAGAGTGTCCAGCAATGTTTCTTAGTGTTTTCGGCTGCTACCGTTCGCGTCTCGTATACACCGTGGCATTCGATCCTCGATCGAAATGCAGTCGAACTCCACACTGAGAACAGTAACATATCGTGGTTTGTCTGCACCATTTACAACGACAATTGTGTTGTCCACATTATTGTTGTCAAACGCGCTTGCATTGCACATCAACAGCAAGACACTGGTGCTTCTGGGCGCGGTCGGCTATAATAAAATAGGACGGCGATCTCGGGATGAGCCTGAATGTAGGACATTGGCTTGGGGCTCACCGCTACTTGAAAAATTGGCACTCTCAGATCAGTTGTAAGAATGTGGAGCCAGACAAAAAGAATTACAAGGAATCTCTCAAGATTGTCGGCCTCCGAGCTAATGTTGGCCTTGTCTGTATCGCGGGTATCGCGCAGTATTTTCTCGTCCAATAGTGTTTAGAGATGTACAGGGTGTGCATACCTCGCGATTGGCAAGTGGGTGATGCTGTAGTGATCTCATGGTGATCGTGAAGGGATTTGTCCAGTTCAATTTCAGGACGCATATCGTAAACACCAGTCTATTTCACCCAACGCGCTGTTCCAGCGGTTGGGCGTTTTTTTTGCGGTCGTACTCACTATCAACAGGAAAGGGACCAACATCATTATCCTCTCCATTCGTCACGTGGTAGTTGTCTAGGTCCATATGTCTTGCAAGTTCGATGAAACCCTTATCATCCGTCGAATCTTCTGATTACTACTCTATTTCATCGTCCACGTTCAGATCAACGAGAAGTGCTGAGCACACATGCTCTTTCCCTGGGCATAGCAAATTTACTGCATCAGAATCACGGAATCATTAGCACCATGCAGTTGTGAATTTGCAGTGCTCAGAGAAGGAGCAAGTGTGCTCACCACTTCTTTTTCGAGTTCCTGAGCTGCAGGATGCCTTACCCCTATAGCGCTTACGTTCAGATTGCCAGTAATCGGTGGCGCTAGGACTAAGCCCTGAAGTGTGTTGGAGTTCTCAACAATGTCCTTAGCTTCCATTGGAATCACTTTTGAGTCCCTTTCCAGAAAGGACTCTGCTACTGTAAGCCTTTCCCTCTGCCGTACCACATTACAGCTAAAGCGATATTTTCTGACAAAAATGCAACCGCGCGGAGGAAAAGATCATCGAAAGTGCAGGAGAACGCCATAAAGCATCCATACTTTGCTGAATATTGTTCAAGTGAATCTTGTTACACAAAAGAAAACCTACTTCAGAAGTATATTCCTTTGGAGACTGTTTAGCAATCTTTACTTTGGCAAATGTCAGCCTCGCACAGCATTGCTGTATTCCGCATGCTAGTGAATCACAAATATATGACCAAATTTGGTTACCATGGAGACGGTCCAATTACCATCAAAACATCAAAAAGGCTCCATCAGTTATATATCCACGTTTACGGATGTTACAAACAAGGAATATGCGCTAGATATACTGGTTCCTGAAATCAGGTGAAAATGATGTATATCTGGGTCTCGGATCTGGCCAACGTTCCCTTTTGGGAACATCGAAGAAAGACGGCGGGTTTCTATGTGCCATGATCAAATTTACGGTGAATCTTCAGGCCAGTTGGGTGGCCATAGTAGCAGAGTGCACTTCTAACGTGTGGATTACTCTGAGAAAGACTGTTTTTCACACCAGAATTCTCAATTTCTGATGTACGGCCGAATACCGAAAATTCACGACATTTCGCGTTATATCCCGATACTTGAAAAATTCAAAAGCCTGACAAATATTCCAAGATTCATGATCATCAGCCTTCTAGATATGTATATAAACAGAAAATGCGGAGGAAAAATGAATTTCCCTTGACCAAATCGCATGCGGAAAGAAATGTTCCCTTTTGGGAACATTGGCCTGATTAAGGTTAAGATAGCTGCCAAACCAGGTCAATGCCGACCTACGGCATAATGTCAATGTCAAACAGATCCTGGAGGAGAAGACTGGGGTGTTGGCGTCCAGTCACTGAGTGTACAGACACCAGTCAAATTTCCTGTGTCTTTTGCAGCATGCAGGCTGAGACTCATCACTGTAGAGTCCACTACTGCATGAGTTTTATTTGTACAATACATGGCAGGCGTACACGGTGTGCTTCGCAGGACTGCGAGGTGCTGCAGAAGACCAGGTTCGACCTTTCTGGACCGCCATTCACCGACGGTGGGCTACACTATGCTGGAGGAACTAGATTCCAGTGAAAACCCAAGATTCCTTTGCTCCTGGACGCTCCGACGTGTTGTAATATCTGCCAGGTGCGCAGTAACTAGTATTTTCATCGCTACAGCGAGGACGACGCCGATCGGCAAACTCTCGCTCACAGCCATCACCAGCCTCTCAAAACCATCACTTGGCATCCCCCAGAGGTACAGGAGAAAGCCAAAACAGCTGACAACAAACAAAAGCTAAGGACGATGGAAAGAGAGCATGTCAAAAAGAAGACGAACAGTATGAAGTTCAAATGGTTTTGAACACTCGTACCACCAACTATACCACTTTCAATAAATCGTGACGCCATTTTGTTTTAACATGAATATCGCGGGTTGTTAGGTGCGCGACTTTTCTTTCGCTCGACTTCAACGTCACTTTTTGATCAACTTGATATCAAACACAAGTGATGGTTTTCGCTGATCCGGGCTCAGATAATAGAACACCAATTCTAGCACTGAGGATAAGCTCACCATCATCAATTTTGGGTTTTCTTGAAATGAAATGTTTTGAATTTGTCCACTCCACTATACTGAAATACAATGTACATGTACCTCAAAACTCATACCTGTGCAGGAAAGCTCACCCCCACGCTACGTCTAGTCGGCAATAGCCCTTTTACGTTCTGAAAAGGTGAGTTTTCAGTGAGTGGTAGATTCTCTGCTTGTGTCGGAATAGCAGTTATTTTTTTCACTCACATAGCAACCGGGTTGTACATGGGGTAGTGGTCTACCAGAATGTACTCACAGAATGAACTCAGTATTCCGTCACACCACACTCGCAGCCACACGCTAGCCAAAGACTAGGCCAGAAGTAATAAAGAGCAAGGCGGCCAGCAAGAGATATGTCAGTGCAAGACACGAGCAGAGAAATGTCCTGGTGTGGGTGACTGGCCAGTGGGGGAGCGCCTGAAAATCCGACTCCCTAAATTTCCAGCCACGACCGCTCAACCGGGCTGGGGGAAAAACTCGCCTTGCGGCCAAAAAACCCTTCTACTAATATGGGACCTGCCCCACTGCCAGTCACACCCAAAAGAAAAACTGAAGAGAAACAAGCAGAAAGGAGTAATCATACTTCGAAGTACAACCAAAAAACCCCGAGACCCTCGGGACAGAAACACACAAAACAAAGTATGCCATGGAAAACCAGTAAAACAGCACCCAATGGAAGCCCAACAACGTACGGGACCCAAGGGAGGGAGGGCGGGAAAACTCCACGCTCTACGAGGAATACAAGACCACGATGGCAGGTGGGGGAGAGTTGCGCAGTGGAAGAGCAGCAGAGCACGACAGAAAAATGGTGAGTGAAAAATACGTTTTTTACACTCTTTCGCTACGCTCAGCCGTGAAAAAACAACACTTTTCACTCACATAGCAACCGGGTTGTACATGGGGTAGTGGTCTACCAGAATGTACTCACGAAGCAAAGGATAGTCAGGCAGAAGCAATGGCAGTGGAGACAGAAAGCAAGTCGTGCTGTGAATCCGCGATGTACTTATCCTTGGAGGACGCGGACCTCCAGCCGCCGTGTCGTTGCAGTAGTCTGTCCGCAATGCCCGAGTTAGCTGCGGCCGTCGCACCACCTGATCGGAGGCTGTGGAGATTATGATGTTGGGTCAGTTTGGGTGCGGCCCACCGCTACTTTCAGGAGTTCCGTGGCTCTGCTGTAGCTCATGGTGCCGCGCACGCCTGGCCCAGAGCGGGCGGAGGTTACCTTGCCCAGTACGTGTTGGTCGGGTGAATGTCCTGCTTGCCGGAGAAAGCTCTCTGTTATGCGAACCGGGCATGGCATGGAGCCGGTGAATTGGCGAGCGACCAGAATTACGTCCCCTTGCCTCAGTTGGTCGTTCTTGCGGCTTGGCAGGTGCACGGACATATGTGTCGGGGTAAAGTCCAGCGAGGACACCACGAGGCGCTGCAAGTCGTCCCAGCGTAGTAGGGCGAAGAACCCAAGACAAATCATGGTGGCACATTGCAGGTCCCCCAGTGGTGCATCTGGTTGGGCCAGGGTGGACATCAGTTGGCGGAACAGGGACGGTGAGGTCGGAGTGCGGCGGGAGACAGGACGTGCACAGATACGGCGAGCGGCAACTTGCAGTTGCGTGATGACCGGTGCCGCGATCGGATCTGGGTGACCGGCCTTACGGTGCAGCCAACGTAGAGCCGCGCAGCCTTGTGCGACAGGGGCAAACGTCGTGCCTTGTTGGATCAAACTCGTTAGGTATAGTGCCACGTGGACTGCGCGAGCTGGGAACGGGGTGAATCCGGCCCCAGAAGCCCATGTACGCCAGCGACCGAATGCCTGTAGGTATGCCCTGCCTGTAGAAGGCGCCACGTCATTGAGCAGGACGACCGGTAGCGCGTCGACCAGGTGTTGAACGGCGGGGTTCCGTATGGATGCCAGTTCCGTCCAAAAAGGGGAGGAAGCTGAATAAGGCACATGCAAAACGCACGCACACACCCACAGACAGGAAAACGACACACGGGGGATCAGATCTGGACAGACTGTGTGTTGTTCCTGTGAGTTTGATCGGTGTTCAGTCCCGGTATTGTGGGTTTCCGGACTCCCCCACCCGGTGTACCTCCCAGGGGTCTAACCCTCCTCTGCCTCCAACATCACCGTTACCCCGTGTGAGATGTATGTCGTGTAATTTATGAACAGAGTGACTCGGGTAGGGGACCAGGGGTGACACCGGCTGCCCTGAACGAGCCGGGCCTCATGTCGCCGCAGCGTCACGCCTCATACCAGCATGCACACAGGCAACCATTGCCAAAATCACCGCCCATCGGGCTTCTCCCTCCCTCATCCTCACTGCCCATCGGGCTTCTCCCTCCCTCATCATCACGGCCCATCGGGCTTCTCCCTCCCTCATCATCACTGCCCATCGGGCTTCTCCCTCCCTCATCATCACTGCCCATCGGGCTTCTCCCTCCCTCATCATCCCTGCCCATCGGGCTTCTCCCTCCCTCACCATCACTGCCCATCGGGCTTCTCCCTCCCCCGTCATCACCGCCCATCGGGCTTCTCCCTTCCTTGTCGTCCCTGCCCCTCGGGTGTCTCAATCCACATGGGTATGTGTAAGTTCATTGAATAGGCAATTCACGCAGAAAGAATGCCCTATACTAAAAAACGGCAGGAACAGAACAGCATAGGCAGCAAGCGCAAGAAAAAAACACTAAGAGACATCAATAAAGGCAACCTCATGGCGGGCAATGAACAGCACAGGGGAGGGGGGGGGGGCAAGGTAACCAAAAATTCTAACTAAGGCCGTGTGGTAAGACCCCTAATGAGCACAGTTTCGGAGAGAACAAAAACGGACTGGATGAAAACGGAATGGTGGTGGTTCTGGTCCAAAAAGACAGACCGGTTGGGATGTGTGCCGAAATGAGCCGAAACCGGGCTGGAAGGTTTCTCGGGTAACGGTGAACGGGGTTGCAAGCCCACTTGGGCGCCAGAACGGCCACCATGGTGCTGATGGCCAGCCAGGAAACACAACAGTGGCATGACACGGTATGGCTCTGAGGAAATGAAACAATTTGCTTAACAAGCGAGGTGGGGGGAGACACCAATTGCTTTCACCTTCCCATGATTGAGTGAAACAGTCAACACCCGATGAACCTGGGGACCACCAAAGGGAGTTGAAAGTAGGGAGTTGATGGGACAAATGACTCGCAAATCTATCGACAGTATGGGGGCCCCACTTCTTATCAAAATAAACAAACAATTCGGCCGAAATAGCCCAGTCATCCATGTCTAGAATCCGTGAGAGATAGTCAGCCGTGGTATTTTCACCCCGGGGGATCCACTGTGCAAACAGTTCAATGTGTTCGCGTTGACAGAAACGAAAAATGTCAACAGCTTCTTGGTGCAGCGTTGGGTTACGGCTACCGTTACACAAAATGGACACCACGTTCTGGTTGTCGGTATTAAGACAAATTGCATGGCCAGACAAACGCGACACTAAAGAGATTAGGGCAAAGCGGGCAGCAAGCAGTTCCCTCAATGTGGAGCTGGTGTGTGCGGCTGACATGGTCCAGGGCCACTCGCCCCTTGCAATTTCAACCCCGTTCATCAGGCTGAAACCACCCCACCCGGAGTCACTAGCGTCCGTGAATACCAATTGCAGCGTGCGGGGCCCGGCAGACCAGATGGGTCTCCCGTGAAAACGATCAAATTCAGATTGCCAAAAACTTAATTCAGCCTTGGCAGCATGCTCAAGTGGGATAGCTATCTCCCAGCCTTCTTCGAGGGTTGGGCCCAGACATGCGTGCAAGCTTCTTGTCTGTAAGCGCACCACGCAGCCCAGAGCAAGCCACATAGAGCTCAGCGACCCCGTTAGTTTGGCAAGCAAGCGTGAGGGGACCACAGTGGAGTAAGACATAATCTCAGCTAGCAGCAGTTTAAATTTGGATACGCGGTTTGGGGTGACATGAATGCTGTTGTTGGCCGTGTCCAGGACATGACCCAAGACCGAGGCCACCTGCCGGGGTTGAAAGTTACTCTTTTGCTTGTTAATGACAAGACCGCATTTTTCCAAATCTGACCTCACAAGTTGGGCGACCCGCTGCGTCTCCTCTGCGGAGTTTGCGGCTCCAGTTCCGTCATCCAGATACAGGAAAATACGTATGCCTTGGTCACGCCAATGGGTGACCAAAGGCCGCAGCACTTTTGTAAACACAAATGGGGCGGGCTTAAGGCCAAACGGAAGTGCGGCAAACACAAAAAACCGGGCCTGACCCCGGAACTGCCATTGAAAACCTAGGAACTTCCTATGTTCTGGGGCAATCGAGATGTGATGGTAGCCATCCTTCAGATCAAAAGTGAACAGGAAACAACCCGGATCGAACAGGTCCGGGATGAGTCTCAGGTCCTCAACGCTAAAATGGGAGTCTGCCAAATGCTTATTGAGGAAGCGGAGGTCTATAATCAGCCTCAATTTTCCGTTGCCCTTGGGAACCACCCCCAACGGACTAATTACATGGGTGGCGTTTTCCTCCACCATCTCGACTGCCCCCGAACGTAACAGCATACGGATTTGGTCAGATACAAAACTAGAATGATCATTAGAAGACTTTAGGTTACATGCCCGGAACTGGGGTGGGGGGGAGACAAAACACAAAAAATAGCCATAACGAATAATACGTAAAACAAAATCTGAGGCACCAATATTTTCCCAAAATGCAATGCAGTGTAATAACCGCCCATGAACGTTATTGTCACAAGCACTTATCTCGTCAGACTCCAGCGGGTCTGGGCACTCATGCTCCGTCCATTCGTGGACGAGCTCCTGCAGTGGGCTGGGGTTGCTGAGTCCAGTGTGGTTGGCGACTACTGCCTCGGCCGAACTGGGGGCAATGCCTGCTGACGTGACCCAACTGTTGGCAGTTCCAGCAACGTGGGCCGCTTCCAGGGGCTCGGCCACCGTTGGCAAACGGTCCGTGGCCCGATGGCCTCCGCTCAAACTGGGAGTTGTTGCCGAAACTGGGGGCACGAAAATTCCTGCTCGGGTATGGCCTCTCAGTTTCAGGTTGGAAGCGCTCCCTGGGCTGCAGTTGCTTGAGTCGGCGAGCAGTGGAGGCCGCGTCCGCGATCCGTTTGTCGTCAGCGAGGCTGTCACCCACGCTGCCCTCCTCATAAACTCTCACAGTCTCCCAGTCGAACGAATCTGCTATTTTCAGGTGCTTCTGCCTTTTGCAGATTTCGCGCTTACCCTGCGTCAGGAGTTCCTTGGCCTCGGGTGCGGAGTCCGGGAGCACCGATATGGCGGCATCCACCTTTTGCAACACAGTTTCATTGGTGGCGAACTGTGCCTGCAGCCCTGGTGACTTGAGTTTCGGCTTTGGGGCCTGGGTTATTTGGCTTGTTAGGGACTGCGCTGCTTTGAGTTTTGCCACCTCAGCGCGGGCCGCCGTGGCCTCCTCCTGCACTCCCTTGATTTGTGATGACAGGTTGGTAAATGCGGAGGCGAACCACGACGGCATCTCCTCACCTGCCGAGCTTGGTGTTGGTGGGGCAGGTGAGGTGGCGGAGGTGGCGGCTGGGCGTCGTCTGGCGGTCCTGGCAGGCTCAGGATGAGCTACAGGAGCCGTGGTTCCTTGGCTGCGAGTAGACGGCATAATTTATTACTTTAGATCTCCGGACGTCAAAAAACTCCACGCTCTACGAGGAATACAAGACCACGATGGCAGGTGGGGGAGAGTTGCGCAGTGGAAGAGCAGCAGAGCACGACAGAAAAATGGTGAGTGAAAAATACGTTTTTTACACTCTTTCGCTACGCTCAGCCGTGAAAAAACAACACAATATTCGTAAACCATGATCATATCTTCCGCGACACCACTAAAAGCCTGCAGAAGAATGGCAGCTTTGAAAAACTTTGAAATCCTTTTACCCACGGTAGCCTACAAAGTCATTCGCTAATGGTTGATGCAGAACATTCTGAAGTGAAGGTACTGCCCTAACTAGCTCGAGAGCAGGTAATGATGATGATGGTGGTGTCGATGTCGATGATGCATACTACAGCAGAATATACTCACAGTGGCTTCCAAACCAGATTACGTTGCTCTTGGAGTGTCAGTTCTTACTCTTCATTCTGGAACAGTAATTTATTGGTGAGTGATGGATCCGTTACTTCTGTCAGAATAGCAGCTGAGCACTGACGTACGAAGTGTGGCGTTGGCAGCGACAAAGAAAGTTATGAGTGATCTTCATCTCTAAAAACGACAAGATTGCCCTTTGGCACCTAACATCTGTTTGTGCCACAATTGCATAATTCCATGACAGCTTGAAATGGTGACAGCAAGTTGCCATGTACTTGAAGTTGAGAACATACGTATAAAATTGGCACGTATTGCGCGCTGCCATAATTATAGCAAACCCATTGTTATCAACTAATATGGAATTTGATACACAAGAACACGATATTAACGTGTACAGAGCGATCCATTCTGCAAAGGTAGTTTTTGAATTGCTGCGTGAAGTAGTTACGAGTAATATAGGCTCTGTTGTGCAATTTCTCTTCCAGAGTTATTGCAGTTCAATTGGAAATGGAAGACTTTGAGGAATCGAAGTCTGACTGTAGTGTGGAATCTAATAAACTGCCACCAGTGCGGACAATGATGAAGTCAAAGATTAATGTGCGCGACCAGAGTTCTAGACGGCATGGCCCATTGTCCGCTCCCGCATCTTCTGGTTCAAACATTGGCGAAGCAGACACGAAGAAAGCGTCGTGTATGAGATCAGCTTCATTGGAAAACAGAGAAGGCACGAGTATTATACCCCGTGAATATACCAGCAGCATATTTCCTGTGTCTCCTCCGCCATTGATGAGATGGACGAGGACCACAATTCTTTCAGACAGTATTTCTAATCGTCCACCAGCTTTCAAAAATACATTTCCAACCGCCAGAAAAATCGAAAATGATGAAGTGACGACTGGTATGCCGCCTGAATTGGAAGACGTTGAGACTTCTGCATTCAGCGCGTATGATGCACGTGTATCGACTATGAAATCATCTCCTCAGATTGAAAAGGACTCCTTAACACCAGCCACAGCGTCAAATACCGGAGTTTCTGTTGGAAGGCTGCGAGAAACACTGGAGCAACCTGATGCTTGCGACATACCGGTTGGAAGCACGCGTCCTATCCGACAAAATTCTGACTCTTCTAAGGTTGTGGCTAAGACGCAGGATCAGTGCAAGCGTTCTAAGTGTAAGACCTCGCAGATCTGTCAGTTTTACCCAAAGGAGTTCAAGAACGTTTCCCAGCTCCGCCGGCTTGAACGTGATCACACTGGAGATCGACCATTCAAGTGTGATGTATGCGAGAAGTCTTTCACTCTGTCACGCAATCTATGTGCCCACAAACGTACTCATACCGGACGGAAACAGCACAAGTGTAAGACATCGTCCTTACGTTCAACCGCTTTACGCAGGCATACACTTATCCACTCTGGAGAAAGACCTTTCACTTGCAAGACATGTGGAAGGTCTTTTACGCAGTCATCCCATCTCCGCGAACATGAACGTATACATACAGGAGAACGTCCATATAGGTGCAGAGAGTGCCCAAAGTTCTTCAGACGTTCATCAAGTGTTCGTAGACACGAGCGTATTCATAACCTACAATAAAGATGCTAAAAGTCATAAGAAGGGTGTTTTCTATGTGTGAAGATGCCTTTTTTCTCTTCGCGTTTATGAAATCTACGAACAAAATAGTGAGTGTGTGTGTGTGTGTGCGCGCGTGCGTCTTTGTGTGTGTGTGTGTGTGTGTGTGTGTGTGTCTGTTAGAAAGATAGTGAACATTCGCAGCAGTTTAAAATACATTCCACTCTTTGATGCTATTCACACAAGTATGATTGTAGCCACACATGCGATAGACTATGATAGTCCAGAATCGCAAGCTGATGTGTATTATGTAGTTCTGCATTTGTGATCTATTCCATTGTTTTGTTCTCATGTATTATGTCAGAAGTTAATAATATTTTTCTAGCATAACTTTTTATATGAGAACGTCATATTTCATTGAGATCGTTGTTCTGCGCGAAGGGTAGGGGACTTTTAAGAGAGCATGTGTGACAAGACCAGAGAATGTTTGCGTGTTGATCTGTGCGATTTCCCTCAAATTTTGCAGGTACGTTTCCTTGGTGTGTAGATAGACTGCGCAAAGCCCGTGAAAATTTGTCTGAAGCAAACTTTGAAATTGGCATTCCCCTCAACAATGGTCAAAACATCACATGATTTATGGGTCTCCAAAAGAAACTTGCCACAGTAGTTAAACCAAGCTACGAATAAGGCTCCTTCAAGCCAACATTGCCTGACCATATGATTATGATGATTATCTTGAAAACACACAATTTACAAGGGCGGGCAAAACAGACAGCTTCATGTACGTCCTCATTTACAAAGAACTTTTCATTGGCAGATAGAAGAACACAACTTCTAGCACTGAGGACATGTCACCCATCCTCCTTTTTGCTTTTACTTTAAAAAATTAATTTTGAATTTTTCCTTTTCACCATGCAGAAATATAATGTACTTGTACATCCAAACTCATACCTGTGCAGGAAAGCTCACCCCTCCGGGACGTGTAGTCAGCAATAGACCTTTTGCATTCTGAAAATGTCCACTTTTGGTGAGTGATACATCCTTTACTTGTGTGAGAATGGCAGTTCAGTGCTGAACAACAACGTGTAGTGTTGACACTGATAAAGCACAGTAGGAGTGAACATTTATCATTTAAAACGACAAGATTCTCTCCTGGCAAATGTCCATAACATCTTCAGATGGTGACAGTAAGCTACCATGTACTTGATTTTGAGAGCATACGTACAATTGTCACGCATTGCGGGCTGCCAGAATTATGGCAAACACTTCTTTTAATTTTATCAAATAATATTGCTTTTCACACTAGAGCACGATATTAAAGTGCACAGAGCGAACCATTCCGCATCCGTTAGTGCAAATTCCCTGCGTGAAATGGCTACGAGTAATATTGGCTCGGTACACAATTTCCCTTCCAGAGTCATTGCAGTTCAGTGAGAAATGGAAGACTTGGAGAAGTCGATGTCTGACAGCAGTGTGAAAGAGAGCATGTCTGAGAAAACCAGAACATATGTGCAAGTCAATCTCTCAGATTTCGCTCAAATTTTGCAGGTAGGTTTACTTTGGGGTGTAGATTGACATTCCAAAGCCCGCACAAAATCGTTTGAAGGGAACCATGAAATTGGCATACCCCTCAATATTGGCCCAATATTGGCTCGATTTATTGGTCTACAAACGAGCCACGGCACAGCGTACAAGAACAAGCTACGAACAAAGCTCCATCAAGCCAACATTACCTCACCTTAGAAGAGGTCTTGGGGCAGCACCACTTAGCCATGCCAGCAACCCAGAAGACGAGGGCAATCATCCCATGACGCCACAAATGATCGTCTTGAAAATAGCCAAATTACAAGCGCTGATAAAACAGCGAGCTACGTCCTCAATTAGCAAACACTATACACCGGCAGATAGTAGAACACCTCTTCTAGCACTGAGGACATGTCCCCCATCATCCTTTTTGGGTTTTCTTGAAATAAACAATTTTGAATTTTTCCACTCTACCATTCTGAAATACGTCCAAACTCATACCTGCGCAGGAAAGCCCGCCCCTCCGCGATGTCTAGTCAGCAATTTCTACTCCAACAGCACTCCCAACGCTGCAGAACAAAGTGTATTTTTGACTCTGACAAGGAAAAGCTGCGGTAATCACTTGTCACTCCAAACGACAAGCTTCTCCTTGCGCCACCAACATTTTTCGGTGCAACAGTCGATGCAAAAGTTATTGAATTTTTGCGTGTAGTTTTTGGATTTTACTGCAAGAGAAATGAAGAAATCACGTGGATCGTGACTTAGAATAATGTTTTCTGCTGCACGACACAATGCACAGGATCACGATCGTTCCTGAGGCTCTATTCGAAACGGACCATGAGGGAGGAGGTAAGATGCATTATATTTCTTGCATGCTCTGCTCAGAACATGCAGAAACTATCGTTATAACGATAGTAGATGTATCACTCACCAATCCTCTTGCAGTACACTAACCTTGCTCATCCCGCACATGGTTCAACACGAACTACGGCTAGTTTACATGCTCATAAACCACGTAGATCTGCAACAGGAAGGAATGAGCGTGGTCCATGCCATCAAGGCCAAGGTTAGGTCGCTTGGAGTTGACCAGCGCGCGGCTTACACTCCAAAGTACTGGTTGCATGGGGTACTACTACGAAGTACTACAATGTAGTATGTGGCGCGCCAACATGGCAGATTTCTTACGTCATGAACAACGTGATTTGACCCTACTCGCCCTAGTCTCTGTGCGGCATGTTTAGGGAAAGTCCCGGCTGGTAGGCCTACAACACGACATGCGTGCTCTTGAGCTGGACATCAAGATGCACTTGATCCAATCTAGATCAACGGGTGATCCGTGTAAGTGCAGGTGCGCTTGATCAAGGTGACTAGGAAAACTGCTGAACCGTTATCTACGAGACCTAGCATTCTTGTGTCACGAGGCACGCGATTTCATCATCCCTCTTGCAGTAAAATCCAAAAACTACACGCAAATATTCGCTCACCTTTGCATCAACTGTTGCACCGAAAAATGTTGGTGGTGCAAGGAAAAGCTTGTCGTTTGGAGTGACAAGTGATCACTGCTGCTTTTCCTTGTCAGAGTCAAAAATACACTTTGTTCTGCAGCGTTGGGAGTGATGTTGGAGTAGAAATTGCTGACTAGACATCGCGGAGGGGCGGGCTTTCCTGTGCAGGTATGAGTTCGGACGTATTTCAGAATGGTCGAGTGGAAAAATTCAAAATTGTTTATTTCAAGAAAACCCAAAAAGGATGATGGGGGACATGTCCTCAGTGCTAGAAGAGGTGTCCTACTATCTGCCGGTGTATAGTGTTTGCTAATTGAGGACGTAGCTCGCTGTTTTAGCAGCGCTTGCAATTTGGCTATTTTCAAGAAGATCATTTGTGGCGTCATGGGATGATTGCCCTCGTCTTCTGGGATGCTGGCGTGGCTAAGTGGTTCTGCCCCAAGAACTTTTCTAAGGCGAGGTAATGTTGGCTTGATGGAGTTTTGTTCGTAGCTTGTTCTTGTGCGCTGTGCCGTGGCTCGTTTGTAGACCCATAAATCGTGCCAAGATTGGGCCAATATTGAGGGGTATGCTAATTTCATGGTTCCCTTCAGAAGATTTTGCGCGGGCTTTGGAAAGTCGATCTACACCCCAAAGCAAACCTACCTGCAAAATTTGAGCGAAATCTGAGAGATCGACTTGCACATATGTTCTGTTTTTCTCTTAAAAAAAACTACACGATCCTCCTTTAGCAACTAACGTCTTGATGTGCCACAATTGATGCACAATTCCATGACAGCTGGAGGTGATAGCAGCAAGTTGCCATGTACTTGATGTTGAGAACGTGTGTTTACTTGGCATGTATTGCAGGCTGCCACAAATATAGCAAATCCATTGTTAACAACTAATAATATTATGGTTTTTAACACACTAGAATACGATATTAATGCACAAAGATTTTGACCATTCTGCATCCGTAGTTTTGTTCAATGTGCAAAGTGGGTACGAGTAATTTTGGTTCTTTTATGCAATTTCCCTTCTAGAGTTGTTGCAGATCAGCGAGAAATGGAAAACACTGAGGACTCGATGTCTGACGGTAGTCTGGATTCTAATGAACTACCACCAATGCCGCCATTGATGAAGTCGAAGTGGAAGAAGCTCAAACAAACTTCTATAAAGCATGGTCCATCGTGTGTTCCACCATCTCCTGCGTCTAACCTTTTAGATGAAAACATGGAGAAAGCGTCATGTATGAGATCCGCTTTACTGGAAAACAGAGAGGACACGAGTACCATACTCCCTGAGTATACCAGTAGCCTAATTCCTGTTTCTCCTCCGCCATTGATAAAATGGACGAGGAACACAATTCATTCAGGCAGCATTTCTAACCGTCAGCCAGCTTTCAAACAGACATTTCGAACAGCCGACGAAAGCGAAAATGATGAATCAACGACTAGTATGCCGCCTGAATTGGAAGACTTTGAGAATCGGACTTCTGTATTCAGCGTGTATAGTGAGCCTGCACCGATTGTAAAACATCCTCCTCAGATTGAAAAGGACTCCTTAACTCCAGCCATAGCGTCAAATACCGGAGTTTCTGTTGGAAGTCTGCGTGAAACATCGGAGCAATCTGATGCGTTAGACATGCCGGTTGGAAGCAGGCGTCCTATCCGACAAAATTCTGACTCTCCTAATGTTATGGATCAGAAACAGGATCAGTCCAAGCGTTCTAAGTGTAAGACATTACATAGGTGTCAGTTTTGCCAAAAAGAGTTCAAGCACGTTTCTCGACGCCGCGAGCATGAACGTAGTCATACTGGAGATCGACCATTCAAGTGTGATGTATGCGGGAGGACTTTCAGTCATTCAGGCAGTCTACGTCGTCATAAACGTACTCATACTGGAGAAAGACCGCACAAGTGTAAGAAATGTGGCAAATCGTTCACGAGTTCGTCTGATTTACGCAGACATGAACGTATCCACAGTCATCCCAACTAAAAGACCATGAACGTATACATACAGGAGAACGTCAATATAGGTGCAGAGAGTGTGCAAAGTTCTTCAGAACATCATCATGTTATCCTAGACACCAGTGTATTTATAACCTACAATGAATAGCCTAAAAGTCGTTACATAGTATTTTGTATGAGTGAACATGGCTTTCTTCTCTTTGCGCTTATGAATTGTAAGAACAAGAGAGAAAGAGTGTGTGTGTGTGTGTGTGTGTGTGTGTGTGTGTTTGAAAGATAGTATACATTCGCAGCATTAAAAAAAAAGAAATCACTCTTTGATGCTATTCACACAAGTCTGGTCCTTGCCACACACGAGATAAACCATGCTTGTACAGAATCGCAATCTGATGTGGATTATGTAGTTCTGTATTTCTGGTCTATTCCATGGTCTCGTTCTCATGTTTTATGTCAGAAGTCAGTAATCTTATTCTAGCATAAAGTTCTACCTGAGAAAGTTTAATGAATTGAAATCGTAGATTTGTGCGAAGCGTTTGTTGACTTTCAATTGAACATGTCTTAGACGACCAGACAATGTGTGCAAGTGGATCTCTCTGATTTACTTCAAATTTGGCAAGTACGTGTTCTTGGGGAGGGGGGGGGGGGGGGTAGATCGACTGTTCAAATCCCTTGAAAAGGTGTCCGAAGGGAAACTTGAAATAGACATTAGTTTGGAGTTGACAGGAGGGCATGCACATCGAAACCTCGCCTTGTCAACGACCCGTTCTTTCTCAGTTTTAACGACCACACTCAGCAAAGAACAAAACAACAACGAAACACAACCAGTCACACACCAACGCTGATGTGGCATCGCAAATCCCGTACCGTGCACGCAGGCACTGGGTTGCAACAGAAAAAAGACGCGCTGCAAGCGTGACAAGCAGCGAGTGAGTACAGAACGCGTACTAATGCCAGTCATGGCAACGGAAGATAAAATTATGGAGATCGACCCGCGCATGGTTCGATCGAGAGCAGAGTACGAAAAAAGCACACATTCAAACTGTGAAGAAGCAGAAGAGGAAAAACGAAAATGAACACTTGTGTCGTGAAGTGCTTCTGTCCAAGGGTGCTCGCACCCGACGGGGTGACAGCGCCCCTAGTCAGACAATACAAGGCAAACGAAATAGAAATTAGCTGAGTCACAGCGCGGGACTCCGAAACGAAAACCGGTGAGTATGTAAATATTAATTGTTCGTACCTGCTGTACAACGTAACAATTGCTCAAATTCGTAACGTATTTTCAAACTAGCACTCGTAGAATTGTAGTACGAATGTGCCACTCGATTTAAATATAGTAACAACGACAAAGAGATACTCTTCTAAACATTTCTCTCCCTTCTCACTGTGCCGAAATTCACAGTGACCAAAAAATTCGAAATTGATTATTGTTCTGAAATAGGCAAACAAGGAGCTACTCACAGAACAGCTTACAAAGACGCACGATTGGGCGGGTGTAGGTCTTGTCGCCCGCCTTGACCTTCACAACTCGCACGTGTCCGTCTGGACCAGGGTGCACTTCGGTGACGCGACCCATTGGCCAAGTGCCCCGTGGGTTGTCTTGGGATGTCACTAGAACGATGTCGTCGACCTTGAAGTCTGTCTCGGCCGTCCTCCACTTGAGTCGCCGGTTCAGCTCTGGCACGACTTCCTGCATCCATCTCCGCCAAAAGTGCAGCACGAGTTCTTGCACTACACGCCAGCGTTGCCGAGGGTTGAACTCGCTCTCGTCCACTCCTGCAGGTGCGAACCGAGTACCGATTTGGCCATACATGAAATGATTGGGCGTTAGCGGAGTTGGGTCATGACCATCTGCCGACACGTAGGACAGTGGCCGTGAGTTCATGAGCGCCTCCGCGCCGACGATAGCAGACAATAGCTCCTCGTCTGTGACCTCCGCGTTCTTCAGAATCGCCGAGATAGCACGCTTTGCCGATTTTACTAACGCCTCATGCACTCCGCCGAAATGTGGTGCTGCTGGAGGGTTGAAACGCCAGCTAGTCTGCTGATCCGTTGTCTGCCGCTGAATCGCCTCTGCATCAACCTGCTTGACTAGCTGAGCAAGCTCATTGGTGGCGCCGACGAAATTCGTGCCATTGTCGGAGATGACGTCGATCGGTACTCCCCGTCGATTGGTGAAGCGTACGTACGCCTGCAGGAACGAGTCTGTTGTCAACGCGTATGACAGCTCGAGATGCACTGCTCTCGTCTGCAAGCAGGTGAACAAGCACAGGTACCGCTTGTGTTGTGTCTTGCCGCGACCCTGCTTCGTCATAAACGGTCCAGCGTAGTCTACAGAGACTCGGCCGAATGCGCGTAGCGGCAGGCTGACTCGGACCTTAGGTAGTGGCGCCATCACCTGCATTGCCGGCTTCGTACGGTTCCGGGCGCACCTCGCACACTTGGCTTCCCAAGCTCGCACCTCTTCGCGGCCAGCGACGATCCAGTAGCGCGACGAGAGTTCGGCTAGCGTATGGCTGACACCGAACGCGTGATATCCTCGTTCGTGACATGCCTTGACAATCAGCTGTGTCACATGATCTCCTCGTGGTAGGACGATCGGATTGCGTTGTTCTGCAGTCAAGAAGTCTGCATGCTGTAGTCGACCTCCGACGAGTAGCAGGCCGGCGTCGTCAATCATCGGCTTGAGCGAGACTAGCTTGCTGGTTGCAGGGATCGGCTTGCCTGCCTTAAATGCAGCATACTCTGGTAGCGACTGTTGCTGCGCTCGCTTGATGTAGAACTCCTCAGAGTCTCGGATAGCTTGTGGCGATAATTCATCAAACTCTCGTTGTGCGGGTGGTACTGAGCAATTCGTAGCGAATCGCACACACCAAGCATGAACACGGCACATTCGTACCCAGTCGGAATAGCGGCTTGGCTCTAGACGATTCAGCTCGCTGTGGCATTGGTCGACGGTCACCGCAGTCAGCTCGATGGACTCGTCCGTTGGTTGGTTGACTGGGCCGATGCAGGTCCAACCTAATGCCGTCCGACGCGCCACGGGCTCATGGCTGTTACCCGAGCGCTCTTCATACGCCATGTGAAGCTCCGGATAGTCGGCACCGATGAGCACGTCAATGTGGCGTTTCGACGGTAGCGGCGGAAACTCAACGTTGGCTAGATGTGCGTACTGCTTTCCCAGGTGGTGCCAGTCTACAACTTCCATGTTGCCTGTTGGCTGGTCGATTGTGCACGCATGGAGAGTCGTCGACGTGGCTCCGTCAACACTTCGCAGAGTGCACGATACTGGTACAGTGTGAATGGTCTCTTGCTGTCCATTCAGCTTGCTGATGGTCAGCGACATGCTGGATCCAATCAGGCCGAGTTCTGCCGTAACATTGCTCGCTATGTACGAGCGCGTGCTGGCGTCGTCCAGCAGCGCGTTAACAGTTAGCGACCGCTTGCCGTTGGATAGCTGAACGGGAACTGTCCGAATCGACATCACCGTCCCTACGCTATTCTCCTCTCCCTTCGTGCTGTTTCCGAGGGAGACAGCACTGAAGTTCTCCAGCTGCATGGCTCCAGTCTCTCCGGAGGCGTGGGTTGACGACGCTGGAAGCGGTTGACGGGGCTCACTGTGCAGCAGGCGATGGTGATGCTGCGTGCACCCGTCGATACCGCACTCCCGGTCCCGTGGGCAATCCTTGCCGCTATGTCCAGTCGCAAGGCATCTATAGCATGACTTGCTTCGCTTCGCTGCTGCCCAGCGCTGGCTTACAGTTTGTTTCTCAAACTCTGGGCAACGCCAGATCGGGTGCCCGCCGCCATTGCAGCATTGGCATGTGGACCTTGCGGTCGGCACGTTGCCAGCGGTGTTTGTAGCTGTCACGAACGTGGTCGTGCGCGGTTGCACAGCGTTGTGAGCAGTTGCCGTCCGAGTCGGCTGATTTCGACTTGTCCCGCTGGTTGACAATTGGCTTCTGACGTGATGCTGCTGGCTGATGCCTTCGATAGTTTCCGTGGCGGCAGCAAGAACTTCTGCTTCGGCATTCAGCCACTCCAGCAGCACCTCGAACGATTCGTCCTTTTGGTGGTGTACTATCCAGCGGCGATACTGGGCCAACAAGTTCACCGGCAGCTTCTGCTGGATCCGCTGGTAGAGAATGCCGGTACCTAGCTCGGTGTGCCTACCGGCATCCTTTAACGTCACCACTGCCATGTCGAGCACATCGGTAAAGCGCTCCAGGTCCTGGGCTCTACCGGATCGAATAGGTGGAGATCGTTCCAGCTCTTCCATCCTAACCGCAAGGCGCCGGCGACTCCCACCGAAGCGTCGCTCCAGCCGCCGCAGAGCAGCATCGTATGCTGCTGCCGAGTAGCCGAGACTCTCGATGGCATCCAGTGCCTCACCCGCCACGTACTGTCGGAGCTGCAGCAGTTTGAATTCAGCGGAGAGCGGCTGCTGGTCCACACAAACGCTGAAAGCGGATTTCCAGCGCTCGTATTTTCGCTTCTCTCCGGTGAACACGGCAATTTCGATCCCCTTCAACTTGCTGGCGATGTTGATCTGTGCAGCTGCCGCTGGAGCAGTCCGTGGCGCAGGTCGAGCTGCGGTGCCTCCGACATATGTCGGAACTGGGGCGAATACTGCGGTCTGGGGTGCTTGCATGCCAGCGCTGGGTCTCACACCGTACTGTGACGCTCCGGCAGAGATGGTGTGCGACGGTCCAGTAGACACAGGTGAGTTGTACACGACTGCACTATTGCTCGCACTCCACTGCGGCTGCTGTTGTTGGTACATGTATGCCTGCTGCGGCCTAGCACTATTGTTGCCATACGTTGCATACATCATACTAGGTGTTTGATCAGCAGGATCGTGGATCAGGAAGGCAGAGCCTTGTTCCTGATTTATAGCGGGAGCGTTGCTGCCTGTGGTCATAGTTGCAAATGACGCTGGCAGCACTGAACTACGTGGCTGGTACTCTGCAGCTGCTGCAGATGAAGCGGTGCATGCATTGCTGTTGATCATATCCGTTTGCGGTGGCGCGTGTGCTGACGCGGTTGTCATGGCAACGGTCGGGAAGGGTTCGGCAGGTTCCCCCACACGCTGACCACTGAACATTACAAAACGACTGTCCGGCTCTACTTTCACCCGTTCTCCAAAGTCTGCAGCCCTGGGCAACATAACCCGCGTATCGTCCTGACGACCAATAAACGGTGCATCTTGGAGCGCCGCACGCAGATCTAGAATTTCTCTGCTTTCCTCGCGCACTGACGCCGGTAACGGCGTTGCCCCTCTCAGTGGCGATTGCTTGGGACTGGGAGTCTGCCTGGTCGACGCTGCCAGGCTCGCTCTGCTGCTCCTGATGAGCACACTCCTGGCCAATTCCATGGCATCTGAATACTGGCCTTCCAGATGCTTGTACTGCTTTTAGAGACCAGCATGTCTCCTAGAGTCAGTATCCACCGCCGCTTCCATGTACTCCATGATGACCTTCTTGGTCTCGTCATACACTGTCGTCAAGTGGCTTCTCCATGCCTTTACGTCATCTTGGTTCGGCACCTCATTCGTTGACTCCACTGTCAAATTTCTCCTCGTATTTGTGAAATCCGTTTTCAGCTCTCGCTTTTTCCGTGCGAGGTCTTCTAGTTTTACCTCCATGATGGCTCCGTGAAAACCATCCTCTGCTACCAATAGTTTGGAGTTGACAGGAGGGCATGCACATCGAAACCACGCCTTGTCAACGACCCGTTCTTTCTCAGTTTTAACGACCACACTCAGCAAAGAACAAAACAACAACGAAACACAACCAGTCACACACCAACGCTGATGTGGCATCGCAAATCCCGTACCGTGCACGCAGGCACTGGGTTGCAACAGAAAAAAGACGCGCTGCAAGCGTGCCCAGCAGCGAGTGAGTACAGAACGCGTACTAATGCCAGTCATGGCAACGGAAGATAAAATTATGGAGATCGACCCGCGCATGGTTCGATCGAGAGCAGAGTACGAAAAAAGCACACATTCAAACTGTGAAGAAGCAGAAGAGGAAAAACGAAAATGAACACTTGTGTCGTGAAGTGCTTCTGTCCAAGGGTGCTCACACCCGACGGGGTGACAGCGCCCCTAGTCAGACAATACAAGGCAAACGAAATAGAAATTAGCTGAGTCACAGCGCGGGACTCCGAAACGAAAACCGGTGAGTATGTAAATATTAATTGTTCGTACCTGCTGTACAACGTAACAATTGCTCAAATTCGTAACGTATTTTCAAACTAGCACTCGTAGAATTGTAGTACGAATGTGCCACTCGATTTAAATATAGTAACAACGACAAAGAGATACTCTTCTAAACAGACATACCCCTAAACATTAGTCAAAACATCACATTAATTATGGGTCTGAAAACGAGACATGCCACAGCGTATACGACCAAGCTAAGAATTAAACTCCATCAAGCCAACATTTGGTCACTTTAGAAAAGTGCATGACTGGTGCAGTTCCGCTTAGCCATCCAAAACATCCTAGAAGACGAGAACCATCACACCCTAGGGCCACAAATGATCCTCTTCAAAAGAGCCAAATTCCAAGGGCAAACTAAATGGAGAGCTACGTCCTAATTTAGCAAGAATTATTCATTGCCAGATAGTCATTTATACTTTATTCTCCTTTCTAGTCGATATCATGGAATTAGGCAAACTTGCCTGTTTAGTCTTCGACTCTAAATAAACAAACAGCAACAAAACAGCAAGATAGTAGAACACCTCTTCTAGCACTGAGCACATGTACCCCATCCTCCTTTTTGCGTTTTCTAAAAACACATTATGACTTTTTCCACTCCACCACCTCAAATAGAATGTAGATCCAAACTCACACCTGTGCAGGAAAGCTCACCCCTCCGCAACGTCTAGTCGGCAATAGACCTTTTGCATTCTGAAAAGGATTTTTTTGGTGAGTGCTAGATCCTTTACTTGTGTCAGAATGGCAGTTCAGTACTGAAGAACAACGTGTAGTGTTGACACTGATAAAGAACAGTAGGAGTGATCATTTATCACTTAAGACGACAAGATTCTCCCATAGTAACTAACATCTTTTTGTGCGACAATTAATGTAAACGTCCAAGAAATCTTGGTATGGTGCCATCAAGTTGCCATGAACTTGATTTTGAGAGCATACTTATAATTTTTTTTTTTTTACTTATAATTGTCACGCATTGCGGACTGCCAGAATTATGGCAGACACATTTTTTAATGTCATCAACTAATATTGCTTTTCACACTAGAGCACGATATTAAATTGCACAGAGCAGACCATTCTGCATCAAAAAATTTCATTTCACTGCGTGAGGTGGCTACGAGTAATACTGCCTCGGGTATGCAATTTCCCTTCCAGAGTTGTTGCAGTTCAGTGAGAAATGGAATACTTGGAGGAGTCGATGTCTGACTGCAGTGTGGATTCTAATGATCTACCACCCATGCCACCATTGATGAAGTCGAAGAGGACTAAGCTCAACCGAACGTTCAGAAAGCATGGTCCATCGTCCGTTCCACCATCTCCTGCGTCAAACCTTTTAGAAGAAAACATGGAGAAAGCGTCGTGTATGAGATCCGCTTCACTGGAAAACACAGAAGACATGAGCAGTATACCCCCTGAGTTTACCATTAGCACAATTCCTGTGTCTCCTCCGCCATTGATAAAATGGACAATTCCTTCAGCCAGTATTTCTAATCGTCAGCCAGCTTTCCAACAGGCATTTCAAACTGCAGACAAAAGCCAAAGGGATGAAGCAACGTCTAGTGCACAGTCTGAAATGGAAGACGTGGTGAACTGGACTTCAACATTTAGCGGGCGTGAGAAACATGCATCGCCTGTGAAGCAACCTCTTCAGTTCGAAATAGATGGCTTAACTCCAGCCACAGCGTCAAATACTGCAGTTTTTGGTGGACGGACGCCTGACCTGTGGGAGCAAGCTGATGCGTTTGGCATGTCAGTTGAACGAAGGCATCCTATCGGACAACATTCTGAACCTTCTAAGGTTACGGCTCAGAATCAGGATTCGTACAAGAGATCTAAGTGTAAGACATTACAGAGGTGTCAGTTTTGCCAAAAAGAGTTCAAGTACGTTTCTCGCCTCCGCGAGCATGAACGTGTTCATACTGGAGATCGACCATTCAAGTGTGATGTATGCGAGAAGTCTTTCACTCAGTCAGGTAGTCTCTGTGCTCATAAACGTACTCATACTGGAGATCGACCATTTAAATGTGATTTATGCGGGATGTCTTTCTCTTATTCAGGCCATCTCTGTGCTCATAAACGTACTCATACTGGAGATCGACCATTCAAGTGTGATGTATGCGGGAAATCTTTCACTCAGTCAGGCAATCTATGTGTTCATAAACATACTCATACTGGAGAGAGACCGCACAAGTGTAAGAAATGTGGAAAATCGTTCACACATCCGTCTAATTTACGCAGGCATAAACGTATCCATTCTTCAATAAAGACCTTTTACGTGCAAGACACGTGTAAGGTCATCCACACAGTCATCCTAACTACACGACCATGAACATACATACAGGAAAACGTGCATATAGATGCAGAGAGTGCGCAAAGTTCCTCAGAACATCATCATGTTATCCTAGACACCAGTGTATTTATAAGTTATAACCTACAATGAATAGCCTAAAAGTCGTTAGATAGTGTTTTGTAAGGGTGAAAATGTCTTTCTTCTCTTTGCGCTTATGAATTGTAAAAACAAGAGAGAAAGAGTGTGTGTGTCTGTTTGAAAGATAGTGTACATTTGCAGCATTTAAGAAATCACTCTTTGATGGTATTCACACAAGTCTGGTCCTAGCCACACACATGATAAGCTATGATTGTAGAGAATCGCAACCTGATGTTGATTATGTAATTCTGTATTTGTGTTCTGTTCCATGGTGTCGTTCTCATGTATTATGTCAGAAGTTAATAATCATATTCAATCATAGCCTTCGATCTGAGAAAGTTTAATAATTCAGATCGTAGATGTGTGCGAAGCGTTTGTTGACTTTTAAGAGACCATGTTTTAAACGACCAGATAATGTGTGCAAGTGGATCTCTCTGATTTCCCTCAAATTTGGCAGGTAGGTTTCCTTGGGGGAGGGGAGGGGGGGGGGGGTAGATCGACTGTTCAAATCCATTGAAAAGGTGTCCGAAGGGAACCTTGGAATGGACATACCCCTAAACATTGCTGAAAACATCGCATGATTTATTGGTCGACAAACGAGACATGCCACAGCGTATACGACTAAGCTACGAAGAAAACTCCATCAAGCCAACATTGTCTCACTTCAGAAAAGTGCATGACTGGGGCAGCTCCGCTTAGCCATGCAAGTATCCCAGAAGATGAGGGCCATCACACCCTGAGGCCACGAATGATCGTCTTTAAAAATCCAATTTACAAGGGCGGACAAAATAGAGAGCTACGTCATCATTTAGCAAGAACTATTAATTGTCAGATTTCTTTTATACTTTGTACTCCTTTTTAGTCGATATCATGGAAATAGGAACATTTTGAGTTGTCTTCGACACTAAACAAACAACAACAAAACATCAAGATAGTCAAACACCTCTTCTAGCACTGAGGACATGTAACCCATCCTCCTTTTTTGCGTTTTCTTGAAAAAAAAAACAATTTTAATTTTTCTACTCCAACATGCTGAAACACAATGTACATCAAAACTCACACCTGTGCAGGAAAGCTCACCCCTCCGCGACGTCGAGTCAGCAATAGACCTTTTGCATACTGAAAAAGAATATTTAGGGAGTGATAGATCCGTTACTTGTGTCAGAATGGCAGTTCAGTACTGAAGAACAACGTGTAGTGTTGACACTGACAAAGAACTGTTGGAGTGTTCATTTACAGTATCGCCTAACACGACAAGATTCTCTTTGGCAACTAACATCTTTTTGGTCGACAAAGGATGCAATAGTCCTTGACAGCTTGAGATGTGTACAGCAAGGTGCCATGTACTTGAAGTTGAGAACATACGTAAATTTGTCACGCATTGCGGGCTGCCTGAATTATGTCAAAACCATTCTTATCAGCTAATATGGCTTTTGACACACTACAACACGATATTAGAGTGCACCGAGCGAAACATTTTGCATTCGTATTTTTTTTCACTTCGCGAATTGGTTACGAGTATTATTGGCTTTGTTATACAATTTTCCTTCCAGAGTTGTTGCCTTTCTTCTCTTCGCGCTTATGAATTTACGAACAAAATAGTGAGTGTGTGTGTGTGTGTGTGTGTGTGTGTGCGCGCGTACGTCTTTGTGTGTGTGTGTGTGTGACCGTTAAAAAGATAGTGTACATTCGCAGCAGTATAAAATACATTCCACTCTTTGATGCTATTCACACAGCACATGCAACACATGCGATAGACTATGACAGTGCAGATTCGCAAGCTGATAATATGGTTTATGTACTTCTGCATTTCTGTTCTATTCCATGGTCTTGTTCTCATGTATTATGTCAGAGGTTAATAATATTATTCTAGCATAACCCCTGATGTGAGAATATTTCATTGAGATCGAAGTTCTGTGCGAAGGGTTGGGGACTTTTTAGAGAGCATGTGTGACAAGACCAGAGAATGTGTGCGTGTCAATCTGTCTGATTTCGCTCAAATTTTGCAGGTACGTTTCCTTGGTGTGTAAATCGACTGTGCAAAGCGCGTGAAAAGTTGTCCGAAGGGAACTTTGAAACTGGCATTCTCCCAAAAATGGTCAAAACATCACATGATTTATGGGTCTCCAAATTAATCTTGCCACAGTGGTTAAACCAAGCTACGAATAAAGCTCCTTCAATCCAACATTGCCTGACCATAGAAGAGTTCCTGGGACAGCACCTCTTAGCCACGCCAGCATCCCAGAGTGATGAGGGCTATGACCCCTGACGAAACAACATTTTATTAATGATTATCTTGAAAATAACCAAAATACATGGGCGGACAAAACAGACAGATACATGCACGTCCTCATTTACCATAAACCTTTCATTGGCAGATAGAAGAACACAACTTCTTGCACTGAGGACATGTCACACATCAACCTTTTTTCTTTTTCTATAAAAATTAATTTACAATTTTCCCACTTCACCATGCTGAAATAAAATGTATATGTACATGTACCTCCAAACTCATACCTGTGCAGGAAAGTTTACCCCTCCGGGACGTCTAGTCAGCAATAGACCTTTTGCATTCTGAAAAATGGAAGTTTCCGGAGGAGGAAGGAGGAAACTGTAGTTATCACCAACCCTCACCGCGCCCAGCTCACGCCGCTACGGCGTGTGACCTGAGCTGGGCGCCCTGCCCAGTATGGAACTGTCCTCAAGCCAGTCACGTATTTGGCAGCCCAGTGAGCTGTCTACCGGATCGCAGCGTTTAGAAGCGCCAAATGCGGCAGGGCCAGTCTCAGGCTGGTCGCGTAGGCGGCAGGCCGGCGGGCGACCGGCAAGGCTGCATTCGCATTTGGATCACCGAAGTGATACAGGTGCTTCGACGGCACTCCGTGGCGCATCAAGGAGGCATCTGGGGCCCAGGCAGCCCGCCCGTAAGCGCACCACCGTATCAGGTATGCGCAGGTGGAGCAGCAGAGCAAGATGTGTGCCGGACACTCACCATCATCCGGTCGACTGCATGGTTGTGCGACTTTACACAGCCGTCACTCATTACTTGCTATTGCTTGCAGAAGGCCAGAATTTTTTTTTTCTTTTTTCGCTCTTTCCCTTCTTCCAGGCACGGCTTCATGTTAGAGCAGTAAATTGCAGTTAGGGACTCAGCTGAGTCAAGCTGGACTCAGCGTGTCAAGTTTGGCATAATACAATAAGCGCGCTATCCCCAAAGAGTTGTGTGGTTATTGTGTGAGTGTATATGCAGGAGTCCGCGGTCACGTGAGGGGGGAGTGATAAGTCAATTTTTGGTGAGTGATACATCCTTTATTTGTGTCAGAATGGCAGTTCAATGCTGAACAACAACGCTTTGTGTTGACACTGACAAAGAACAGTAGGAATGATCATTTATCACGCCAAACGACAAGATTCTCCCCTGGAAAACGTCCATAACATCTTGAGATGGTTACAGCAAGTTTCCATGTTATTGATGTTGAGAGCATACGTACAATTGTCACGCATTGCGGGCTGCCAGAATTATGGCAACACATCTTTTATTTTTATCAACTAATATTGCTTTTCACACTAGAGCACGATATTAAAGTGCATAGAGCGAACCATTCTGAATCCGTTAGTTTAAATTCACTTCGTGAAGTGGCTACGAGTAATATTGGCTCGGTATACAATTTCCCTTCCAGAGTCGTTGCAGTTCAGTGAGAAATGGAAGACTTGGAGGAGTCGATGTCTGACAGCAGTGTGGCATCTAGTGAAATACCACCAATGCCGCCATTGATGAAGTTGAAGAGGATTAAGCTCAACCAAACTTCTAGAGACCATGGTCCATCGTCCGTTCCACCATCGACGTGTATGAGATCCGTTTCACTGGAAAACATAGAAGGCACGAGTAGTATACCCCATGAGTATACCAGTACCATAATTCCTGTTTCCCCTCCGCCATTGATAAAATGGAAGAGGAACCCAATTCCTTCAGCCAGTATTTCTAATCATCAGCCAGCTTTCGACCAGACATTTCGAACCGCCGCCAAAAGCGAAAGGAATGAAGCAACGTCTAGTACATTATCTGAAATGGAAGACGTGGTGAACTGGACTTCAACGTTCAGCGGGTATGAGAAACGGGCATCGTCTGTAATACCGTCTCTTCATATTGAAATGGACGTTTCAACACCAGCCACGGCGTCAAATACTCGAGTTTCAGCTGGAAGGACATTTGAACCATGGGGACAACCTGATGCGTTTGGCATGCCAGTTAAACGAATGCGTCCTATCGGACAACATTCTGAATCTTCTAAGGTAATGGCTCAGAATCAGGATCTGTATAAGCATTCTAAGTGTAAAACATCACACATGTGTCAGTTTTGCCCAAAAGAGTTCAAGTACGTTTCTGACCTCCGCGTGCATGAACGTGTTCATACTGGAGAAAGACCATTCAAATGTGATGTATGCGGGAAGTCTTTCACTCAGTTAGGCAATCTCTGCGTTCATAAACGTACTCATACTCGAGATCGACCAGTAAAGTGTGAGGTATGCGAGAAGTCTTTCTCTACGTCATACAATCTACTTGTTCATAAACGTACTCATACCGGAGAGAGACCGCACAAGTGTAAGAAATGTGGCACATCGTTCACTCAGTCGTGTAATTTACGCAGACATGAACGTATCCATTCTGGATAAGGACCTTTGTGGTACATCGTTCACACAATCGTCCAGCTTACGCAGACATGAACGTATCCATTCTGCATAAATACCTTTTACGCGCAAGACATGTGTAAGGTCATCCACACAGTCATCCTAACTACATGACCATGAACGTATACATACAGGAGAACGTCCATATAGGTACAGAGAGTGCGCAAAGTTCTTCAGAACATCACCATGTTATCCTAGACACCAGTGTATTTATAACCTACAATGAATATCCTAAAAGCCGTTACAATAGTGTTTTGTATGGGTGAAAATGTCTTTCTTCTCTTCGGGCTTATGAATTGTAAGAACAAGAGAGAAAGATAGTGTGTGTGTCTGTTTGAAAGATAGTGTACATTTGCAGCATTTAAAAAAAAGAATTCACTCTTTGATGCTATTCACACAAGTCTGGTCCTAGTCACACATGTGATAAACTATGATTGTACAGAATCGCAATCCGATGTGGATTATGTAGTTCTGTATTTCTGTTCTATTCCATGGTCTCGTTCTCATGTATTACTATCTGAAGTCAATAGCATTATTCTAGCATAACCTTTGATCTGAGAACGTGATTTTTTTCAGATCGTAGATATGTGCGAAGGCATTTTTGACCTTTATGGGAGCATGTCTGAGAAGACCAGACATTAAGTGCATGTCGACTTCTCCGATTTAGCTAAAATTTGCCGACAAGTTTCCTTGGCGCAAAACCGCTTTGGAAAATTGTCTGGAGGGAACTTTGAAAATGGCATACCCTTCAACAATGGTCGAAATGTGACATTATGTTTGGGTCTTCAAACGAGCCATGCTGCAGCGCTTACGACCAACCAATGAATAAAACTCCATCAAGCCAACATTGTGTCCCTTTAGAAAAGTTCATGACTGGGGCAGCTCCACTTGTCAACGCAAGCATCCCAAAAGATGAGTGCCATCACCCCCTGAGGCCACAAATTATCCTCTTGAAAATAGCCACATCACGAGAGCGGACAAAATAGAGAGCTACGTCGTCATGAGCAGATAGTAGAACACCAAATCTACCAACGAGGACATGTCCCCATAATTATTTTTGGTTTTTCTTGATTTTTGAAGTTATCCACTCCACCATGCTGAAATACAATGTACCTCCAAACTCATACCTGCGCAGGAAAGCTCACTCGTCCGCTACCTTTAGTCATCGATAGACCTTTTGCATTCAGAAAATGTGAATTTGGAGTAAGTGATAGATTTTTTTATTTTTTTATTTTTTTACTCTGTTCCCATAACCAGCTCGAAAAGAATAAGGAAATACAATGGTACAGAGACTGGGACAAACGTGACAACTAATGAGCAGGCGCTGCACCGAGACGCAGCAGTGATGGTGGGGCATTGATGACTCTGCCGACCTGAGGTCTCGGCGTCACGGCCAAAAAAAGCACCAAAAACATTGAAAAAAAGAAGAAGATAGAGCTGCACAGGTAAGAAAGATGCAAAAACCCAAGGCTTAACCCGAGCGATTGTGGGGGAGGAACTGTCTTAGGCTCATTCTATTCATAGGGAATCGACTGCCCGGAGCCAGTTTGTGCTGCGAAGATGGCGGTAAACATTTGTTTTGAATGATTGCATTCTCTTGATGTGGGGAGGCTGGGATAGGAGAGCGGCAGGGAGGGAGTTCCAATCGCAGATGCTGCAGTGTGGGAACGAGCGCTTCAGTGCCAGCGGGGCAGATACAGGCAGCTGGTGTTGGAGCTGGTGGTCATGGCCACTGACAGCACCGTGCTCGCTGCGAGTTCTGGGGTTGGTAGAGATGATGTGGCGCAGTGGCAACACAGAGAGCAGCTGCGGAGGACCAGGCAAGTAGTGCAGCTTGTACAGGCAGGCAAGAGAGGCAACAGTACGGCGGATGGCCAGGCTGGGTAGATGTGCCCCAGCACCGATAGCATGAAGCGCGCGGCGCAGGACATTGTTCAGACGCTGGAGGTGACTCTGCGCAGCTCCCATCCATACAAGAGGCGCATACTCCATGACTGGTCGCACGAACGCCTTGTATACGGTCGTCCGGCCGGCGGGGGTGAGTATATGGGCGGCTCTGTTTAGGACCCCAAGCTGTTGGCGTGCACGGGTTGCTACGGAGCGTAGGTGATCGCTGAACGTCAACTTGGCGTCCACCTTCACACCAAGGAGGGTGATGGTGGTTGTCTCGGGCACCAGTGTGCCACCAAACAGGAGTGCTGGGAGATCTAAGCCGGTGCGTCTGAGGGTGACTTTCATGGCCTGGGATTTGGTCGGTTCAAAAATCACTTTCCATGTACGACCCCACTCGTGCAGTCGATCAACGGACACCTGCAGTGACTGCGCGGCGATTGTTGGGGTCTACTGGGAGGTGACTAAGCTGTACAAAGTTGTGTCATCAGCAAAAGCTTCCAAGCTGGCGCCGTCAGCGAGAACATCTGGCGCGTCGTTGACGTAGGCCAGGAAAAGCGTTGGTCCAAGGATGCTTCCCTGGGGGACTCCAGCGGAGGTCGTATACCTAGATGACGTCCGCCCTCCAACGAGGCACTGTAGGGAACGGGTGTCCAGGTACGAGGCCAGCCATCTCTGAAGCAGACCATCTATGCCTAAGCTACGCACCTTGTGGAGGAGGCCGACATGCGAGACACGATCAAACGCTCCTGCGATGTCCCTGATCCTCACCTTGTGTCGGAATATCAGTTATTTTAATATTCATAACAATGATAATATCTTCCGCGACACCACTTACAGCCTGCAGAAGAATGGCAGCTTTGAAAAATTCGAAATCCTTTTCACCACCGACAGCCTACAAAGTCATTCGCTAATGATTGATGCAGAACATTATGAAGTGAAGGTACAACCCTAATTAGCTCGAGAGCAGGTAATGATGATGATGGTGATGTCGATGTCGATGATGCATACTACAGAAGGATATACTCACAGTGGCTTCCAAACCAGATTACGTTGCTCTTGGAGTATCAGTTCTTACTCTTCATTCTGGAACAGCGATTTTTGGTGAGTGTTGGATCCGTTACTTGTGTCAGAATAGCAGCTGAGCTCTTAAGAACGAAGTGTAGCGTTGACAATGACAAAGAAAGGCATGAGTGATCTTTTATCCCTAAAACGACAAGATTGTCCTTTGACAACTACCATCTTTTTGTCCCCCAATTGATGTAAAATTCCATGACAGCTTGAGATGGTAACAGCAAGTTGTCATGTACTTGAAGTTGAGAACGTACGTATAAAATTGGCACGTATTACGGGCTGCCATAATTATGGCAACCCATTGTTATCAACTACCATAATATGGATTTTCATACACTACAACACGATAGTAAAGGGGAAGTTAAGGCAAAAATTAAAAATTTCACCAGTTGTAGTCTTCGGGGTGCTGAGTCGAATGGTCTTGTTCCGAGAAAGCTGAGACGCTCCCTTCCTACTTGAAACCCAATCGAACTCGCGCACTTCCACCGAAACTGGGTGACTGCGCCCTACTAGTTTGGGATTTGTATGCAAAATGTCACTAAAAGCGCCATTTCGTTCTAAAAAAAAACACTGATGATCGCGATTGGCGCATTCGTTGTAGTCTTTTGCACGCTGAGTCGACTGGTTTTGGTCCGAAAAGGCTGCGATGCAGCGTTCCTCCTTTTTTCCCAATTGAACATGGTTGAACAAGTGGTCACGTGCTCCTGGGTGCCCAAATCACCTGGTCACCACGCCAGCAGGCGACAACTTTCACACCGAGGTTCAACTCGAGTTCAACTCGAGTGGCAATAGTGCACCCAAAAAAGATCAAACAGGCTAGTAAGTTGTACCCTGCAGGCACGGTGACCAGGTGACTGGTGTACGCAGGAGCACCTGACCGCTTGTTCAACCATGTTCGATTGGGAATAAAGGAGGAACGCTGTATCGCAGCCTTTTCTGAACAAAACCAGTCGACTCTGCGTCCAAAAGACTACAACATATGGGCCATTCGCGGTCAACCGTGATTTTATAAGAACGAAATGGCGCTTTTAGTGACATTTTGCGTACAAATCCCCATCTCTTAGGGCGCAGTCACCCAGTTTCAGTGGAAGTGCGCGAGTTCGATTGGGATTCAAGTAGGAAAGGAGCGTCTCAGCTTTCTAGGACCAAGACCATTCGACTCAGCACCCTGAAGACTACAACTGGGGAAATTTTGATTTTTGCCTTAACTTCCGCCGTGCTTACTGATGACGAGCTCAAGGAGCTCATCCAGCGACTGGGACTGGAGTTCCCCAGAAAGGCGAACAGGCCAATGCTGATTGCCCTACTGAGAGGATCCAAGGACTCGGCTCCCGTAAGTCATGCTAACCCTGATGTAGCTAGCCTTTGCGCCGCACTCTCCGAACTTACCGGGGTAGTAAGGGAATTGAAATCAGAGCTAAAGACGATGAAAGATGTGAATGTACAGCTGAGAGATTCCGACAGGGAAATTCAGGCGTTGAAGGACGACGTGCAAAAGCTCCGACGTGAACTGCATGCTGAACAAGATCACCAATCCCGTTTGACCCACGTCCACGCTGACCCTGGGGATACAACTCATCTCAGAGCTACTACAATTAGTACTCTCCCCATGCACTTTAGTATGAGTACCGACGCTACCCCAGACCTGTCACACACATCACCACGTGCACCGGTACAAACACAAGGCCCAGCTGCACAGCACATTGCAGAAAAATCTTACGCAGACTCCGCAAGGCAGCCACCAAGGCCGCATGCACCTGGCCACGACAAACGTCCGCAAAAGCCAAATCACCGTAGGGAGGAAACATCGCGGTACACAGCACCGAAAACACCCAAGAGTGCACCTGGACTCGTAGGACGACCCCGCGTGACGGTGTACTACATTGGAAATGTTGACCCGGACTGCGATGCGGATTCAATAGCTGAACACTGCAAGGCACAAGGTGTATCTGTAGTACAAAGCGTCGTGTACACCTCCGCGCACTTTAGAACAGCCTCTGCTCGTATTACAGTCTTGGTCACGGACGCCAAGAAGGTCGCGGAAGAATCGTTCTGGCCCGACGAAGTTGACCGTACTGTAAGAGAGTGGCGATTTGGTACAGAGGCCTGGGCCACCAAACCCGTTAAAGCATAATAATGGCTCACACCACCGACCCACTCCCCTTGAACCCGCATGCTCAACACACCAATCGCATCAGCAAGAAGCTTAATCCACACGCCGCTCCGTTTCACCCACACACCCACCACCTGACCCAGCACAGTAGTACACTTAACTTTGGCCACATCAATATACGCAGTCTACGCCACTAACTGTGTGAAGTTGAAAGCATAATGATAGAACAGCAACTGGATATATTAGCCGTATCCGAGACCTGGCTAGATAACAGTGTCTCTGACCTGGAAGTGCATATCCGTGGAACCATCCTTTACCGTAGAGATAGACCATGCATGACAAGCTGCTCGTGTCTCACAGCATGCGGCCCCTGCAAGAAAGGTGGCGGTGTGTACCTTTATGTGAAAGAAACCCTCAGAGTTTCCCTGGACGAACGTTACTCACATGATGCCCTAGAGCTTCTTTGCATACGATGTACGCCACAAAGAGGATCCGAGATATTGATCGGCTGCATCTATCGCCCGCCAGGTCAGTCCATTGACTACTGGGACAGTCTTGCTGCAGCTGTAGACTGCGCCGATTGCGAAGAGCTGTACTTGTTGGGAGACCTCAATGTGAACTTCCTGGACAAGCAATCAAGTACCTATAAAGCCCTATACCACACCATCCTCCTGTCCCTTAATCTCTCCAACTTAGTAAACGCCCCTACACGCATTACACGGCAAACCCAAACCTCTATTGACTGCATCCTCACGAATTCGGAAGACGCCACAACCGCCTCAGTCTTTGACTGTGAATTCTCTGACCATCGCATCATCACAACCTCCGTGCCTATCACTTCCCTGCAGCCTGACACGCCAGACCACAAGCCAAGGCAGCCCAGACGAGACTATAGTTCGTTCTGTATGCAGGAATTCCACAAGTTGCTGAAATCGGTATCCCTACACTCTTTTTCATCCACGAACCCCCACCAAATGGCCGCTGAGTGGGTGAAGAAGTTCAACTGTGCACTGGATGAACTCGCGCCAATTGTCTCACGAAGAGCGGGGAGGCCTACCTCTAAAGTAAGATGCCCTTTCATGACTGAGGAGCTACTGCACATGATACGACAACGCAAAAGTGCCTTCCGCCGATTAAAAGCCTCAGCTTTCCAAGATCCAGTTACTGCCCTCCAATTCAGGCAACTGCGCACCCGATCCAACAACCTGTATCGCCAGCTCCGCAACAAATATTTTTCGGAGCTCTGTCAAGACTATGAACAATCTCCTCGGAAGTTCTGGTCGGCGATCAATGGCGTAACAAAACGTAAACCCGCTAAACCCAAAACCTCAGTCGAAGCAGAGACGCTGAATAGATATTTCCATTCAATCGTTCACGACCCCGATGCCTCCTACAACGTACCGCTCGGGCCGGTCTCCTCCACCGATTTGGAGTCGTTCGCATCTGTCACCATTGCGGAAGTAGAACTTCTTCTACTAGACCTGAAGCCCCGCAAAGCCCCGGGTCCAGACAATATACTGCCCTGTCTTGTGAAGTCTGCCGCTTACATTCTTGCCCCATCACTAGCAATCCTGTTTAATGCCTCCTTTTCTTCTGGTATACTCCCGTCCACGTTCAAAGAAGCGAACATTTGCCCAGTGTTAAAGTCCCAACGCAGTGACAGATCAGACCCGTCCCAGTACCGACCCATATCCCTCAGTAGTGTCATTGCCAAAGCCCTGGAGAAAGTCGTTCTTAGACAGCTCCAGCAGCTATTTGACGACAAGTGCCCATACCATAAAGACCAGTATGGCTTCCGCCGCCATCACTCTACTGCCCAACTCGTCACCAAGGCTGTAAGCCAGTGGACTGCGAGCCGGGATACTGGACACACTACCATGATTGTGTTTTTAGACCTAAGTAAGGCATTCGATCGGGTGAACCACCAGTGCCTCCTCATTTCACTGCAAGCCAAGGGTATTGGAGGGACAGCACTAGCATGGTTCGCCTCATACCTGTATGATCGTCGGCAGAAAGTCACTCTGCCACATGCTACATCCAGAGTCCTCCCAGTTTCGCGTGGAGTCCCGCAAGGTACTGTTCTGCGTCCTGTACTCTTTAATGTCTATATAAGCCACCTCCCTACCATAGCGGATTCCTTCACCTGTTCCCTTCCCATGTTCGCAGATGATATGACCCTCTACCGAAGTGCCCCCTCACTCAAACTGTGTATTGCCTCCGTCATTCCCTGCTTGAATGTACTATGTGACGAGCTACAAAAGCTCCACATGATGATCAATGTTAAAAAGTCAGGTGTTATGATCATTTCCCCCGGCCGAAACCCCACGACGCACCCAAGTGTCATTAGCCTTCAAGGTGAGCCACTTAATTTTGTGACCGAAACTCGTCTCCTTGGTATCCAAGTTGACAACTGCCTGTCATGGACCAAGCATATCGATGTAATTGTTAGAAAAGTATCCCAGAAGGTGGGTGTCTTACGTCGCACCTTCCGGCAACTGAGCAAACTTGCACGCCGCCAGTACATCCTGTCTGTCGTTCTTCCTGACATTCTGTACTGCATCTGTTCCTTCGTCACACTCATTACTGCGAAGAATCACACTCGTCTAGTAAGCGTGTACAATAGAGCTATCCGAGCGGCTTGTGGGGCTTCGAGCCGGGACAGTATTTCTGGTCTTCTGAAAAACCTTGATGTTAAGCCCCTGGACTACTATTTTCTGGTGTCAACTGGGAAGTTCATTTTCATTAATCATATTCTTCGCCCTTTGCCTGTATTTACGTCGTTATTCCCAGCCCCGCAATCTACTCGGAGCACGCGTAATCGCGACACACATGATATCCCTTATTTAATTAAAATGCAGAACTACACTCGGTCAAAAATCCTTTGTGCTTCGTGCTGCTCTGTTTTTTAATGCTCTACCTAATGACTTGAAATCCTCTTTGTTTACCTCTCAGTTCGATCGTGGTTTTAAGCGCTTATTGGATGATCCAGTTTGGTTTGAATGATATCGTGCAATTTTGTTTGACAACGTTGGCAACGTTTAGTCTCTCACCAGCTACATGTATATATTGCCCAGGTTCATGCAGCATACGTTTTTCTTTTCTCTTTATGTTCACCACTCATCCCCCTTTTTTTCTAAACATTTGAACATTTACACTGATGTATGAACATTTACACTGATGTATATACATTGTTTATTTATTTATTTATTTATTTATTTATTTTTGGTCCCATCGGCCTCTTCATATTTGTGCAGCTGCACTGTTGAGCTTCCGATGTAAAACAAAATAATAATAATAAATAATAATAATAATAATGACATATGGATACGAGTTAAGAGTAACTATCCATCACTGTAACATGATACTATATACAGTCAGAAAGTGCAATAACTAGGCACAAAACTGACAGTGTACTGAAACATTCGACGTCCTGACACCTAGCTTCAACACATCTCCGTAGCGCTAACCGACAGCCTTCCAACTTGGAAGGTTCAAGGTTATGGAAAGACCAAAGAGGGGAAGGCAAGCGCAACGAAAACGAGCAAAAGCTACAGTCCCAACGGAACAAAGAATGTCGATTGTTACTGGACGATGACGAGACCAGTACGATATTTGACAAAGCGGTCTAACTACAATTCTTAGCTTTTGCTCGTTTTCGTTGCGCTTGCCTTCCCCTCTTTGGTCTTTCCATAACCTTGAACCTTCCAAGTTGGAAGGCTGTCGGTTAGCGCTACGGAGATGTGTTGAAGCTAGGTGTCAGGACGTCGAATGTTTCAGTACACTGTCAGTTTTGTGCCTAGTTATTGCACTTTCTGACTGTATATAGTATCATGTTACAGTGATGGATAGTTACTCTTAACTCGTATCCATATGTCCTTTTCTCTTCTACATTTATTTATGGCTCAATAATAATAATAATAATAATAATAATAATAATAATAATAATAATAAGGTGGCAGACTACCCAAAAATTCGCTGAAAAATCGAATTTGTAAATTCATATTGAGTGCTACGCCAGTTGAAAGAGTATGAATAGCTGCAAATTCTCTGAAAATTGTGTCCCTATCTGACCAGCCGTTCAAGAGTTATGGCCGAAAATGTGCCCTTGCAAGGAAAGATTATTTTCCTTGCATGCTGTCATTTATTGGCAGCACTGTATTTGAATGTGAGCAGACCGTGCGCAACTTGTCGTATTATGGAAACACGCGAAAGTGTGCAGAATTTTGCCCCAAGTCCAAAAAGTCCAAAAATCACGTTAAAAAAACACGTATTGGGCTGCACGGCGGCTTGCGAAGCCCGCCGCCGTGCAGCAGGACCCTCGTGACGTTGCGGATATGTGGCTTGATTATTGTAGTTGACGTTGATTTAGTGACTTTGGCAAGTTTGAGTCGTGTCAAGAAGTCAGGTAGGATTCAGTACTAGGCAGTAGTGAAACGTGAGTGGCAGTCTTTGCCGGTTTCTGAGGGCATCCTGGATTTGGCGTGCAGCGCTGTGGAAATGGCTTGCTATGGAGGTCCCAACACTGGATGTTGTATCAAAGGTACGACCTCGTAGCACGTGCTAGACCCAAAAATATTCAAAAATTGAATTGGGTCTGTGGGAGTCCGTGAGAGAACGCCCACTCGTTCTGTTGTGATAGATTCCAGGGCCACGTTGAGGGCCCCTACCCCACCACCCATGGCTGCTTCTGGACTTGTTTTAGGTTTGGGTCACGCGCACGGACAGAATGGGCACGAAAATGTGAAAAAATTGTGAATGCATTTGTTTGGCTCCTGGGTGGCTCGCACACCGTGGCACTATGCCGGATATTTGAGTTTTTCCGGCCTGGAAAGCCTGTCAGTGAGGCGCAAGAACTTGTAAATCGTGTCCTGAGGGACAGCATAGTGGCAGGAGTGTGTGGTCAAAATTTCACTCAAATCCACTGAGAAACACCAAAGTTACGGTCAATTGAATGCCATATGAAATTTATGGGTAGGCTGCCCCCTTAACTTGCACAGAGCGATCCATTCTGCAAAGGTAGTTTTTGAATCACTGCGCGAAGTGGTTTACGAGTAATATTGGCTCTGTTGTGTAATTTCCTTTCCAGAGTCATTGCAGATCAGTGAGATATGGAAATCTTTGAGGAATCGAAGTCTGACTTTAGTGTGGAATCTAATAAACTGTCACCAATGCGGACAATTATGAAGTCAAAGATTAATGGGCGCGACAAGAGTTCTAGACAGCATGGTCCGCCGTGCGTTCCACCATATTCTGGGTCAAACATTGGTGAAGCAGACACGGAGAAAGCGTCGTGTATGAGATCAGCTTCCTTGGAAAACAGAGAAGGCACGAGTTTTATACCCCCTGAATATACTAGTAGCATATTTCCTGTTTCTCCTCCACCATTGATAAAATGGATGAGAAACACAATTCATTCAGCCAGTATTTCTAATCGTGAATCAGCTTTCAAAAACACATTCCCAACCGCCAGAAAAAGCGAAAAGGATGAAGCAACGACTAGTATGCCGCCCGAATTGGAAGACGTTGAGAACCGGATTTCTGCATTCAGCGCGTATGATAAACGTGTATCGACTGTGAAACCATCTCCTCAGATTGAAAAGGACTCCGTATCTCCAGCCACAGCGTCGAATACCGGATTTTCCGTTGAAAGGCTGCAAGAAACATCGGAGCAACCTGATCCTTGTGACATTCGGGTTGCAAGCACGCGTCCTATCCGTCAAAATTCTGACTCTTCTAAGGTTTTGGCTCAGAAGCAGGATCAGTCCAAGCGTTCTAAGTGTAAGACCTCGCAGATGTGTCAGTTTAGCCAAAAGGTATTCAAGAACGTTTCCCAGCTCCGCCGGCATGAACGTGATCACACTGGAGATCGACCATTCAAGTGTGATGTATGCGAGAAGTCTTTCACTCTGTCACGCAATCTATGTGCCCACAAACGTACTCATACCGGACGGAAACAGCATAAGTGTAAGAAATGTGACACATCGTTCTTAAGTTTGACCGCTTTACGCAGACATGAACGTATCCATTCTGGAGAAAGACCTCTTTCACTTGCAAGACATGTGTAAGGTCTTTTACACAGTCATCACATCTCCGCAACCATGAACGTATACATACAGGAGAACGTCTATAATAGGTGCAGAGAGTGCTCAAAGTTCTTCAGAACATCATCAAGTCTTCGTAGACACAAGCGTATTTATAACCTACAATGAAGAGGCTAAAGTTGTAGGAAGGGTGTTTTCTATGTGTGAAAATGCCTTTCTTCTCTTCGCGCTTATGAATTCTACGGACAAAATATTGAGTGTGTGTGTGTGTTTGCGCGTGCGTCTTTGTTTGTGTGTGTATCTGTGTGTATCTGTTAAAAAGATAGTGAACATTCGCAGCAGTTTAAAATACATTCCACACTTTGATGCTATTCACACAAGTATGATCGTAGCCATACATGCGATAGACTATGATAGTCCAGAATCGCAAGCTGATATGGTTTATGTAGTTCTGCATTTCTGGTCTATTCCATGGTCTTGTTCTCATGTATTATGTCAGAAGTTAACAATATTATTCTAGCAAAATCTTTGGTGTGAGAAAATCATATTTCATTGAGATCGTAGTTCTGTGCGAAGGGTGGGGGACTTTTTAGAGAGCATGTGTGACAAGACCAGAGAATGTGTGCGTGTCGATCTGTCCGATTTCGCTCAAATCTTGCAGGTACGTTTCCTTGGTGTTTATATCGACAGTGCAAAGCGTGTAAAAAGTTGTCTGAAGCTAACTTTAAAATTGGCATTCCTCTCAAAAAATGGTCAAAACATCACATGATTTAAGGGTCTCCAAAAGAAACTTGCAACAGCAGTTAAACCAAGCTACGAATAGAGCTCATTCAAGCCAACATTCCCTGACCATAGGAAAGTTCCCGGGGCAGTACCTGGTGTTTCGCTAGGCTTCTGCCGCACGCAGTCCCGTAATGGGCCGTATACCAAGCTCACACTCGACGGAGTCACTCACAACACGAAAGACTTTATGGTTGATTAGAAGTAGAACGCCATGTCACGAACCGACTATTTCGTTCTAAAAACTACAAGTGCAAAGAAAAACTCTCTGGAAACCAAAAGGCAGCGCAGCCAAACAAAGGTACAGCTAAAAACCTCATGCCGCACGCACAAGAACACAACAACCAAAAAGGCTACACGGTGCCAAGGCTGGCTCAGCGAAACCGACCGCAGCGGAACCTAAATGGTAGCCCGCTGTACAAATTCGATATTACATCAGGCATCAAGGTGCCCCCAAGGGGAGCACATGAAGACAGTAAGATGCCAGGAGATAAAGGTCAAATCACAGAGAACAGACAGCATGACCGCAATGGCAATCAGGAAGAGAAAGCAGATCGCAACTGAACATGACATGAACGTGTAAACTGAACTCCGTGGCATTCTCGCCACGCCATTCTCCCCTTCCTGATGTGTCTACGGAGAGATACATCACCAACACTCGAAGCGGAAAAATGAAAGAAAAAACAGAAAAGATTGCCTGAGTTGCTAGTGCTCAAGCAAACAGAAACAAAAAAACAAAAATCAAAAAAAGATGATAGGCAACGGAACAAGAAATGAAAACAACATGAAAGAGCATGTGCGAAGCAAGAGAGAAGCAAGAGAGTGAAAAGACATGACCATACTTCAATGGCGATGGTCCAATGCTGTTGCTACTCAGTAACTCACTGATATGCTTCCAGCGGGCAGATCTTGCTTATTGGGCGACGTAGCGTGGTGTTCTTCACCTTTACGTCCACGACTCGTACCAGCCCGTCACGTCCTGGGTGAACATCGACAGCGCGTCCCAGCTGCCACTGGCCACGTGGTGTGTCTTTGGCGAGTAGGATAACGACATCACCGACTTGCACGTTGTTGTAGGGTTTCTTCCATTTGGCACGACCACTCAGCATGGGCAGCCATTCTTGCATCCATCTTGCCCAGAAATGTCTGACCAGCTCCTGGACTCGTCTCCAGCGTCTCCTCAGGCTAGCTGCTGGGTCATCACCGGGTACATCAATACTGTGGCTCGCGTCGCCTAGCAGCAAGTCACTTGGAGAGATAGGAGTACAGTCTCTGGCATCTGAAGATACCGTTGTCTTCTCTGGGTATGTGACCCAACAGCTCCGGAGCATTCGACAGCCACTTCCTCACTGCCATGCCTGCTCCCTTCAATGCTGCTGTCACACTCTTGTACAGGGCCACACCCTCGGCAATCGTAGAGACTGAGTCCATACCGTCGTCCATGTAAGTTGATTCGAGCATCATCTCGGCTGCACGGGCGAATTCTGGATCTAGTGTCTTAGCGTGCTCTCGCGCGACCAGTTGCGCTAAGAACGGGGAGCAGTTCAGACCGAATACCACCCGGTTGAATTCGTACACGTCTGGAGCCGACTGCGAGTCTGTATTCCACAGGAATCTCAGATATGGCCGATCTGATTTTCTGACTTCAACCTGTAGATACATCTCCGTAACATCACAGCCAATGCAGATCGGATGCCGCCGAAACCTGAGCAGAACAGCCGATAGATCACGTTGTAACTTCGGACCGGTGTGCAGCAGGTCGTTGAGGGCGGTGCCATCATGCTTAGCTGACCCGTCGAACACAATGCGAACTTTCGTCGTACTTTTGTCCAGTCGGACAACCGGGAAGTGTGGAAGGAGCCACGATCCTGCTTCACGTGGGTTTGCATTCACCTTCACCACGTACCCTTTTCTCACGTAACTCTCAATGGTCTCTGCATAGCGCTCTGCAATTTCTGGGACCCGTTTCAGCCTCTTCTGTGTTTGCGCAAGTCTCTTCGCTGCCATGTCGTAATTGTTGGTGGGCCGTGATGCATCTGCCCGCCATGGCATCCCGACACAGTAGCGACCATTGGTGAACGTCATTCGTTTCTTTGTCGCTGTCAGGACGTCCAGGTTTTCCGGTGACATGGGGTGTTCTGGGCTGGTCACTTGCTCAATTTCCCAGAACTGTCGCAAAGTCTTATCCACACTCAGGAGGGTCTCGCTGCTGGCGATGATAGCGCTACAGCAGTGGGTTGTGCCCCCGCCACGGCTAACCCCTGCTCCGACGCAGGTCCATCCGAGAGGTGTGAGACGCGCGATGGGCTCTCCGGCTGGTCCAGACACTTCATACAACGCACGATGAAGCTCGGCATTGTCGACGCCAATGAGCAGCTCGATCCTTTCAGGGGTGGCCGGTTCCGGAAACGGTATATCAGCCAAGTGCTCATAGCCAATCTTCTTGCTACTCCAGTCCGTTAGCTGCAGACGTCCTGTTACCTGGTTGGGAGTTGTGAGTCCGACTACGGTTGTCCGTGATTGACCGTTAATATTGGCGATATCGAACTCCACTTCCATGGATTTGAAAGTGCTCCCCTTTCCATTCAGCATATTGATAGTCATGTCATGCTGCTCACCACTCATACCTAGCGCTGTGGCAACGTCTTCGTGGATGAAGATGTTGGTACTTCCGTCGTCCAGAAGCGCATTGACGACGAGCCGCTTACTACCGGACCTGAGAACGACAGGCACAGTGCGTAAACTGGTGTAGCTCGTCTCGGCTGTTGCATTGCTGCATTGCTGGCGGGACTCCCCTTCCGTTGGAGTCTCATGCGCTGTTGCGACGCCACAGTGTCCTTGTTCAGCCTTGGTGTTTGCTTTGTCATAACTCCTTTCCTTGCCATCGGCTCTCGGCTTCTTCCTGATCTCAAAATCTGATCGTGCCAAGCCGTGTAGTAGACGATGATGATTCCGTTGGCAACCATCGACACCACAAGTGCGAGTTCGAGGACACTTGTCGCCTCTGTGCCCTGTTCCCAGGCAGCGATAGCACAGGCTTAATTCCTTTGCTCTTGTCCACCGTTGGCCTGTGTCGTGTCCTTTGAAGGTGGAGCATTCCCAAATGCCATGGCTCCCGCTGCATTCTGGACAAGTGGCGCGAGAGGATATGAAAGAAGTCTCCTCGTCTCGTGCCGTCTGTCCGTCTGCCAAGTGTGTATGAGCGTTGCGCTGCTGCAACGAGCGATGGCTACTTGGCCGGGATGATGCCGACTTCTGGATACCGTCTACTATCTCCGTTGCCGTAGTCTGGAATTCAGCCTCCAGTGTCACCCATTTCAACAATGATAACACATCCTCGGTTTGCTGGTGCTCGTACAACCAACGTTGGTACTGAGCCACCATCTGCTTCGTCAGCTTGCTCAGGAGACGGGAGAAGAATGTGCCGTTCTGTAGCTCCATGTGGCGACCTGCATCTTTGAGGTTCACTACGGCAATCTCGAGCAAATCTGCAAACTTCTCCAGTGCTTGCGGGTTGTAGCGCTGTATCGGCTGGAATGCTTCCAATGTTTCCAGCTGTATAGCCACCTGACGTCGTTGTCCGCCGAATTTTCTTTCAAGCCGCTCCAGGGATATCCTGTATGCCTCTGCGGTGTAGCCAAGCTGCTCTATTGCTCTGAGTGCCTCACCAGTAACATACTGCCGAAGCTGTAGAAGCTTAAGTTGTGGAGAGACGGGTGCAGCGTCAATGCATGCCATAAAGGCGGCCTTCCAGGTCTCGTACATCCGCACATCTCCGCTGAAGGTCGGAACAGCTACTTTCTTCAGCCTTCCAAAGACATCACTGCTGGGCAACCCAGTGCCGTACACAGGTGCTCTGCTGCTTACTGGTTGAGCTGCAGGCCGGAACGCAGGGGCCTGAAAGTTGAGGCTAGCTCCAGGATGTCCTGGAAAAGATCCAACACTCAACACAGACTTGCCTACATGACCACTGCTTGGGCCTGCAAGTCTGGCATGAATGCTAGCAAGGCTAGATGGCTGACTGGTACTAGATTTGACCAGAGAAACATGGTCCTTCACAGGTACAGCTTGTCCAGAACTAGGTATGGGTCTAGTCATGCTTGAGCTTGTGACAGGTACATGCTGTGCAGTGGTAGTACAAGACGTGATACTAGACTGTACACTGTGACTTGAACTGGGGAGGCTGGTGACAGACTCAGTGGTGTGTGCAGGGGGAAGGCTATTCTCCGTTTGATAAGCTCCTTGCTCACCCGGTTTTGGACTGGTGTTGGTCTCTTCAGCTGCTGTGTCCTTGCTGTCATCAGTACTAAAGCCTCTTGGCGTCCTCCGTGACGGTGATCTTTCTAGTAGCAGTCCAGTCCTGCGGTCTGTTTCCATTGTCAGCGCACTCAGTTCACTCTGCATTTGTCGTAAACCGACTCAACTAGCTGATCTACTGCCTTGGCGTAGTCCGAATTCATCCACATCCAGTAAAGGAAACGACTCCCCTCGTTCAAACTGGCTCTGTGCTGCTTGAGCCTGTCCATACTGCTTCGCTCTTGCAGTCCACAACTCTACAAACTCGTCGTATCTATCAATTGCCGTCTGCACATCGCGATCGACTTCCTCCATTTCCTCCAAAGTCCGTATCACGTTCCCTTTATCGTTTACGAATTCATATTTTCTTTTCAGCTCGGAAAGCACTGCTGTTACTGCTTGCTCACAGCAGCGCAGCTCATCGTAAAGGTGTCCTGCACCCACAGCGTCGACCTCATTGTCGCGCATTCCTATCGTCAACCCACGTCGGGTATTCGTTAGATTGCGTTTCAGTTGTATCTTATCACTTTTCAGCTTCATGATCAGGCTCTCCATGCCTTCCGTAGGTTCACCAGAACCAGCGCCATCCTCTCCGGTCGGCTCTGACATCGATGCCGCCGTCGCTGTCTCAGTCTCAGCACTATATTCTCCGCATGCACTACTTTTCTCTCGTTCTTCCTCCATGGTTGGAACTATTTTTGAAATCCAACCTCGTAACTAAATTTCTTCGATCGAAACGTGTATCAACTATCAAACCATCCTCTGCTACCAAATGGTGTTTCGCTAGGCTTCTGCCGCACGCAGTCCCGTAATGGGCCGTATACCAAGCTCACACTCGACGGAGTCACTCACAACACGAAAGACTTTATGGTTGATTAGAAGTAGAACGCCATGTCACGAACCGACTATTTCGTTCTAAAAACTACAAGTGCAAAGAAAAACTCTCTGGAAACCAAAAGGCAGCGCAGCCAAACAAAGGTACAGCTAAAAACCTCATGCCGCACGCACAAGAACACAACAACCAAAAGGCTACACGGTGCCAAGGCTGGCTCAGCGAAACCGACCGCAGCGGAACCTAAATGGTAGCCCGCTGTACAAATTCGATATTACATCAGGCATCAAGGTGCCCCCAAGGGGAGCACATGAAGACAGTAAGATGCCAGGAGATAAAGGTCAAATCACAGAGAACAGACAGCATGACCGCAATGGCAATCAGGAAGAGAAAGCAGATCGCAACTGAACATGACATGAACGTGTAAACTGAACTCCGTGGCATTCTCGCCACGCCAGTACCGCTTAGCCACTCCAGCATCCCAGAGAGATGAGGGCCATCACCCCCTGACGAAACAACATAATGATTATCCTTGAAAATAACCAAATTACAAGGGCGGACAAAACAGACAGCTACATGCACGTCCTCATTTACCGAGAACTTTTCATTGCCAGATAGAAGAACACAACTTCTAGCACTGAGGACATGCCACCCATCCTCCTTTTTGCTTTTCCTTTAAAAAATAATTTAAAATATTTCCACTTCACCATGCTGAAATATAATGTACATGTACATGTACAACCAAACTCATACCTGTGCAGGAAAGATCACACCCCCCCCCCCCCCCCCCCGGGACGTCTAGCCTACAATAGACCTTTTGCATTCTGAAAAAGTAAATTTTTGATGAGTGATTCGTCCTTTACTTGTGTCAGGATGGGAGTTCAGTACTGAACAACAACGTGTAGTGTTGACACTAATAAAACACAGCAGGAGTGATCATTTATCACTTAAAACGACAAGATTCTCCCTTGGCAAACGTCCATAACATCTTGAGATGGTGACAGCAAGTTGCCATGTACTTGATTTAGAGAGCATACATACAATTGTCACGCATTGCGGGCTGACAAAATTGTGGCAAACACATCTTTTATTTTTATCAACAAATATTGCTTTTCACACTAGAGCACGATATTAAAGTGCACAGAGCGAACCATTCCGCATTCGTTAGTTTAAATTCACTGCGTGAAATGGCTACGAGTAATTTTGGCTCGGTATACAATTTTCCTTCCAGAGTCGTTGCAGTTCAGTGAGAAATGGAAGACTTGGAGAAGTCGATGTCTGACGGCAGTGTGGCATTTAATGAACTACCACCAATGCCGCCATTGATGAAGTTGAAGAGGAATATGCTCAACCAAATTTCTAGAGAGCATGGTCCATCGTCCGTTCCACCATCTCCTGCGTCAAACCTTTTAGAAGAAAACATGGAGAAAGCGTCGTGTATGAGATCCGCTTCACTGGAAAACAGAGAAGACAAGAGTAGTGTAACCCCTGAGTATACCAGTAGCACAAGTCCTGTTTCTCCTCCGCCGTTGACAAAATGGACGAGGAAAACAATTCCTTCAGCCAGTATTTCTAACCATCAGCCAGCTGTCGAAAAGACATTTCCAACCGCCACCAAAAGCGAACGGAATGAAGAAACGGCAAGTACATTATCTGAAAAGGAAGACGTGGTGAACTGGACTTCAACGTTCAGCGGGTATGAGAAACGGGCATCGTCGTTGAGACCGTTTCTTCAAATTGAAATGGAAGTTTTAACACCAGCCGCGGCGTCAAATACTGGAGTTTTTCCTGGAAGGACACCTGAACCATGGGAACAACCTGATGCGTTTGGCATGCCAGTTAAACGAATGCGTGCTATCGGACAACATTCTGAATCTTCTAAGTTAGTGGCTCAGAATCAGGATCTGTTTAAGCATTCTAAGTGTAAGACATCACAGAGGTGTCAGTTTTGCCAAAAGGAGTTCAAGTACGTTTCTCACCTCCGGCAGCATGAACGTGTTCACACTGGAGATCGACCGTTCAAGTGTGATGTATGCGGAAAGTCCTTTTCTCACTCAGGCAATCTATATCCTCATCAACGTACTCATACTGGAGAGAGACCGCACAAGTGTAAGACATGTTGCACATCGTTCTTACGATCGACCCATTTACGCATACATGAACGTATCCATTCCAACTAAAGACCTTTTACGGGCAAGACAACTGTATAGTCATTCACACAGTCATCCCGACTATGACAGTATACATGAGGAGAACGTCCGTATAGATGCGAAGAGGGCGCAAAGTTCTTCAGAACATCATCAAGTCTACGCAGACACAAGTGTGATCTTCACATGAAATGAAGAGCCTAAAAGTCGTTAGAAAGTCTTTTAGTATGGTATGAAAATACATTTCTCCTCTTCGTGCTCATGAATTTTACGAACAGAGAATGAGAGAGTGTGTGTGTGTGTGTGGTAGAAATATAGCACAATGTCATAATTATTCGCAGCAGTTTGAAAACAGCCCAGTCTTTGATGCTATTCACACAAGTCTGATTGTAGCCACACACGCAATAGACTATGACAGTGCAGATTCGCAAGCTGATGTGGATTATGTACTTCTGTATTTCTCTTCCATTCCCAGTATTCCATGATCTTGTTCTCATGTATTATGTCAGAAGTTAATAATAATTTTCTAGGGTAATCTTTAATCTGAGAACGTTTTATTTCATTCAGATTGCAGATACGTTCGCAAGTTTTGTTGATTTTTAAGAGAGCATGGAAGACCCGACAGTGTGTGTAAGTTGATATCCCTGATTTCGCTCAAATTTCGCAGGCACGTTAACTTGGGGTGTAGATCGACTGTTCAAAGGAACAACTGGGGACATGTACTAGTAGTGGGAAGACATTTATCATAGACAGAGAGACGGAGAGAAGGGGAACTAAACGACTTCATTGTGAAAGAGAGAGAGATTCGAAGAGAGTTGAGAGAGAGATCTGAAGAGAGTTGACGCAATATATAGGGCATGGGTAGCTATGGCAAGCATGGGTGCGCAAGTAGCTACCCAGGCCAACGGAAAGAAAGGTGAGATTGACGTAAGTGAGAATGACGTACACCGGCGGAGGTACCTAACATCCGCCACCTCCATGAAAAATAATCCCGCGTCCTCGCGGAGAGAAAAAAAAGAGAAAAAGATTTTTTTTAAACGACTGAAGGAGAAAACACACACACACACACACACACATATTGCACGCGCACGGATCTCACAAATTGTGTACTAAAAATGCACTACAGATCATTACAACGTTCCTGTACTACTTATAGTGTGTAATAACTATTGGAGTTTGACGAGGAACGTGAATTACTAGTATTTTGCACAGCTAATACAGCCTAGTTACACTTTTGCTAAACATTCAAAAATTAGAGCGTGGCTCACCATGATCGGACCCCTAACTTTGTAATGTTTTATGAACACACGCGCGCACACACACTACAAACAAAACCACGAAAATAAATTTGACGATGAAGGAACGCATACAAAAAAAGAAAGAGAGAAAGGTAGCTGACCTGCATAGCTTGAACGAGACGAGGTTGACATAGACGAGGCGAGGTTGGCGTAGGAGAGATGAGGTTGATAGAGACGAGACGAGGTTGGCGTAGAAGAGACGAGACTGACGACGATACGAGGTTGGCGTAGGAGAGACGAGGTTGACATGGACGAGACGAGGTTGACGACGAGTTCTGGAGCAGGGTCGTGGGTCCGAGCGAAAAGACGAGCGCCAATGTTGAGTCACACAAGGACTCAACATCCTAGACACAAAGGAACAACTGGAGACAGGTACTAGTAGTGGGAAGACATTTACCATAGACGGAGAGACAGAGAGAAAGAGGAACTAAACGACTACATTGTGAAAGAGAGAATGATTCGAAGAGAGTTGACTAAGAGATCTGAAGAGAGTTGACGCAATATATAGGGCCTGGGTAGCTATGGCAAACATGGGTGCGCAAGTTAAGTAGCTACGCAGGCCAACGGAACGAAAGGTGAGAATGACGTAGGTGAGAATGACGTAGCATGTGCAGAGGTACCTAACACTACTAACAGCCTGCAGAAGAACGGCACCTTTGGAAAACTTTGAAATCCTTTTCACCACTGACAGCCTGCAAAGTCATTCGCCAATGATTGATGCAACACATTCTGAAGTGAACGTCCTACCCTAACCAGCTCGAGAGCAGGTAATGATGATGATGATGTCGATGTCGATGATGCATACAACAGCGGGATGTATGTAGGACTCAGTGACCAGTCAAGGCTCCGTGACCAATCACGGTCCCCGTGATCAGTCAAACAGTCACAAACCCCCCATAACCAGTCACAAATTAGTTTACCAGTCACAATGCCCCATGACCAGTCACAAATCACCATCCATGTACATGTGTAAAGTACACAGTTCGTGACTGCTCGCAGGGTGCTTCGTACTGCAGGATTTGTTGTGGAAACTATAATTCCCTATGAGCTGTCACAGAATACAGTTGTGACCACTATAATTCCATGCGGCATGTACAGCTGTGAGCACTCTTTCTCTGTGAGTAGTCACAGGCAGAATATAGGTATTTCTGTATTACAAGAGTGATTGGAGGCTTTGTCACAACTCTGAGTTTCACGTATTACTACGATCGTCAGGCAACTGATGGCTCCTAAACGGGCAGCCTGAACATAAGGGGGAGCAAGGTGGGAAATTCTGAGGGGTATCATAGGCGACAGGTATTATAGTGCAAGAGTCAGGTGCAGGCGTGATGTTGCCAAGTCTTCAGACTTGGGGCTATGCAGCAGCAGTTCCAGCGTGAATGACATAGAATAGAGCTGGGGACCACACATGCCCACACCATTACACACACATACACCCACACTCTCTTCCTTTTCTCACATACACTCACACGCGCGCGCACACACACACACACACATTCTCTAAATCTCTCTCTCTCTCACACACACGCACATAATTATGTCATTCACTCTCTACATCACACACACACACACACACACACACACACACACACACACACACACACACACACACCTGGCCTGGCGTACAGCTGCCAAATGCTTAGCCACGCCGCCCCCGAGACAGGGGGAGAGTAGAAGAGAGAGTTTGAGACACACACACACATCCGCACACACACACACACACACACACACACACACACCTGGCCTGGTGTACAGCTGCCAAATGCTTGGCCACGCCGCCCCCAAGACAGCGGGAGAGTAGAAGAGAGAGTTTGAGACACACACACACATCCACACACACACACACACATACACACACATACACACACCCACACACACACACACACATCCACACACACACACACATCCACACACACACAAACAAACACACACACATTCTCTAAATCACACACACACACACACACACACATTCTCTCTCTCTCTCTCTCACACACACACACTCTCTTTCTCACGCATGCACACACACACATGCGCACGCACACTTACTCACACACACACACACACACACACGCACACACACACACACACACACACACACACACACACAAATAGGCAGCGGGACTACCAGCTAGATTCACGTGACCTTGCGGACAAAGTTACGGAGGTAGAACTTGTTTTCATGACGACACTTGGACACAAGTACTTCTGTATTATTATTTTATCTCTTTTCAACCAATCCACAAGCCAAGAAGAGATGCGTAGACGGAAGAACCGTACTCTTGGTGATACTGATCGCAAACATGATTAATTCCTCCAGGCCATTGAGCACCCAATTCTAAACCTTATCTAAGCAAAGCAGCATGCCAGTTCAAGAACATCTCGTCAGACAAACATATCGATACATGTCTGGTGCACTCTCACTAACAAGCAGGCATCGCAGGCTACATTCGCACCAGCAATCAAAAGAAGTTGAAGTGAGTAAATATTTCTATAAAATCAATAATTGGAAGACAAATGAAGGTGTGGAGGATCGCCCAAAAACAGTGACAAGGAGACAGTAAACGGTACACAGTACTCGTATGCATGTACTTATACACGTTATAGCAGCACAACGAGAAAGACCATGATGCATAATGATTAATGTTGCATCAATAAATTTTACAGAGTTATTTTGGGAGTAGAAATGACGATGTGTTCGAAGCAGTAAACTGCGTAAGCACTACGTTGAGCCAGAATATTGAAATACGGTTTCCTGCAGTCAAAACAAGACACTCACACTTCTCTGGTCTAGTTCGCCATTCTTATCGATAAACATGACTTGATTTAATTTCTTGCGATGGTTCTTGAGAATGGATTAATGATGTCTTGAATAGATGTCTTCCTAAACGACTTCAACTGAGAGGCAGTTTCAGTTTCAACAAGCTGGACATTGTTTTTCTGTGGAGTCTTCCACAAGAAAGACAGAGCTACACACACGAAGGTGCTTGATGTACTCAGTACCTTCTTGGAAATGAACATATTTTCATTTCCATCTTCATTATATTTTCGTCTCTGCATCGTCGACGATGTCCACTTCTGACTCCGTAATCTTGTCACCCATCCTCTCCAAAAACACAAATCGAGTGCTGATTGCATGCTGGATCAGTTGAAGTCAGTCTCTGCTCTAGCAAGATCGGCATGCAAAAATTACATGTCGGACTGAAAATATTCCGAAATAGCTTTTCTGAACGACGAAGTTTGTTCTTCAAATATGATGAATAGCACGACCTACTAGCCAGAACGTCCTATCAAAAGAGATTCTATCTGAAGCCTGCAAGATTTTCGACCACCCTTCGTTTTGGAGAGGAGCCCACACACACCAGACTCGAGCTACAAGTAAACTACGCGGAGATCGAGAGTTGATCGAAATCTTTCTTGCTCACTTCTGAAACCTGTGAAGGAAAAAAGTATGCTGAACGCGTGAATGCCTGCAGTTGAGTCGTAATATTTTGACGTGGATCCTGTGACCGTTCACAGAGAAAGTCGCGGCTGTTTCTGACTGGTCATCGGGATTCAAACTGGTTTGTGACTTTATGACTGCTCTTCGGGGATTTGTGACTGTTTGATTGGTCACGGGGATCGTGATCGGTCATCGAGACGTGACTGCTCACTGAGACCTACATGTATTCACAGTGGCTTCAAAACCAGACTCCATTACCCTCGGAGTATGAGTTCTTACTCTTCATTCTGAAACAGCGAATTTTTGGTGAGTGATGGATCCGTTACTTGTGTCAGAATAGCAGCTGAGCACTGAAGAACGAAGTGCAACGTTGACAGTGACAACTCTAGGTATGAGTGATCATTTATCAATAAAAACGACACGATCCTCCTTTGGCAACTAACATCAGATTCTGTTTGTGCCACAATTGGCGCACAATTCCATGACAGCTTGAGATGGTAACAGCAAGTTCCCATGTACTTGATGTTGAGAACGTGTTTATACTTGGCACGTATTGCAGGCTGCCGTAAATATAGCAAACCCGTTGGTATCAACTAATAATATTATGGCTTTTGACACACTAGAATACGATATTAAAGTACACAGATTGTAACCATTCTACATCCGTTGTTTTGGTAGTTGCGTGAAGTTGCTACGAGTAATATTAGCTGTGCTATGCAATTTACCTTCCAGAGTTGATGAAGTTCTGTGAGAAATGGAAGACTTTGAGGAGTCGATGTCTGACTGCAGTGTGGATTCGAATGAACTACCACCCATGCCACCATTGATGAAGTCGAAGAGGAAGAAGCTCATACAAACTTCTAGAGAGCATGATCCATCGTGTGCTCCACCATCTCCTGCGCCTAACCCTTTAGAGGAAAACATGGAGAAAGCATCGTGTATGAGATCTGCTTCACTGCAAAACAGAGAGGACACGAGTAACATAGCCCCTGAGTGTACCAGTAGCCTAACTCCTGTTTCTCCTCCGCCATTGATAAAATGGACGAGGAACACAATTCTCTCCGGCAGCATTTCTAACCGTCAACCAGCTTTCGAACAGACATTTCGAACAGCCGACGAAAGCGAAAGGGATGAAGCAACTTCTAGTACACCTTCTGAAATGGAAAACGTGGTGAACTGGACTTCAGCGGTCAGCGGGTACGAGAAACGTGCATCGCCTGTGAGATCATCTCCTCAGTTTGAAATGGACCCCTTAACTCCGTCCAAATCGTCAAATACTGGAGTGTGCGCTGGACAAAATTCCGACTCTTCTAAGGCGATGGCTCAGAATCAGGATTCACAGAAGCGTTCTAGGTATAAGACCTCGCAAAGGTGTCAGTTTTGCCCAAAAGAGTTCAAAAAAGTATCTCACCTCCGCGAACATGAACGTGTTCATACTGGAGATCGACCATTCAAGTGTGATGCATGCGGGAAGTCTTTCACTCACTCTAGCAGTCTCTGCGCTCATAAACGTACTCATACTGGAGATCGACCATTCAAGTGTGATGTATGCGGCATATCTTTCTCTTGGTCAAGCACTCTACATGTTCATAAACGTACTCATACCGGAGAACGACCATTCAAGTGTGATGCATGCGAGAAGTCTTTCACTACGTCAAGCAATCTACGTGTTCATCAACGTACTCATACTGGAGAGAGACCGCACAAGTGTAAGACATGTGGCACATCGTTCACTCGGTCGTGTAATTTACGCAGACATGAACGGATCCATTCTGCATAAAGACTTTTCATGTGCAAAACATGTGTAAGGTCATCCACACAGTCATCCCAACTACATGACCATGAATGTATACATTCAGGAGAACGTCCGTATAGGTGCGGAGAGTACACAAAGTTTTTCAGAACATCATCATGTTATCCTAGACACCAGTGTATTTATAACCTGCAATGAATAGCCTAAAAGTCGGTAGATAGTGTTTTGTATGGGTGAAAATGTATTTCTTTTCTTCCCGCTTATGAATTGTAAGATCAAGAGAGAAACAGTGTGTGTGTGTGTCTGGTTTAAAGATAGTAAACATTCACAGCATTTAGAAAAAGAAATCACTCTTTGATGCTATTCACACAAGTCTGGTCCTAGCCACACACGTAATAGACTATGATTGTACGGAATCGCAAGCTGACGTGGATAATGTAGTTCTGTATTTATGTTCGTTTCCATGGTCTTGTTCTCATGTATTATGTCAGAAGTTAATAGTATTATTCTGGTATAGCCTTTGAACTCAGAAGGTTTTACTTTATATAGAAAGAAGATATAAGCTAAGGCTTTGTTGAATGAGCATGTCTGAGAAGACTACAACTTGTAGACTTCAATCTCTCCGATTTCGCTCAAAATTTGCAGGCACGATTATTTGGTGTGTAGATCGACTGCGCAAAGCCCTTTAAAAGTTGTTTGAAGGGAATTTTGATATTAGCTAACCCCTCAAAAATGGTCAAAACATCACATGATTAATGGGTCTGCAAACGAGACTTGCCACAGTGGATAAACCAGGCTACCAATATAGCTCCATCAAGCCATAATTGCCTGATCATAGAAGAGTTCCTCGGGCAGCACCGCTTAGCCACGCCAGCATATTAGAGAGATGAGGGCCATCATCCCCTGACGGAACAAATGATCGTCCTGAAAATAAGCAAATCATTACAAGGGGAGACAAAATAGACAGCCACGTCCTCATTTAGCAAGAAGTATTCATTGGGAGATTTTTTTCTAGCACAGAGGACCTCATCCCCCTTTTTGCGTTTTCTTGAAAAAACTAATTTGAATTTTTCCACTCCACCATGCTGAAATACAATGTACCGGTACATCCAAACACATACCAGTGCAGGAACGCTCACTTCTCCGCGATGTTCTACTCAGCAACAGACATTTTGCATTCTTGAAAAAGTAAAATTTTCGGAAGTGATAGATCCTTTACTTATTTAAGAATGGCAGTTCAGTGCCGAAGAATAACGTGTAGTGTTGACACTGACAAAGAACAGTAAGAGTGATCATTTCTCACTTAAAACGAAAAGATGCTCCCCAGGCAACTAAAATCCTTTTGTGCGACAATTGATGTAAACGTCCATGGAAGCTTGAGATTGTGACAGCAAGTTGCCATGTACTTGAAGTGGAGAAAATACGTAAAATTGTCACGCATTGCTGGCAGTCAGAATTATGGCAAACCCTTTTTTATCAGCTAATTTGGCTTTTCACACTAGAACACGATATTAAAGTACACAGACCGAACCATTTTGCATCCATAATTTAAAATCACGGCGTGAAGTGGCTGAGAGTAATATTGGCTCGGCCCACAGAGCGAACCATTCTGGATCCGTAATTTAAATTCACTGAGTGAAGTGGCTACGAGTAATATTGGCTCGGTTATTCAATTTCCCTTCCAGAGTTGTTGCCATTCTGTCTATGAAACAATGGAAGACTTTGAGCAGTTGAAGTCTGACTGCAGTATTGATTCTAATGAACTACCACCAATGCCGCCATTGATGAAGTTAAAGGGGAATGTGCTCCTCCAACTTTCTAGACAGCATGGCCAATCGTCGGTTCCACCATTTTCTGAGTCAAACTTTGGCGAAGAAAACACGGCGAAAGCGTCGTGTATGAGATCCGCTTCACTGGAAAACAGAGAAGACACGAGTAATACACCCCCTGAGGATACCAGTAGCATATTTCCTGTTTCTCCTCCGCCATTGATAAAACGGGCGTGGAACACAATTCTTTCGGCGCGTATTTCTAATCGTCAACCAGCTTTCAATACGACACATGGAACTGACCGCAAAAGCGAAAGGGATGAAGCTACGTCTAGTGCACCGTCAGAACTGGAAGACGTCGAGAACCGGACTTCTGCGTTCAGCGCGTATGATAAACGTATTTCGCCTATGAAACCATCTTCTCAGTTTTAAATGGACGTCTTAACTCCAGACACAGAGTCCAATACTGGAGTTTCTGCTGGAAGAACACGTGAAGCATGGGAACAACCTGATTCGTGTGCCAAGCCGGTTGAACACAGAGGTCCTGTCCAACAAATATCTGATTTTGCTAAGGTTATGGCTCAGAGTCAGAATCCGTACAAGCGGTCTAAATGTAAGACATCACAAAGGTGCCAGTTTTGCAAGAAGGAACTTAAGAACGTTTCTCACCTCCGCGACCATGAACGTATTCACACTGGAGATCGACCTTTCAAGTGTGATGTATGCGGGATGTCTTTCACTCAGTCAAGCAATCTATGTACTCATAAACGTACGCATACTGGAGATCGACCATTCAAGTGTGATGTATGCGGGATGTCTTTCTCTCACTCATGCACTCTATGTGTTCATAAACGTGCTCATACCGGAGAGAGACCGCACAAGTGTAAGACATGTGGCGCGTCATTCACAGAATCATCCGGTTTACGAAGACATGGACGTATCCATTCAGGAGAAAGACCTTTTTCGTGCAAGACATGTGGAAGGTCATTCAACCGGTTACACCATCTACGTCATCATGAACGTATACACACAGGAAAACGTCCGTAAAGGTGCGAAGAGTGCGCAAAGGTTTTCATAAACTCGAGCGTATTCACAACGTAAAATGAAATGCATAAAATGTCGTTTAAAAGTTTTTACTGTGTGTACAAATGCATTTCTTCTTTTGTGTCTAATGAGTTCTACGGAAAAGTGAGTGAGAGAGGGAGAGAGAGAGAGAGAGATAGAGTGCATGAGAGAGTATGGGTGTGTGTGAGAGAGTATGGGTGTGTGTGAGAGAGGGAATGTGTGTTTATGTTTCTTAGAAAGAGAGAAAACATTTGCAGCAGTTTGAAAACAGTCCAGTCTTTGATACTAATCAACCAAGGCTGATCATAGCCACAAATGTGATACGCTATGATAGTGAAGAACCGTAATCTTATGTGCATTATTTTGTTTTGGATTTGTATTCTATACAATGATCTTCTGTGAAATAAATAAATCTGCCAACCCTGTGGTCGCGAAGACTGGTATCCTTTCCCAACCGATCCAGTGTTGACAATTGTTTCTAATTTTCCCGAAACATCTACTGAAACCTGCAGAAGAACAGATCTCTTGAGAAATCTTAAATTCTTTCCACTACGGACAGCCTTTAAAGCCATTCCCTTATGGTTGAGGCAGGAAATTCTGAAGTCAATAGACTGACTACTAGTACATCGAGAGAAGGTAATGATCGTCATCTAGCCTGGCCCTCTTGCAGGTGAAGAATGTTTTATCCACCACGGACAGTCGATAAAGTCATTCGCTAATGATGGAGGCAGAACATTGCGAAGGCAATAGCCTGGCTATTAGTACCTCGAGATAAGGTAATGATCGTCAGCTAGCCTGGTACTCTTGCAAGTGAAGAATGTCCTATAAGCTGCAGCCCATATCAATGTTTCTACTGGTGCATTACATGTAGTCACTTTCTTCCCTTTACCCGCGTGTCGACAAGCTGACTTGGAAGAGAGAGAGAGTGGTGTTGAAACAGTTGCATAACGTAAGAGGCTCATTTTCACAGGCCAAACAGGAAGCATAGGAATACACGTCCTTGATGACAAAACGAAAAAGGTGCTTTGCGTGGCATGCCAATAGACATCAGGACCAGATAGCCAAATTGTGACAAATTGCGAGAACCTCATTCGTTACTCAAATAAAAGTTAATGAAAAGTAAGGAAAATGTTACAAGTTATGACTTATTACACTGCTGTGGAGAGCCAAGGATTAATTTATAAAAACAAGAGAGGACCAACGATCGGCGTGTGAAGATGCTGCTTGTTACTGCTGCCTATTTCTACATTTTAAAGGTCTTGGTCGATATACTGAACTGTAGTACTGAGGCGTTTGGTTACTCATAATTCGTGTTTATATAGCTTCCCCTCTAATCGATCTTTGAATCTTAGAGTCACAAAAGTTGTGTGGTATGCTGCTGTGCGTCCTTGAATTGTGGTTTGGCCGTTTTGATTGACGATTTTGCCAGTATCGTCCTCGACCTACAGGTATATCCGCCAACATCCTCCCCAGCTGAGACTTTCATCTCGTGCTTGTCTTGATTGCTCCCACCTATCCCTCCTTATGTCTATAACCTAGAACCTTCCCAGCTGGAAAGCTGTAGGAGTGCGCCTCCAAGATGTGCTAGAGCTGATTGCCAGTTAGGTGTAGAACGTCAGTACCGTTGGTCAGTGTAGTGCAATGTTATCGCATGAGCTGATTGTGAAGCAACTGGTGGTGTTAGTGGACATTACAGCGTAAAGTGTAGCTCTTTGGTCCTATTTTCTTCTTATAAGTTATGACTAACTTAACTGTACACCAAAGTAACCAGATCATAAAACTGTTACCAGGAGGCGTAGCCAGGATAGTGAACAAGGGGGTGACACGACTTTCCCCACACAAGAGTGAATGTACATGTTCGTTGGTCCTTCCATACATATTATTTGATCCACGATACAGGGGGGGGGTGGAGCAAAATTAGTCCAACATTTGACGCTGAAGATCAATCAGTGAACGGCAAACCTCCAACCAGGGAGCAGTAGTAAGTTTGGTATTTTAGTACTCCCTGCTTCCAACTAATGCAGCAATAGTTGGTAATTTTCTTCACTGGGCCCCGTGCGACCTGATGTCTGTCTGCCGTGCAACACACAATGGCAAGGTTAGTGGAAGATTTGTTCGGCATGGGAAGCGCATAGCCATGACTTTGTGCGACAAAGACTTGTTTTCTGTTTTCTTTTCTTTTTGCATCACAACGATTGAACGGGTGAAGATACAATCGTATGCATGCATGTGCATAATGTGCATTGTTTGTTGGTGAAAAATCCGATTGATAGAGTCGGATTTGCACCCTCGGCTAGTGAACATCCCAGTGTTTGCAGGTCTAGTGAATCCCAGTGTTTGCAGGTCTAGGGCTGTACAGCTTCCAGCACATCCTTGCCTGGCGGGATCGAAGTTCAAGTTCATTGAGCAGCACTCTACATATACTGTCGTGTACATGGAAATCCAGTCAGAGAAGAGGAAGGAGCCGTACAGCCAGGTCATGTCGTGGATCCGGTGCCGGCTGTCTTTTTCCCTGCTGAGATCCAGCATTGCTTGTTTGCGGGGCGCACGGCGGATTCGTCCCCTGCCAGCCATGGACACCTCTGTCGTGATGGTGGTGACTGAAGCTGCTATCCAGTCCTGAGGCAGTTGTGTTCGGTGTCCAAGGCCGGTTTTTGACATGTTTTCTTTGTTTTTGTTTTCTTAGTATTTGAATTCGCTAAAACCAAACGGACAGAACTGTCACGTGACAAGAGAGCGTATGATCATGACTGTACTAAGTACATCGTAGTTGTACATTTGCAATTACAATTGTTATTATTTACATTATACTGTATTTACAGCCATTTTATGACATTAAACTGTATTGACAACCACTACAAAAAATCCAGTCGAATAACCGGATCCGGCGCCCTCAGCGCGTACAGAAAGTTGCATGGAGTGGACAGTCATGTTGATCCGTGCAGCCCCACTGCTCCGCATCATCAATTGCTGAATGGTGCTCTGCCCGAGGAGTGCAGATTCAGGAAGGTGTCATATTTGCATCCAAGCACTTCAGAACTGCCTACGCACGGGTGACCGTCGAGGCAGCTGATGAGAACACAGTCGTTGACAAAGGGTTCTGGCCGGATGCTCTTTCGCACACGGTTAGGCCCTGGCGTTTTGCCGCGGACAGTTTTGACACCAGCAATGCCAACCAGGCAAACAACGTCCTCTCCTCAGTCTCAGCATGATGGCGCGACCACAGCTGAATCCACTGGCTCGGCCCTACTTCCCCCCTTGCCAGGGTAAACTGACCTTGCTTTCCGTAAATTGCCGCTCAATCGTTAACAAATCTGCCGAACTGTCTGTCATTGCTGATTTCAACAAACCTGATGTCATCTGTCTAAATGAAACATGGCTAAATCCAAGCATAGCGCTCACCATCTCCGGTTATACCACATTTCGTCGCGACCGACCATCTCATGATAACAAATCCGGTACGGCAACCAGAGGATATGGTGGAGTTGCGATTCTTGTCCGGCAAAATCGCTTCGGAAGAGTCCAAGTTCGCGACGACCTTGCTCGTCCGACCTGTGAATCCGTATGGGTTGAGCTTCACCCAATCTTAGGCTCCCCGACACCCATCCTCGTCTGCTGTACCTACCGTCCGCCCTCAGTCAAAACCACGGAAATAGACCACTTCTGTGATATGCTAGCTAGTGCTTTGGTAACCGTTCCCATGTCATCGTACCATGTCATAATGGCTGGGGACTTCAACAGTAAGCACAAACGGTGGTGCCCATCGGATCTAACGTGTCCTGCTGGGGCGGCACTTTTTCGCACCCTTACCTGCTTCGGTTTGGATCAGCTGGTGCAGAGTCCAACGCACACAACATCTTCCGGAACACAGTCATGTCTAGACCTTGTCTTCACGAACCAACCCCTGCTGGCGACGGACGTTCACACAGCTTGCGCTCTTGGCTCCTCGGACCATCTCATGGTTTCATGCCAGTTCGCCGTCTCATTGCCCTCGGATCCAGACCTGCCACTTCCTTCTCGCAAACCGTTCCCATATCGCTTCCGTCGAGTTCCCTCTCAGTGCTGGGACTCTATGAACGCTGATTTCTCCTGCCACGACTGGTCGTTTCTGCAACCAGAAGGCTCTCCAACTGTTGACGCCGCGGTAGATCACTTTGCAGCCGTCCTTGAACGAGGGTTCCAACAGCACCTCTCTAACTTTGCTATCGGCTACAACAACCGGAAACATTCCAACCCAACATCCTCGACATCTAGTCCCCCATGGGTGACACGGTCCCTCGTATCTGAAGTGAAGCGCAAGCGTGATCTTTTCAGCATCTACAAGAAATTCCCAACGCCGGTTAACCGGGAGGCTTACCGAGTTCAACGCAACTTCGTCAAGCACCTTTCTCGTACCTCACACCGCTCCTTTCTAAACTCTCTTTCTGCAACACTCTCCTCCCCCGATCGCCCATCACTCCACCAATTCATTCGCAACCAGTGCCGCGGGACCTCCCGCGCGCCAATCCAGTACCTGACGGACTCCAATGGCAACCGCCAGCACGATGTGAAGGCGATTGCAGACACACTGAACAAGCAGTTTGTTTCATCCGGCATTCCGGAAGATCCGAATTGGGTCATTCCATCGCTGTCCCCAGCCCCTGAACTTAGCGCACCACTCACACGCGTCGTTACCACGACTGCTACCGTCTGTAAGCACCTCAAACTCCTGAAGAATTGTAAGTCCCCTGGCGAAGATGGCATACCCAATGAGGTTCTCAAATGGCTTGCGCCATCTCTGTCCTATCCCTTGTGCCTGCTCTTTAACATGTCATATCGTACAGGAGTATTTCCGTCCGTCTGGAAATCTGCTGTTATCGTCCCGATCTATAAGAAAGGCCAACGCTCTCAGGCTGGCAACTACAGACCAATCTCTCTCCTTCCCGCTGTGGCCAAGGTCTGTGAACGTATTTTCTTTTAGTCTCTGTACTGCCACGTCACCCCAGCGCTTTCACCATCTCAATCCGGTTTCTGCCGTGGAGACTCCACAACTTTCCAACTAACACGTCTAGTACAAGACATCTACACCCAGCGGAACCTCAGGCGGCATGTTGGCATCGTGTTCTTTGACCTAGCGAAAGCTTTCGACACCGTCTGGCATCGTGGTCTGCTTGCAAAGCTAGAGTCCGTCTTCTTGGTACACGGTCCAGCCCTGCAATGGCTCTCATCCTATCTTTCCTGCCGCCACCAGACTGTCAGAGTATCTACCTCCCTATCAGACCCATTACTAGTCGTGTCTGGGGTACCCCAGGGGTCCATACTTGGGCCGCTCCTATTTCTACTGTACGTTAATGACTTGCCAGCCCTTGTACCAAATGTAAGTCTTTTTGCTGACGACACTGCTCTGATGTGCTCCGACAGCTCGGCAGACAACCTCACGGCCTCCATGCAGTCCGGGGTCAACGCTACAGTAACATGGATGGAAACCTGGAAACTGAAGCCTAACCTCGCCAAAACCGAGGCCATGTTCTTCTCTCCCTCGCCCCCCACTCAACTTCTGTATTTTCCTGGTCTAAATAGTACACCTATTAAAGTTGTTAACGAGCACAAGCACCTGGGCGTTATTCTCGACCGCCAACTCTCCTGGTCTCCACAAGTCCAGTCTGTGTGCAAGCGTGCGAGTGCGTCCTTAGGTATGCTACAACCCCACTGCCAACACTTGAATGATAACTGCAGAGAATTGTCCTTTAAGTCGTACATTTTGCCTATATTTGACTATTGCGATATAGCTTGGTGCGGGTTGTCTCAGACTTTACTCCACAGACTGGAGGTACATCAACGCTTGCTTCTGAAAATTCTGTTTCGAAAAGACCAAACATTTGCCTCCCTTTGTCTTTATAAACTTGCTTCCACGCACCCTCTTCTTGCCCGACATCAGCAGCATCTTTGTATCCTTGTGCAAAAAATCTTCCTAGCCCAAGTCCCGAAACATATTGCCAAGTACAACTGGTTTGTTACCACTAGACCAACACGCAATGCCTTATCACTGCCCCGAGCTAGTTCCTCTCTGTTTTTGAAATCCCCTTTCTTCTCAGCATACTCCCTTTGGTCTAACATGCCTACTAGCATTAAGACATGCCAGGATATCAGGAAATTCACAGTCCAGCTTTCCACACTGTCTCATCCGAAGTGATCCCATGTATTATTAATGTGCCTCCCTTTCTTTTTCTCTCCCTATCTCCTTTCCCTCTCTGACAGCATCTTTCTTTTTTTCCCTTTTAGCTTGCCGTGGTTGGCTATCACCTGACCTCTCATGTTTATTGGCAGTCTTCGGACGGGCCAGGAGATGTTGAATAAATAAATAAATAAATAAATCCCATGCCAGCAGGGTGCTGCAGCGCATAAATGCATGGGTGGACTATTTACCCACGGCTGCAGAAGCAGAGGGTAATCAGCTTGGATAGAGGCAGGGCCAGAGAGTTGGTACAATTGTTCAGCCCTATGGTGTAGCTATCATCCCACCAGAGACCATTCAGTATTTTCTTCGGGCTAATATCTGCTATGATGAGAAACAAGGGAAAAGCTACTGAATCTGAGTCCTTGTCGCCGTTGGTGGCCAATCTTCGCCGACCCACCGAATCCAATCTGGCGTGCCGTGGTGCAGCATCCTCGGCTCCATCCCCTTCCTTCTGTATGTCAACGACGCAGAAGATCACTTGCCTGAAGGGGCAAAGTATTGATGATGACGAGACGCACTACATCAGAATTATATTCACAGTGGATTCCAAAACACATTACGCTGTTCTGGGAGTACATGTACCAGTTTTTATTGCATGGCACGTGAGGGTTGTCCGTACTACGGCCAATCAGCGCCCTTCGCAAGCGGTCCGTATTTCTTGATATTGCCCGCACAGCTGCGGGCAGGAATTCTGCGTATTGACTGGTTTATTGCCTGCTGAATCTGCTCGCTCACGCATGCGCATTCACAGTATGCCAAATCCACTTACCTTGTTTAGGTTACAGTTTTGATACGTGGTGATACTGATGCAAATATGGAAAAGGAGAACTTACCAAACGAACAAGCTCCAAATTTGTCGAAAGATGCCCACACTGGTAGAAGTAGTAGTAGCTCAAATGGTGAAGTCAGTGAAGAGCGTTGAGGCCTGTCGGTTCGAGGAGATCACTGATGAAGAGATTGAAAAAATGATCTCCGATACCCAAAACCGGAACACGTCCGCCACCACCAAGAAATAGCTCGTCGTCCTTGACGAGTATTGTCGAAGTCGAAAGATCTCCTGTGATCTGGCAACGGTATCAGCATCGAACCTTGCAGGCGTTTTGAAGCACGCATACGTCGGGATTCGAAAGAAAATTGGAAAAAATTGTATAGCAAAGCGAGCCTGATTTCATTTCGTGCCGCAATTCAACGTCAGCTAACAGAACATCAACGCACAATCAACGTCATGACGGACAAATAGTTCCAGCCAGCAAATATTGCTCTAAATGGCTTATCAAGAAGATGAAACAGGTTCGCAACCTCAAGGAAGTCAACCATAAAGATGCCATTTGTCATGAGGATCAGGCAAAATTAAATTCCTATTTCCTCGCAAACTACGAGACCGACCTTATCGCACTGGCGGAGATGGTGTGGTTTCCAATCACCAAACAGTTTTGTTTACGTGGTCGAGAGTTTCAGTCTGACATGTGTGCGGAGGATTTTGAAGTTTGCCACGACACAGAATTTGGAGAGTACATCAAGATGACAACTTCCATGAAGTCTAAGAACCATCAAGGTTCGATCGGCACATCTGACAGTGTGTCTGATGGGCGCATTGTAAATCCTGCTCACGTCGAGGCATTTAAACTGCTGGTGAGCAGGCTGCCAACCTCGTCATCTGGCAGGACAAGGCTGTTTCAACAAGTCATGAAAAAAGCTACAACTGAAGCACAGATCTGGTACAATGGCAAGCCTGTTGGCAATAATACGCTCGGTGGTCTCATGAGAATATTGTCTGTGAAGTGTTCATTGTATCAACGATACACCAATCACTCAGTAAGAGCAACCACGATCACTTAAATGTGCCGTCAGAGTGTGTCCCCTTCAACGATAATGGGTGTATCGGGACACAAGGTCCAGCAGTCACTAAACCATTACAACAGGCCATCTGAATGTGACAAGCTCATTGCTCGACAGCCCAAGCAGTGCAAGCACGACCGACTTACATCCTGAGCTTCCTGGAATCGACCTGGACCTGTTGTTCCAGCCGCCGATGTATTCTGAACCTGTCGTGGCCCAAGCCGTCCAACCTGATGAGTGCCTGGACATCGATGCCCTGATCCGCAGCTGCCCCGCCGAAGAGCTCAACAAACTGGAGACCCAGCAAGGCGCAAGGCGTGTTCCTATTCTTCGTGTACAATCACGAATCACATCACTATCAATGTTGTAAATAAAAATAATAATAAAAAATTTCACGGTTCGCGTGAGACACGGCTGGAAGCCCAGTTTTCCGCATCCGTCGTGGGAACGCCACCACCCTCTAGGATCAAAGGCGCCGATGCAGCGCCTAAACGGTGGGAGGTGAGTAGATCAGACCCACCACGAAGTGGTCAAAGACCGAAATCCCATTAGCTGCATCCATGTTACCCTCGTGCCAAGTCACGAGTTCTCCAAATAAATGTGGTTTTTTTTTAGTTTTATTTTACATCGCAAACCAAACGGGCATTGATGCCCAATATTATGATGGCGATAGAATAAAAAGTGTGGCTCGATAAAGCTTCACTTGCGAAAATGAGAAAACAGCAAAAGGTCGCAGCACGGCTGGAAAATTTCCTCCCGCTTCCAAGCAGGACTTGAGCCTGGTACCCTCTGTTTCTCAACCATGGTCTTAAACCATCCCAATATGACTACCTGCCCTTGTTGTTGTAAAGAAATAAACCAATTTTCAAAACCACAAACACGTGTACGTGTACCTCCGCATGCACAGTCAACTGAACTTGAAAATGCCTTCTTCTGCTGTTCATGGAATGTAGGGTTACAAACAATTGAAGCATGCAATAAATGATTTACAGCACCTCGTACGCGCTCGTCCACGGGCAATACCGGCTTGATACATGACGTCACGGCTGGCGCCGTTCGGTCATGTATCAGCCGGTATTGCCCTTGTACTCGCTTGTACTCGGGCTGTTAACCGTACTTACTATTTATTCTGAAAAGGTAAATTTTGAGTGAGTGATCGATCCTTTACTTGTGTCAGAATGTCAGTTCACCTCTGAAGAACAAAGTGTAGTGTTGACAATGACAAAGAAAGGCATGACTAAAATTGAACTATTATAGAAAATCTAAATTAGAGAAATAACACTAAGAGCAACAGCAGTGAAATTTACAAGTGTGAATTTTAACAATCAAAGCGAGAAATGAACAAAGGAGAAAGGAAGGAAGGACAACGTGATAACAAATAACAGCAGTACATTACACCTAGAACATTAACGGCCAAGCCTGGCCGCACTAAACACGACACGTTGCTTGAACAAGTTCAACCCAATTATACTATCTGTCAGTGTACAATCATCTGCTAGCTAGTCCTGATTGTTGCAAATCGTATTCCGACTCTGTGTTCACTGTATTGTGCCGTGGTCGTCATGGTTATGGACTACAGTTAAAAGTGTTGGAAGCTATCTATTAGCGTCTGTATAGCCTAATTTGTGTGTACAGAAAGATAGTATAATTGGTTTGAAATTGTTCAAGTAACGTGTCGTGTTTAGTGCAACCAAGCTTGGCCGTTAATGTTCTAGGTGTAATGTATTGCTTTTATAAGTTATCACGTTGTCCTTCCTTCCTTTCTCCTTTGTTCATTTCTCGCTTTGATTGATAAAATTCACACTTGTAAATTTCACTGCTGTTGCTCAAAGGTATGACTTATCATCAATCACTAAAACGACGAGATTCTACTTTTGCAACTGACATCTGTTTGTGCGACAATTAATGCAAAATTTCTTGACAGCTTGAGATGGTGACAGCAAGTTGCTATGTTCTTGATGTTGAGAAGATACGTGTAATTGTCACGTATTGCAAGCTGCCATAATCGACTGTTCAAATCCCTTGAAAAGGTGTCCGAAGGGAACCGTGAAATATACATACCCCTAAACATTGGTCAAAACATCACATGATTTATGGGTCCGCAAACGAGACATGCAACAGCGTATACGACCAAGCTAAGAGTTATACTCCAACAAGCCAACATTTTGTCACTTTAGAAAAGTGCATGACTGGTGCAGCTCCGCTTAGCCATCCAAAGCAACCTAGAAGAGGAGGACCATCACACCATGAGGCCACAAATGATGCTCTTCAAAAGAGCCAAATTCCAAGGGCAAAGTAAATGGAGAGCTACGTCCTCATTTAGCAAGAATTATTCATTTCAAACTCACATACATACTTGGAATCATCTTTCCCAATAAAATTTCGAATAATGCTCTTTATGCTAAAACTGCTCAATGCCCAATAAGTGCAGTCTGTAAACGCCAGCGCTTATTATGGTTTGGACATGTCATACGTGAAGGGAAGGACGCTGTGTCCTACAAAGCCCTTCATCCTGTATCATCCTGTATATCCTGTATCATGTGCATTCGCGGTTGTAGGCGTTTAAATTTTGGTTTGAAATTTGCACCCTCCTGCGGAGCCCACGCTGCTTTGGCAGTGGCGGAGGCTCGCTTGCCGACGTAACCGTCGGAGGTCATCAGGAACAATGGACTGACTAATTATTCACTTGTCCTGTCTTTATAAATAACATGTTATTGCATATGTTCTTGGTTTAGTTTTTGGCCTTTTTCGTGCTTTGGAGTTGATAACATTTTCCTCACCACCAAAAAAAAACAAAACAAAAAACAAAGCCCTTCACCTGGCAATGAATATAACAGATATAATGAAGCCCAGAGGTCGCCCAGTGACCAGATGGGTAGACAACATTAGGAATGACCTTTTACTTCTCAATATGTCTCTTTTGGAAGCGGAGCAACTTGCAACAGACAGAACGCACTGGCTCGACGTTGTTGACAGATGCATGACCCTCATTTGATTTTTCATATGAGCTTTATGCGTGCTGTTTTATTATTATTATTATTCATTGGCAGATAGTCTTTTATACTTTTTTCTCCTTTCTAGTCGATATCATGGACTTAGGCAAATTTTGCCTGTATGGTCTTCGACTTTAAAAATACAAACAACAAAACAACAAGATAGTAGAACACCCCTTCTAGCACTGAGCACATGTACCCCATCTTCCTCTTGCGGTTTCTTAAAAACTCATTATGATTTTTTCCAATCCACCACCTGAAATACAATGTAGATCCAAACTCACACCTGTGCAGGAAAGCTCACCCTTCCGCTACGTCTAGTCGGCGATAGACCTTTTGCATTCTGAAATGTAATTTTTTGGGAAGTGATACATCCTTTACTTTACTTTACTTGTTTCAGAATGGCAGTTCAGCACTGGAGAACAACGTGTGGTGTTGACACTGACAAAGAACAGTAGGAGTGATCATTTATCACTTAAAATGACAAGATTCTCCCATAGTAACTAACATATTTTTGTGCCACAATTAATGTAAACGTCCAAGACATCTTGAGATGGTGCCATCAAGTTGCCATGTATTTGATTTTGCGAGCATACTTATAATTGTCACGCATTGCGGACTGCCAGAATTATGGCAAACACATTGTTATTGTCATCAACTAATATTGCTTTTCACACTAGAGCAGAATATTAAATTGAACAGAGCAAACCATTCTGCATCAGTAATTTTCATTTCACTGCGTGAGGTGGCGACGAGTAATATTGCCTCGGGTATGCAGTTTCCCTTCCAGAGTGGTAGATCAGTGAGAAATGGAATGCTTGGAGGAGTCGATGTCTGACTGCAGTGTGGATTCTAATGATCTACCACCAATGCCGCCATTGATAAAGTCGAAGAGGACTAAGCTCAACCGAACGTTCAGAGAGCATGGTCCATCGTCCGTTCCACCATCTCCTGCGTCAAACCTTTTAGAAGAAAACATGGAGAAATCGTTGTGTATGAGATCCGCTTCACTGGAAAACAGAGAAGACACGAGCAGTATACCCTCTGAGTATACCAGTAGCACAATTCCTGTGTCTCCTCAGCCATTGATAAAATGGACAATTCCTTCAGCCAGTATTTCTAATCGTCAGCCAGCTTTCGAACAGGCATTTCAAACCGCCGACAAAAGCCAAAGGGATGAAGCAACGTCTAGTACACAGTCTGAAATGGAAGACGTGGTGAACCGGACTTCAACGTTCAGCGGGTATGAGAAACATGCATCGCCTGTGAAGCTACCTCTTCAGTTTGAAATGGATGGCTTAACTCCAGCCACAGCGTCAAATACTGGAGTTTTTGGTGGACGGACACCTGACCTGTGGGAGCAAGCTGATGCGTTTGGCATGTCAGTGGAACGAAGACGTCCTATCGGACAACATTCTTACTCTTCTACGGTTGTGGCTAAGAATCAGGATCCGTACAAGCGTTCTAAGTGTAAGACATTACAGAGGTGTCAGGTTTGCCAAAAAGAGTTCAAGTACGCTTCTCGCCTCCGCGTGCATGAACGTATTCACACTGGAGATCGACCATTCAAGTGTGATGTATGCGGGATGTCTTTCTCTCACTCGTGCACTCTATGTGTTCATAAACGTACTCATACCGGAGAGAGACCGCACAAGTGTAAGACATGTGGCACATCGTTCACGCATTCAACCGCTTTACGCAGGCATGAACGTATTCATTCTGGAGAAAGACCTTTCACTTGCAAGACATGTGTAAGGTCTTTCACACAGTCATCCCATCTCCGGAACCATGAACGTATACATACAGGAGAACGTCCTTATAGGTGCAGAGAGTGCTCAAAGGTCTTCAGAACATCATCATGTCTTCGTAGACACGAGCGTATTCATAACCGAAACTGAAAAGCCTAAATGTTGCTTGAAAGTGTTTCACTATGTGTAAAAAGGCATTTCTCCTCTTCGTGCTCATGAATTGTACGAACAAGAGAGAGATAGAGAGAAAGTGTTTGTCTGTTAGAACGATAGTGTACATTCGAAGCAGTTAAAAAAATCCACTCTTTGATGCTATTTACACAAATCTGAATGTAACCATACACGATATAGCCTATGATAGTCTAGAATCGCAAGCTGATGTGCATTATGTAGTTCGGTATTTGTGTTCTATGCCATGGTCTCGTTTTCATGTATTATGTCAGATGGTAATAGTAGTTTTCTGGTATAGTCTTTGAAATCAGAAAGTTTTACTTTATATAGAAAGAAGATATGAGCGAACGCTTTGTTGAATGAACATGTCTGAGAAGACTTGTAGACAATATGTGCAAGTGGATCTCTTCGATTTCGCTCAAACTTTGCAGGCACGTTTCTTTGGTGTGTAGATCGACTGTGCAAAGCCCTTGAAAAGTTAATTGAAGGTAACTTTGAAATTAGCATACCCCTCAAAAATGGTCAAAACATCACATGATTAATGGGTCTGCAAACGAGACTTGCCACAGTGGATAAACCAGGCTACAAATATAGCTCCATCAAGCCATAATTGCCTGATCATAGAAGAGTTCCTGCGGCAGCACCGCTTAGCCACGCCAGCATATCAGAGAGATGAGGGCCATCATCCCCTGACGGAACAAATGATCGTCCTGAAAATAGCCAAATTACAAGGGGAGACAAAATAGACAGAAACGTCCTCACTTAGCAAGAAATAGGATATTTGAATTCTGACAGTAGGTTAAGGATTCTGGGGCTCTTCCTCTGTTTTTTCGGAAGCCTTCCAATGGCTTCGGAGCAAGTAGATATGCGCTCTCTTACGAATGAGGACCTAAAGGAGCTGGCCCGGCGAAACGATCTGCAGTGGGTCGGGCAGAGTAGATCCGAAATTGTGCTGGAATTAAATTGTCGATTATCAGCCACGAGTGGGACTGGGACCGCATCTGGCGACCCGCACGAGCCTGTCAGTACTCTTTCGCGTTTAACAATTCTTGTGGACACGGAGAAGCTACTGACAAACCAGGTAGAGGAGTTGAAAGTAGCGGTGGTTAGTCAGACGACAGCAAAGAATACCGCCATTGAAGCCGTGGAGAAGAAGGTCCTTGCTTTGGAGGACAAATTTGCCCGAGGATCACGTACGACGTACACCACCGTACCAGCCAATCCCGCTTATCCCCAACAACAATCTGCGCACTCACAGGCGGGAAACCATGTACCAGTACCAGTCGCTCATCCCCAACAGCAATCTGCATTGTACTCACAGGCGGGAAACCACGTACCAGCTGCGTCATTGTCATCCACATCCTCTGGATTCCCAGCTCCTCGTGGTGTCACTGCCAGTGTGCCCCAGTCCGCTGCCGACATCGTCCACTCTGTAGATCTAGAGTCTGTACGTGACCAGGCCACGTGGGTACTACGAAGTACTACAATGTAGTATGTGGCGCGCCAACATGGCAGATTTCTTACGTCATGAACAACGTGATTTGACCCTACTCGCCCTAGTCTCTGTGCGGCATGTTTAGGGAAAGTCCCGGCTGGTAGGCCTACAACACGACATGCGTGCTCTTGAGCTGGACATCAAGATGCACTTGATCCAATCTAGATCAACGGGTGATCCGTGTAAGTGCAGGTGCGCTTGATCAAGGTGACTAGGAAAACTGCTGAACCGTTATCTACGAGACCTAGCATTCTTGTGTCACGAGGCACGCGATTTCATCATCCCTCTTGCAGTAAAATCCAAAAACTACACGCAAATATTCGGTCACCTTTGCATCAACTGTTGCACCGAAAAATGTTGGTGGTGCAAGGAAAAGCTTGTCGTTTGGAGTGACAAGTGATCACTGCTGCTTTTCCTTGTCAGAGTCAAAAATACACTTTGTTCTGCAGCGTTGGGAGTGATGTTGGAGTAGAAATTGCTGACTAGACATCGCGGAGGGGCGGGCTTTCCTGTGCAGGTATGAGTTCGGACGTATTTCAGAATGGGCAAGTGGAAAAAATCAAAATTGTTTATTTCAAGAAAACCCAAAAAGGATGATGGGGGACATGTCCTCAGTGCTAGAAGAGGTGTTCTACTATCTGCCGGTGTATAGTGTTTGCTAATTGAGGACGTAGCCCGCTGTTTTAGCAGCGCTTGCAATTTGGCTATTTTCAAGAAGATCATTTGTGGCGTCATGGGATGATTGCCCTCGTCTTATGGGATGCTGGCGTGGCTAAGTGGTTCTGCCCCAAGAACTCTTTTAAGGTGAGGTAATGTTGGCTTGATGGAGTTTTGTTCGTAGCTTGTTCTTGTGCGCTGTGCCGTGGCTCGTTTGTAGACCCATAAATCGTGCCAACATTGGGCCAATATTGAGGGGTATGCCAATTTCATGGTTCCCTTCAGAAGATTTTGCGCGGGCTTTGGAATGTCGATCTACACCCCAAAGCAAACCTACCTGCAAAATTTGAGCGAAATCTGAGAGATCGACTTGCACATATGTTCTGTTTTTCTCTTAAAAAAAACTACACGATCCTCCTTTAGCAACTAATGTCTTTATGTGCCACAATTGATGCACAATTCCATGACAGCTGGAGGTGATAGCAGCAAGTTGTAATGTACTTGATGTTGAGAACGTGCGTTTACTTGGCACGTATTGCAGGCTGCCACAAATATAGCAAATCCATTGTTAACAACTAATAATATTATGGTTTTTCACACACTAGAATACGATATTAATGCACAAAGATTTTGACCATTCTGTATCCTTAGTTTTGTTCAATGTGCAAAGTGGGTACGAGTAATTTTGGTTCTTTTATGCAATTTCCCTTCTAGAGTTGTTGCAGGTCAGCGAGAAATGGAAAATACTGAGGACTCGATGTCTGACGGTAGTCTGGATTCTAATGAACTACCACCAATGCCGCCATTGATGAAGTCGAAGTGGAAGAAGCTCAAACAAACTTCTATAAAGCATGGTCCATCGTGTGTTCCACCATCTCCTGCGTCTAACCTTTTAGATGGAAACATGGAGAAAGCGTCATGTATGAGATCCGCTTTACTGGAAAACAGAGAGGACACGAGTACCATACCCCCTGAGTATACCAGTACCCTAATTCCTGTTTCTCCTCCGCCATTGATAAAATGGACGAGGAACACAATTCATTCAGGCAGCATTTCTAACCGTCAGCCAGCTTTCAAACAGACATTTCGATCAGCCGACGAAAGCGAAAATGATGAATCAACGACTAGTATGCCGCCTGAATTGGAAGACTTTGAGAATCGGACTTCTGTATTCAGCGTGTATAGTGAGCCTGCACCGATTGTAAAACCTCCTCCTCAGATTGAAAAGGACTCCTTAACTCCAGCCATAGCGTCAAATACCGGAGTTTCTGTTGGAAGTCTGCGTGAAACATCGGAGCAACCTGATGCGTTAGACATGCCGGTTGGAAGCAGGCGTCCTATCCGACAAAATTCTGACCCTCCTAATGTTATGGATCAGAAACAGGATCAGTCCAAGCGTTCTAAGTGTAAGACATTACATAGGTGTCAGTTTTGCCAAAAAGAGTTCAAGCACGTTTCTCGACGCCGCGAGCATGAACGTAGCCATACTGGAGATCGACCATTCACGTGTGATGTATGCGGGAGGACTTTCACTCATTCAGGCAGTCTACATCGTCATAAACGTACTCATACTGGAGAAAGACCGCACAAGTGTAAGAAATGTGGCAAATCGTTCACGAATTCGTCTGATTTACGCAGACATGAACGTATCCACAGTCATCCCAACTAAAAGACCATGAACGTATACATACAGGAGAACGTCAATTTAGGTGCAGAGAGTGTGCAAAGTTCTTCAGAACATCATCATGTTATCCTAGACACCAGTGTATTTATTACCTACAATGAATAGCCTAAAAGTCGTTAGATAGTGTTTTGTATGGGTGAAAATGCCTATCTTCTCTTCGGGCTTATGAATTGTAAGATCAAGAGAGAAAGAGTGTGTGTGTGTGTGTTTTAAAGATAGTATACATTCGCAGCATTCAAAAAAAGAAATTACTCTTTGATGCTAACCACTAGAGTCTGGTCCTAGCCACACACGCGATAAAGTATGAGTGTACAGAATCGCAATCTGATGTGGATTATGTAGTTCTGTATTTGTGTTCTATTACGTCTCGTTCTCATATATTATGTCAGAAGTTAATAATCATATTCTAGCATAACCATAGATCTGAGAAAGTTTAATTAACCCAGATCGTAGATTTGTGCGAAGCGTTTGTTGACTATTAGGAGACCATATATTCGACGACCAGACAATGTGTGCAAGTGGATCTCTCTGATTTCCCTCAAATTTGACAGGTACGTTTCCTTGGGAAAAGGGGGGGGGGGTAGATCGACTGTTCAAATCCCTTGAAAAGGTGTCTGAAGGGAACCTTGAAATTGACATATCCCTAAACATTGCTCAAAACATCACATGCTTTATGGGTCTGCAAACGAGACATGCCATAGCGTATACGACCAAGCTACGAATAAAACTCCATCAAGCCAACATTGTCTCACTTTAGAAAAGTGCATGACTGGGGCAGCTCCGCTTAGCCACGCAAGTCGCAGAAGATGAGGGCCATCACACCCTGAGGCCACGAATGATCATCTTCAAAAGAGCCAATTTACAAGGGCAGACAAAATAGAGAGCTACGTTCTCATTTAGCAAGAACTATACATTGGCAGATAGTCTTTAATACTTTATTCTCCTTTTTAGTCGATATCATGCTATTAGGCAAATTTTGCCTGTATGGACTTCGACTCTAAATAAACAAACAACAACAAAACAACAAGATAGCAGAACACGTCTTCTAGCACTGAGGACATGTAGCCCATCCTCCTTTTTTCGTTTTCTTGAAAAACAATTTGAATTTTTCCACTCCACCAAGCTGAAATACAATGTACATCCAAACTCACACCTGTGCAGGAAATCTCACCCCTCCGCAACGTCGAGTCAGCAATAGACCTTTTGCATTCTGAAAAGTAAATTTTTGGTGAGTGATAGATCTTCTCCTCGTGTCAGAATGGCAGTTCAGCGCTGAAGAACAACATGTAGTGTTCACACTGATAAAGAACAGTAGGAGTGATCATTTATCACTTAAAACGACAAGATTATCCCCTGGCAACTAACATCCTTTTGTGCGACAGTTGTTGCAGCAAAGGTCCATGACAGCTTGAGATGGTGACGGCAAGTTGCTATGTACTTGAAGTGGAGAATATACAGTAAAATTGTCACGAATTGCTGGCTGCCATAATTATGGCAATCCCATTTTGTTATTGTTATCAACAAAAAAGGCTTTTCACACCAGAACACGATATTAAAGCACACAGAGCAAACCATTCTGCATCCGTAATTTTCAATTCACTGCGTGAAGTGCCTTCGAGTAATATTGGCTCGTTTATGCAATTTCTCTTCCAGAGTTGTTGCAGTTTTGTGAGAAATGGAAGACTTGCAGGAGTCGGACGGCAGTGTGGATTCAAATGAACTACCCCCAATGCCGGTTTGGTTGGTTGGTTTGGTTTTTATTATTTCAGATCGTTCGCGGCCGGCATTGATTAAGTCAAAGAGGAATATGGTTGACCCAAGTTCTAGAGAGTATGATCCATCGTCTGTTTCACCATCTCCTGCCTCAAACTGTGTGGAAGAAAACATAGAGAAAGCGTCGTGTATGAGATCCGCTCCACTGGAAAACAAAGAAGACACGAGTAGTATACGCCCTGAGTATACCAGTAGCACAATTCCTATTTCTCCTCCGCCATTGACAAAATGGACGAGGAACACAATTCCCTCAGCCAGTATTTCTAATCGTCAGCCAGCTTTCGAACAGACATTTCGAACTGGCCACAAAAGCGAAAGGGATACAGCAACGTCCAGTACACCGCCTGAAATGGAAGCCGTCGAGAAACGGTCCAAACGGACTTCTGCGTTCAGCGACTATGATAAACGTGTATCGCTTGTGAAACCATCTCCTAAGTGGGGAATGGACGTTTTAACTCCTGTCAAAGCCTCACATACTGGAGTTTATGCTGGAAAGACACGTGAAACATGGGAGCAACCTGAAGCGCTTGCCATGCCGGTTGAACGCAGGCGTCCTATCGAACAAAATCCTCTCTCTTCTAAGGTTATGGCTCAGAGTCAGGATCCGCAAAAGCGTTCTAAGTGTAAAATATCACAGAGATGTCAGTTTTGCCGAAAAGAGTTCAATTATGTTTCTCGCCTCCGGCAGCATGAACAGCATGAACGTGTTCATACGGGAGATCGACCATTCAAGTGTGATGTATGCGGGATGTCGTTCTCTCAGTCAGGAAATCTTAATAATAATAATAATTCGCGGGATTCGCGTTGGCATAGCTTGAATGTTCAGAAACACGCAAACTAGCCTTCGCTTCCGCAGGCCACCACTATGCCTATACCTTGTACACCTTAGTGGCAAATGCAGACCTCACAAGTGAGTCAGGGGAGAGTAGGTGAGTCTCTCAACCAATCGGGCGTGTAACGGCCCATAACCCTGTAAACTGCATCCTTGTTACCCTCACTCCGAGCTGTGAGTACCCAGTTGACCGTAGGTGTCGGCGCAGTTCACCGCGCATAAAAAGTCGTCACTCACGTAAAAAGTCTTTACACGCTCCCTGCTACCAGCGCGGGTCTCGAACTCGGGACCTTATGATTCGCAGGCAGGCCTGCAAACCAATCGGCCATATGCGTTGGTCTCAGGAACTCTTTGTGTTCATAAACGTACTCATACGGGAGAGAGACCGCACAAGTGTAAAACATGTGGCTCATCGTTCACACAATCGTCCCATTTACGCGCACATGAACGTATCCATTCTGGAGAAAGGCGTTTACGTGCATGACCTGTATAAGGTCATCGACACAGTCATCTCAGCCACAAAACAATGAACGTATACATACAGGAGAAAGTCTATATAGTAGCAGAGAGTGCCCAAAAGTCTTCAGAACATCATGATGTCTTCTTAGATCCTAGTGTATTCATATCATAAAATGAACAGCCTAAACGTAGTTAAAAAGTGTTTAACTTTGTTTGAAAAATGCCTTTCCTCTCTTCGTGCTCATGAATTTTACGAACAAGAGAGAGAGAGAGTGTGTGTGTGTGTATCTGTGTGTCTGTTATAAAGATAGTTTACATTCGCAGCAGTTTAAAAATATTCCACTCTTTGATGCTATTCATACGAGTATGATCGTAGCCATACGCGTGATAGACTATGATAGTCTAGAATCGCAATCTGATGTGGACAATTTTATTTTGTATTTATGTTCTATTCCATGGTCTCGTGCTCATGTATTATTATCTGAAGTTAACATTAATAGTGTTGTTCTGGCATAACCTTTGATCTGAGAAGATTTTACTTAAGTTAGATCGAAGATCTGAGCGAAGGCTTTGTTCACTGAGCAGGTCTGAGAAGACCACAGCTTGTAGACAAGTGCAAGTGGATCTCTCTGATTTCGCTCAAAGTTTGCAGGCACGTCTCCTTGGGTGTATATCGACTGATCAAAGCCGCCTTGGCATGTTGTCTGAAGGGAATTGGCATACCCTCAAAAATGGTCAAAACATCACATTATTATGGGTCTGCAAACCAGCCCAGCCGCAGCGTTTACGACCATCTAACGAATCAAGCTGCAAGCTAAGCGCATTAGCCATGCTGGAGCTATCCTGTGGAACCAGCTCCCAGACACAGCACGCCTCGAAAGAAAGCGCTCCACTTTCAAATCGCTAAGCCTGGCCTTTCTGTTAGGCAGTACCGTCAACTAGGATGAACTCATCTGCTTCACTACCTCTCTCTCTCTCTCTCTCTCTCTCTCTCTCTCTCACTCACTCACTCCTTTCTTCCCGGTTGCCGTGCTTGTGACTTTTTTCCCCTGCTGCCGTGCTCATATTAGTTATCTAACTACAGCTGTATCTTCTTCTTGGTTCTGTTTGTCCGCTTATTATTATATTTTCTTTTCTCTTATTATCAGTGGGACCATTGTCATTAGGTTTAGGCCTGTTTTGGATCTCCACTTTAAATAAAGCCAAACAACAACAACAACAACAACAAACAAGCCAACTGATTGTCTCACTTTAGAAACGTGACTGTTGCAGCTCCGCTTAGCAACGCAAGCATCCCAGATGATGAGGGTCATTACTCCCGAACGGTGGGACCACAAATGATGGTCTTGAAAATAGCCAGATTACAAGGGCGGACAAAATAGAGAGCTACGTCCTAACCATGATAATATCTTCATCGACATCTAGTACCAGCCTGTAACCAGTGAGACGTCACGGAAGGTAAGAAGCTGTCTATTAGCAACATACCCATGCTAAAGGATGCAGGTGAGTACACAAGGTGAGATACTGATAGTATGAGTCAGATACGTGAGTATGACTAAGCGTGTAAGGATGAGGTGTGACCCCTTGTTAAACAGCCTGCACAGGAATGACAACTTTCAGAAGTTTGAAATCTTCTTCACCACGGACAGCCTACAAAGTCAGTCGCCAATGATTGATGCAGAAACTCTGAAGTGAAGTTACTACCCTAACTAGATCGAGATCAGGTAATGATGATGATGACGATAACATGCGTACTACAACAGGACATACTTACAACGGCTTCCAAACCTGATTACGTTGGCCTTGGAGTATCAGTTTTTACTCTTTATACTGAAACAGTGAATTTCGAGTGATTGATCCTATACTAGCGTCAGAATAGCAGTTGAACGCTGGAGGACAAATTATACTGTTGAGACTGACAAAAATATGCAGGATTGATCATTTGTCACATAAACGACAAGATTCTCATTTGGGACCTAACATCTTTTTGTGCGACAATTGATGCAAAGGTCCACGACAGCTTGAGATCGTGACAGCAAGGTGCCATGTACTTGAATTTGACAACATACGTAAAATTGTCACGCATTGCGGGCTGCCATATTTATGGCAAACCCATTTGTATCAACTATTATGGCTTGTGACAAACTAGAACACGATAATAGAGTGCACAGAGCGAAAAATTTTGAATCCGTAGTTTTGTTCACTGCTCGAAGTGGTTACGAATAATATTGGTTGTGTTATGCAATTTCCCCTCCGCAGTTCCTGCAGTTGAGTTAGAAATGGAAGGCTTTGCGGACTTGAAGTCTGATTGTAGTCAGGATTCCTATGGACTACCATCAATGCCGCCGTTGATGAAGTCGAAGAGGAATAAGCTCGACCAAACGTCTAGAGAGCCTGGTCCATCGTCCGTTCCACCATCTTCATGGTCAAACATTGGCGGAGCAAACACTAAGAAAGCGCCGTGTATGAGATCCGCTTCACTGGAAAACAGAGAAGGCACCAGTAATATACCCCCTGAGTATACCAGTAGCATAATTCCTCTTCCTCATCCGCCATTGATAAAATGGACGAGGAACACAATTCCTTCAGCCAGTATTTCTAATCGTCAGCCAGCTTTCGAACAGACCATTCTAACCGCCGACAAAAGCGAAAGGGATGAAGTAACGTCTAGTCCATTGGCTGAAATGGAAGACGTGGTGAACTGGACTTCAACGTTCAGCGGGTCTGAGAAGTGTGCATCGCCTGTGAGACCACCTCTTCAAATTGAAATGGACGTTTCAACTCCAGCCACAGCGTCAAATACTGGAGTTTCTGCTGGAAGGACACCGGACAAGTGGGAGCAACCTGATGCGTTTGGCATGCCAGTTGACCAAAGGCGTCCTATCGGACAACATTCTGAATCGTCTAAGGTTATGGCTCAGAATCAGGATCCGTGCCAGCATTCTAAGTGGAAGACAGCACAGAGATGTCAGTTTTGCCCAAAAGTGTTCAAGTACTTTTCTCGCCTCCGCGAGCATGAACGTGTTCATACTGGAGATCGACCATTCAAGTGTGATGTATGCGGGAAGTCTTTCACTCAGTCAAGCCATCTCTGTGCTCATAAACGTACTCATACTGGAGATCGACCATTCAAGTGTGATGTATGCGGGAAGTCTTTCACTCAGTCAGGCAGTCTATGTGTTCATAAACGTACTCATACTGGAGAGAGACCGCACAAGTGTAAGACATGTGGTGCGTCGTTCACGGATTCGTCCAATTTAGGCAAACATGAACGTATCCATACAGGAGCACGTCCTTAATTATAGGTGCAGAGAGTGCGCAAAGTTCTTCAGAACATCATCATTTTATCCTAGACACCAGTGTATTTATAACCTACAATGAATAGCCTAAAAGTCGTTAGATAGTGTTTTGTATGGGTGAAAATGCTTTTCTCCTCTTCGCGCTTAGGAATTGTAAGATCAAGAGAGAAACAGCGTGTGTGTGTCTGTTTTAAAGATAGAACACATTCGCAGCATTTAAAAAAAGAAATCACTCTTTGATGCTATTCACACAAGTCTGGTTCTAGCCACACACGCAATCTGATGTGAATTATGTAGTGTTTGTGTTCTATTCCATGGTCTCGTTCTCATGTATTATGTCAGAAGTTAATAGCATTATTCTACCATAACCTTTGATCTGAGACCGTGCATTTTTTTTACATCGTAGATATGTGCGAAGGCATTCTTGACCTTTAAGGGAGCATGTCTGAGAAGACCAGACATTATGTGCAAGTCGACTTCTCCGATTTAGCTAAAATTTTGCAGGCACGTTTCCTTGGCGCAAAATTGCCTTGGAAAATTGTCTGTAGGGAACTTTGAAAATGGCATACCCCTCAACAATGGTCAATGTGATCTGATTTTTGGGTTTGCAAACGAGCCATGCCGCAGCGCTTACGACCAACCAACGAATAAAGCTCCATCAAGCCAACATTGTGTCACTTTAGAAAAGTGCATGAATGAGGCAGCTCCGCTTAGTCACGCAAGCATCCCAGAAGATAAGTGCCATCACCCCCTGAGGCCACAAATTATCGTCTTGAAAATAGCCAAATTACAAAAGCTGACAAAATAGAGAGCTACGTCGTCTTGAGCAGATAGTAGAACACCAAATCTACCAACGAGGACATGTCCCCCATCATTATTGGTTTTTCTTGATTTTAAATTTGTCCACTCCACGATGCTGAAATACAATGTACCTCCAAACTCATACCTGCGCAGGAAAGCTCAATCCCTCCGCAACGTCTAGGCAGCAATATACCTTTTGCATGATGAAAATGTGAATTTTGATTGAGTGATAGATCCTCTTCTTGTCTCGGAATATTTTTTGTTTTTTCACGGCTGAGCGTAGTGAAAGAGTGCAAAAAACGCATTTTTCACTCGCAAATATTTTCATGCGTTTGCTCTTGTTCTGCGCAACTCCGTTGAACCTGCCATCGTGATACTTGTTTTTCCTCGTGATAGTTGAAGTTTTCAAGTTATCCAGTTTTTAGTTTCCACTCGCAGCCACACAAAATCACAACTCATCGTATTTTTATAGTACATGTAGATCTACAGTGTACTAGTCCTAGTAGAGAAAGAAACGACAGTGCCGTGCACCGTCTATCATTAATCGGTCCAGCCTACGAAACGTCCGCATCGCCTGATTAGCCCTGCAAACTGAAGTTTTTGGGAGCTACTGATCGATTTGCGAAAGGCGGAAACAGCTAAACGACCTGAGCGTAATCCGCCACACACCAGCAAGTTTCGTACAAGGCGGAGCAGAGTCACCGGTGCACCGTTGACAGCTACACAAATCATTGCGTTTCGGACGACCAGCAAAGATTGTGAAAGTAAAATTTAGTTGAATAAACAATTGGTCACTCAGCTCCGACATGTCGAGTCGACACCTACCTGTACCGCAACCCTACTCTTCAAAGATTTCAACGAGTCCTTGAGAGTTTGTCCGTGGGCGGAGTGATGAGATCGAGAGGCTACGGAGTCGGTGATGAGCGCTGTCGATCACAACATCGTGTCCCAAATGGTGGCGAAGCTCCTGGCAGAGACACGCTGAAAGTGCTGGCAGTGGCGACACCGCAGTCATGCTGAAGTAGTTGTCTCATATCGTAGCGAGGGGTAGCGAGGTCGTAGCTGTCTCTCGACAACACCAGCCGGAGTTCACTGGGACAGCCAGCCAGGTTTCGGAACGCACATGGACCGGAGAAAAGATAAGTATTACAAGTAGTACTTGAGACTGTGGATGTTTTTTCGATAATTTACGAAGTACATAATCATGTAGTTGACACGATCGAAAGGGGTGTACATGCCGTCGTATTCAAGGGAGCAAACAAACGCCCAGCCCGTTCCGCCCTAGGCCCTACACAGGGTGCATGATCAATGTCACGGGACCATCAGCATGTTATGGATTTGCAGAGCGAGGTACATGACTGTATTTAGAAAAGCGATCCTGTCAGCTTTTCTATTATTGTGTTCACATGGCAAGAAAAACGACACCGCTATGCTACGTAAGTTTCTACGTAAGGTGCTCGGTATTTCACTTAGGCTACGTAAGTCTCTACGTAAGGTGCTCGGTATTAGAGCTACCAACGGGTGGTAGCCGCGTGCGGTGCACGTGCACGGCAGACATTGTGTTGCAGTGCAGTCCGTGTTCGGATGTGCATGCGCGAGGAACTTCCTTCTTTGGAACTGCTTCTCGTATGAGCTGTTTCGGATATTTCGTCTCCTGGCCAGGCTTATTTCGTTTTGGCGCTGCTGAGACGTCCTTTCGCGGAATATTACTCAATGACAGGTGAGTTGACCAGTTCCCTTTGATTCATTTGCTTGTGTTGACTCTTTCATTTACGAAAAGTGTGCTGATTTTGGGCGGAATGCAATAAATAATGGAAAAGCTGACAGGATCTCTTTTCTAAATTTAGCTTTTCCGCTGCCGAGGCCTCCTTTTACGGAATACTCGATGACAGGTACTAGGTGATCTCTGAGTTGACCGGTTTCCTTCGATTCATTTGCTTATGCTCACCCTTTCATTTACGGAAACGTGTGCTGATTTTATTCGGATTTAGATCCATTTTTATCTCTTTGCCCTTGTCTACAATGTGCGAAGAACGCGAGTTCACCTTCTTGACGGTAAGGCTTATGTTAGATGTGTTGTCGAAATACTCATATTCATTGTACATTGGTACGTTACAAGCAAGGCACTGGTCAGTGGCATACTATCGTTGGCAGTTCCCAATCTGGAGGGAAAGGGTCAAGGACCCATTGACCGAGTTTGCAAAATAAATTCGCATATCAGGGAAAATCTCCATTGTGGAGAGGTTCAGTAACTTGTTTGCTTCATACGAAACAAGCCAATGGGTGCAGTCTCGTCTCGTGAAGATCTTGTACATGTATGATTGGATTTGTTTACTCGAGTCAGGGCGGTTTGATTTATTATTTGTTAGTACCGCCGAGATTGCACTGCCCCAAACAAAGTTTCGTGCCGCCAAGCAAGAATTACGATCTGCAATCTGTTTGTAGTACCTGCAAGAATGTGCTGTACATGTATCGTACTTTCTCTGTTGCTGTTTCAGTTGCCGTCATGTTTCTAAAGAAAGGTTCAGTAGAGAGGCTCTGCAAAACGAAAATTCGAACGAAGTTTCGCGACAGTCCTTGCGAAAGTGTGTACGAATTTTTGCACGAATTTTGCGTTCTGCACATTTTCGTACGAGACGAGTCAATGAGTTGGTGTGGCTTAGAATCTTTCGCGGTAAAAGAAATCTATTCGTATGTCTATTGGAGAAATAATTGTATTCACTGGTTATAAAATAGGTTAAGACAAACTTACAGAATATATACCATCGGTCCCTTGGTGTTCGTCCTAAAGAGGTTCGACTGGATATCATTCATACTCACCAAAAGATGTGTAAGATTTTATTATTATGGAGTGCCTTGTTTATCTCTCAGTACCTCCAACCATAGCCTTGCTGGAGCGAGGTGTCGGGCTCAGTAATGTATTTGTTTACATTTTAATACATGTAACTAAAAAAACTGTTTATTGTTCCTCCTTTGCTGTGTTGTTTTAGAAAATCGTGGACTAACAGTTTGAAGTCATTGAACTACTTCCAAAAGTTGTATCGACATTAACAGGATTGCGATTTCAGTGCAATATGATGCAGGATGACCTTATCACGAAAACCCATGAATATAAAAGTAAAGTAAAGTAAATTATCGTATCCGTTCCCGAAGGGAACTCACGACGGCCGCTTACACCCGATAAACCCTAGCGGCAGATGCAGCGCCTAACGGTGGGGGTGAGTGGGTACTGAGCCTCACAACCACTGGCACAAGTGCCGAAAACGACCCCATTAGCTGCACCCATGAATATAAACCATTATAAACACAGAATCAACAAAAACATCTGCGACACGCACCTGGTTACATTTCTCAAATTAATCTGATCGAGGGTAGGGAAATCTGAAATATCTGAAAGGCAAGACAATTTTATGACAGAGTCATGAAATTCTGCTACAGCAACATGCACAGAATGACCTCCATTATAACCTCCGTATAAAAAAAGTATCACCACGGTCCACCACTACTCACATGTTTCCCCGCAGAAGAACATGCATTATGCTAGTGCCATTTTCTGCAAGAAAAGGCTGTCACATCAATGCGTATAATACGGCATTGATATGATGTGAAGGCCATCATACATATTGATATAGGGCATTCCATTGATTGGTGACAGAAAAAACAAAAGAAATTATAGCAATAAAAACTGCTTAAAATTTCATACAAAACCTCACAATAATCACACACAGAATGAAAAGCTACATGTAGAAGACCTTTTCCCCTCGTGATCCTAGTTCCTATGCATGCATGACATGCATGTTGCCAAATGTTGATGCAGTACAAGTTTAGTGCTGAAAGCAGGGAGTAGTATTGTACTACTCCCTGGTTGAAAGCAGCATTTACAGTGTTGTGATTATTGTGAGGTTTTGTGTGAAATTTTAATTTTCGGCTATCACATTTCGTTAATTTCTTACTTTTT